>NC_068295.1:30332997-30641380 GCF_025860055.1 Xyrauchen texanus
GCAGGAGCACCAGTGCCTATTTGATGTTTCATCTGAAATGTACCACAACCGGGTGGAGAAAGAGAAGAGTTGGAGAGAAATTGCAATCCTCTTGGACAGTGTGGTAGATTAATACTAATAGGTAGATTTTTAAGTAGGAGGTAATTTTTCATATTGTAACCAATAAAATATATGATTAAAAACATACACATCATATTCTGAAATGCATAACATATGATCATGCATTTGTTTTCGTATCTCGTATCACTTCTCGCGTGTACTCTGTTATGAAATGTCATTTGGAGTCCAGGCAGAGTCGTCGGGGATTCGTCAATAGTGAAATGTTTTGTAATGTGCTCACCCCTGTTGCCGATTCATTGTGTAATTTGAAAACGCTACAACTTCCATGAAAAGAAAGACTGGGCAACACCATACAAATAAATTCACAATCTCCGGGTTGAGCCGGTTGCATCCTGTGTTCTTTCAGGTAGAGTTTGGTAATATGGAACAGCTGGCCGGGTGTATCGCTTGCGTATAGTGCCTTTTCCCTCCCCTGAGGCGAAAACGTGTACTTTTACCCCCAGTCGAGTTCACAAAGTCATAGACCCTGGTTCGCAAACACGGCAGAGGAGTTTGCAGGCATCCCCACTACAGGGTGTAATATGCCCTGTGCTGGGATAGGTGCTCCACAGGTGGCAATAACTCTGGTAACCCCTGTGATGTATATTCTGCGGTACGGTCTCCCTGTCAGCATACCCGCGTCTCCATTGGGCAGAGCTCTCTCTGCCCCCGGTCGCTGTGTTTGTAGATCCTAAGGGAAGGAAAAGAACTCCTTCCCCGATGCGTATGATAGCATTAGATGGCCCCAGCTGAATCTAATACTCTGTGGAGAGAAAATATATAGAGAAAAGGCACCGGCTGGCACGGCCTGCTCCCATGCTAGTTACGTCACTCCCCCCCCTCAGGGATGTGGGGAACTACATGATGTATTTTGGGGCATTGGGGGAGGTTACTTGCAGTCTGATGGACCTGCTACTATGCATGCAGCAGCCTGTTTGCACCTGCATCAGCAGTTCACGTAACACGGTTCAGATGTTGTGGTGTTTTTCTATAGGGACCCCTAGTGTCACTTCATCAACCTTCAAGAAACTGAGGTTACGACAGTAACAATGAAGATTTTTACCTATTACCTCGATTTTGGATCTTTACCAGTGTTTCTATCAACTTATCTAATGTGTTCAAGTATTGTGCACATGACTGCAGAGAATAATCTGATGATTTGAAATCTCATGTAACCGCAGTTTTTTGTTGTCAGATTTTTGGAATAATGACACATTTTTCTAAATTGTAAGTGTTGGTTGTTACCAGCATATTTATGTTTATGTAAACAAACTCAATTTTGAGAACACAATGGGTAGATAACAGCAAGTCTTATTTGTTCACATCTTTGTATTGATACCAAATAAACAAAAATCCACAAAAGGTGAAGTGACTGCTTAAGCCAAGTTTGCCAGATGTGATGAATTCTGACAAATGTGTTTTTCAAACACCACAATTTGAAATTAACCATTTTCAGCACTCATTCTAAATTGTTATTGGAGCCTTTTATTGCCAAACCAATAAACCGGGTGACTTTTAGAAATAGCATTACCTCCTTTTCATGCAGGTCGGAAGCCTATAGTATAGTTTAGTATCCCATTGCCTGTCATTGTAGCAGCAGGATGCAAGGTGAACAAAACCAAGACAGAATGACTGGGAGACCTGCCAGCCAGAGTGTGATTGGTGTACACAGGCACTACAGCCCACCATCTCTGTGTAATGCTGCCATATTAGTCAAGATTATTAATTTAAGTGCACTTTGATTGATTGTGCCATCTTTGATGAATAATCCTAAACGAGTCTGAATCAAAGCTGTCAAGTTCTGTTTCATTGAAGTATCAGCCTAATTCTCAAAGTTTGTCCTAGAATTGTCCTGGGATCTTTTTTTCAGGAAAAAGTTCTGAGAAGCAAAAGTCTTTGATTTAAGCAAAAGTCTCCATTTTCTTGCCATGTAATCTCATTGCTGTCTCGAAGAAACACTGATCATTTTATCTTACTAATATTTTATCTGTATTTTATCATGTTATTTGTATTACTCAAAATTATATAAATGGAGTGTCTAGGAAGCAGTAATGAGAGATGTATTGAATCTGTCCTGCCTCCTTTAATGGCGAAGCTTCCTAATGTTTTTGTGCTGCAAAATGAATTGGAGCCAGTTACGTAACTCCCCCGGTGCCTCTCCTCATGCCTGCCTGTTTGAAGTAGAACATCAAAATAAGGATTTTATTTTTGTGTGGTTTATTTATGCATTATTTGTGCAGTGCTTTCGCTTATTAATGCATCTGCCTTGTTTTCATGTTTGATGAGAAGGCGGGAATGATGAAGGGAATGGAGGTAGGGGTATTTTTAAAGTATCCTGCTGTTGGGCTGCCTGCTCTGTCTCAGTGAAGCATCACATTCTGTCAGAACCCATCAGATCTCCATATGGAAACATGGAGCATCACCTGGTCCCTGGCTTGTTCACACTAACACAAGAAACACAGACTACCAAAAACATTTTTTGATCAAGGCAAAGGATTTTGTAGCATGACACAGGAAATTAGGCAATTGTAAACATTTACATATTCTAATGTTTTTTTTTAAATAATAAAAAACAAATAACTTTCCAGGATGTAAAAATTTAACAATATAAACACAAGTCTAATTCATGAAATAAGAAGAGAACCAAATGTTGTGTAAATTGGTAAAACCATGCTTTTGTAAATTGTCACATTAAATTAAAAGCAACAATTTGTGTTAAATGATTTTAGATTTCATCTTCTGGGTTTTTGCAGCGATTTACACAGAAATATATACATTTGTTCTGCTCCACTCATTCTGATCTGTAAACAAGATGTTAACAGAAAAGAAATACATGTTGATTATATAAAAATACATAAATATTGAAAAGGTATTAATGGAAAGGCGGAGGCGAGAACCGGCTTGACAATATAAATAATATTTTAATTATAAACTTAATCAAAAAGAGAAACACACACACACACACACACAGGTGTCGCACAGCTGTCCGTAAATCTCTCTCTCTCTCTCTCTCTCGCACTGCCATATTCGGTCAGCCTTTATCCCTTTCGAGGGCTAATTAGCCTGATTAGGGGTCGGGTCTGCGGAATCACGACCCGGCCCCACCCTCCGCCCTGCCACATTCCTCCCTCATTCTCTCAGGCCGGGAATTAATAATTTAATGCGGCGTGATATGCAAAATACTCTCTCATCACATTATTTAGTTCCTCACAATATACTTATGACTTAAAACTGAAACTGGTTTAGTGTAGCAGGTTATAAACATCTCCAAAAATGTTGTTGCCTAAAATTACATTAGTTTCCGCTAGTACTTGTGTACATGTATGCAACAACAAGCTGCAATATTTAATAAAATAAGCTCCCTTCTTTTTTAAATGTTGATGAGAGCTCAAAACTAAGCTCTTTATCCTTAACTTATCCTCATACATGACACTAAACACATGTGTATAATTCATCCTTCTTGTCTGTTGTTTAAGTAAACAAACCCTTGACATGCAACCTTGCACATCTTGATCCTGTTATAGAAGGATACCATGGTAATATGTGAAGCTCGCATCTAGCCAGTGTTTGCGGTCAGATTAAAAAGTGTAGCATCAATTTCACTAGTGTTATTGACCAGTTTGTATATATATATATATATATATATATATATATATATATATATATATATATATATATATAAAGTATATATTTATGTTACTTTTTGGTGTTTTTTTGTAGCTTGACAGAAGTGGTCATTGTGTAGAAAGAATTGCATAAAATCTCTTCAAAAATCTTAAAAAATAACAGCCGATGGCTTTGGAATGACATGAGTTTTACCACATAGGTTTTAGTACAGTTTGTACTCATAGCCATGCTCAAAAATGTTATGTTTTGGTCCATCTTTTCCTTAGGCAGCTGTTCCTAATGTTCTTGCTTTGGCGTAATCCCCTGCTTGATAAGGATAGCTGGATCTTCTCATATGTGAGGCATGAAGTTATTACACTCGGGTCTGTAACCATGTCAGATGGATGCACATCAGTGCATGTTTATACACATGTCAAATCCAGTGTTTTACAGCAGTAACACTGCAATGTCATCATAGCTTTGATCTTCCAGAGCTCCCTATCTGATACAGAGCTTATGTGCTAAAGAGAGGCAAAGCTGACATAAATATTTCTTGCAATCAGCTGTACCATATATTCTGTATCTCTCTGAAGTTTTGAGGATGGCCATTTATTCAGTATTATGCACTTATTTAGCTGTCCTTTTTGACAAACTGTGCTGGTCATTGTATTAATACTCACAGTATCATATACGAGATATACCAATATTTGTCTCTCAATCAAATGGGATCTGTTACAGAAACATTTAGGTAAATGTTAAGGTATCCTAGATAAGTTAAAAAAAACTTAAGGTATCCTAGATAAACTTGCATTGGAAAATTTTAATTATTGAAAGAAACATAAAAGTCATCGGAGGCTGTGAAAGTTGCAGTAGATTAGTAAGTTACAATTTTTTTTGGTGCTTGGTGAGTTGAGAAACTATACATTTTCCCTTTGTCCTTTGATTCAACATTGATTCTCCAACATTCTACTGTAGCAGAGACACACAAACTCCACTAATGCTTAGTGAAGCACTCTGATTTAGCCTTTGGAACTTGAGTGCCCATCTCTCTCAAACTTAGATACAGAAACACACATTTTCCTGTTGCCCTGCTCTGTCAGGAATACTGAAGGCCTCCCTTAGGGCGTTTGCACAAAATACTTCTTTGGCCTTGTTTGTTTTCTGCCATTGAGGCTTGTACAGAAGACTAAAGCAGAGAGGAGAAAGAGTGCTGGCTTATCCTGCCATTCCACACAGGAAACTGCGGAGGTCAGACTGGAAACAGACGCTGAAAGAACGCTTTAGAGGCTGGATCTGAGCAGGTCTGGCTTTCCAAACATCTGATCTCATGTGGGTAAACTTACTGTCAACTTGTGTAGCATCATAACAGCAGGAAGTGTAGCCACCTCCTTTATGTGGCAGTTTTTCCATAAGCAAGGAACAAATGTTAAATTCTCATACAACAGTACAAACTTGAGCGATGAGGCCCATTCACAACACAAACGAAACGAGAAAGTGAAACAAATCAATGATGAAATGTCTGTTCACACCAAATTGAAAAGAGAAAGCATTTTGGTCATTTGTGTGTCAAATTTGGAAGGCTGGTTTCGGACACATGACCAAAAGATCATATCTTATTACTGGTGAGGTTTTCACGAGATGAAAACAAAATGACCCATTTTCAGAAAAAAATTATTTCCCCTTCTGTCACTTACTCGACGTTGTGTCAATGTAGTGACACTAGGGGTCTCTCTTGAGAGCCTCGGTTGCCTCTGAACTTTGGGAAAAGTTATTGGTAAACAGAATTTGCATGTCCCTCCCCCGGACATACAGGTATAAAAGGAGGGAATCGTGCATCTGTTTAGTCCGATTTTATCTTCGGAGCCGAGCAGTTGTGTGTTCAGCAAGCTGGCATTTCCACTTCTGTTCCACTCACCTCTACAGAGCTTTGCTGTTGGATCTTACGGTGCGTTACCAACAGCTTTTCTCTTCTCTGCACGCCAGTACAGTCTACGCCCCTGGGCGCTTCGACAATGCTTCTAAAAGAGCAAACAACCTCTAAAAGAGTATTTTCTCTAAAAGAATACACATTGGCGTTGAATGTCTTTTTTAAGACGCGTCTTTTTGAAGATGCCCTTCCGCCTTTGTGTAGTTCCTGGATGCGGCAGATATCTCTACGCTTCTGACGGTCATAGACTATGTCTGGGCCGCAATCACACCGAGGCAGCATTTGTGGTGGCTCTTGTTCTCACTGCGAGAATTTAACCATGGCAACTTTGCGGTCGTGGCTTTCCTTTCTGGAAGGAAATGTCACTTCACCCTCCCCCCGCATCGTGCCTTCTTTCCACTGGATTGTGGCCGACGCGGCTGGTGATGGAGGCGATTTGGGAAGTTCAGTGGGCGCGGTTTCCCTGGTAAATCCCCACGAACCACCCGCTCCCCGGCACGCTCGTTTGCTCCCGTCCGGGTCCGATGTGAGACCAGCTCACCCCATGGCCAGTCTGATGTCTCCTTCAGACTCCTCGAGCTGGATGATGATGTCACCGCTGCATCGGAGAACGTTGTGGCATCTGACGCGGAGGACTCAACTGGGCTGCTGCCTTCGGGTCTGCCCGCCCAGTCTGAGGCTGATGCACTGATGTCCGACATGCTTGCCCGGGCCGCTGTGAGTGTGGGGCTGGACTGGAACCCTCCGTCCTCCCCTCAGCAAACGAAGTCACGGAGGGCACCTTTTACTGCCTGAAACCGACCTCCTCGCTCGTCCGCTCTCACTACCCTCGACGGCAGGGTGGCCCACGGGTACACGGACTTGGACAAAGTGGTTGCGGTGTACTTGTGCCCGCAAAACGCGGCCACCTGGCGGGATCGCCCAGCACTACCCTCCAAGGCCTGTAGGACGACGTCGTCCCTACGGTGCCACCGGACAGGCCGCCTCCACTCTGCATGCCATGGCCCTCCTGCAAGTCCACCAGGCCAAGGCATTAAAAGATCTGCACTTGGATAGTCCTGATCCTGATATGCTGCAGGAACTGCTTTCAGCAACTGACCTTGCCCTCCGGGCCACAAAGGTCACAGCGCGGGAACTCGGACAGGTGATATCCACCCTCGGGGCATCTGTGGCTGAACCTGGTCGAGATGCAGGACCTCTCACCCACACTGGAATGGAAACATATGAAGATACAAAGAATAAAGACACTAATGTCTTATAGACTACTTTTGAAATAAGGTTTCTAATTACGGTGTCAAATCTGCCAAGATGTGGTCACTCCTATCACACGGCCATTAATAGTGTGACTCAGTTGCATGTAAAGTTATGGAGAATTCATTGAAGTTTAAGTGAATTATGCAAGACTCTGATTGTTCATTTTTGGCAGGCAAAGCTAGAATTAAAAACCCACTGTACAACAGAGAGCATGAACACCTCAGACCCTGGCTATATTCTTTAGTCCTGTCCCATCTGTCCTCTAGTCAAATACTGCTGATTTTCTGTCCTCCTCTTATTTGCTGTGACATGTCCAAATAGGACAGATCTATGGTCAGATTCGTTGGCTAATGCTCACTCTCAATGTCCTCTCTGTACTGTAGCTATTGTGATCTCATTTGAAAAAGAAAACAAGAGGCCACTTTCTTTAAATTAATATAGCCCTGTTTTAATGTTGCATATACAGTGAGTGCCTTCCAGTCATCATCTTGGAAATAAAAAGTTATTTAACATTACTTATTTACATACAGCATTTTAGTATTTAAATATATTTAAATAATTGTTGCTAGTCTGATCTATTTTTGCAAGTCTGCTAAAAAGAATATTTGACTGTTCATTTGTCACAATGGAAGGTCAAGTTAATCGCATTGCATTGTGGAATACATTGCTCTATGTGCATTGTCTTTTGTATACTGCAAATTATGTAGGTCATCCGGGTATTCCATGTATGCAAAAAATTTGCATACTGCACACTTCATACTTAATACTGCAGAAATAAGTACGATAGTATGTTGTTTGAAATGTAGCCATCTGCTTTGGTTTGATATCATTACTGTATGGGTGTTTGTGGATTTTTTGTTGATTTAAATTTCAGAAAAAGTTGTTGTGTCTGTCAGACAAGTTGTGTCTTGTTAACCTGGCTGCCCTCATCTCTCCCTTTTTGTGTCTGCATGACCCAGACTCTCCCTACAACAACAAAGGCTGAAAAACAAACTACGAAACTGTTTCACAGAGATCAAATGCAGGAACTGGCCTCTGCACTAGATAGGTCTTATTGTCTGGCTGTTGTAACTGAGGGGGTTGGTCCTGTTTGCTCTGTGCAGAAACTCCCTCTGCCTTTCAGCTAAATGATAGTTTGAGAGAAAGAAATAATTTGAGAGTGCTGGATAAAGGGATGATGGAGCATTGAGGTAGTAGGAATTTATGAGAGAATGATTTTAGAATTATTCGGCAGACAAGGACACACTATGAGCAGCTGCTCTCTTTGAGATTTTTTCAATTCGTTTTTTTTTGTCTCAGCAAGCATAATGTTGAAGGGAAAATTAAGAATTTCTGGATCAGCATAGTGGATAATAACCTCAATGAGTTTATTATAAAAATTAAGAGTTTCATAATAAGATAAGCGATGCATGTCAAACCTTTTGAAAGCTGTCAAGAAAAAACAACAATGGAAGTGTTCACAGTGGAGTGTATTGGTTCGTATTTGGTCCTTTTGTGCTAAATGAAATGACATGAACACTCAAACTATAATACTGTTATACAGTTTGTGGTGCTCTCTATTATTGGGATTAAACTGGATACTTAAAGAAAATTGTGTATCAAAGTTACTTTTAGTGATATCATTTGTGAAACCAATCAGGCTCTTTATTCCTCAGTCTATTTCTCAAGCTGCAGGAAGAAAGAAGTTGACTCTTTTATTGCAAAATATAAAATGAGGTAAAAGGCAGAATGTTAGCCTCAGTCACCAATCACTTTCATTGTATGGGAAAAAGATGCTATGAACATGAATGGTGACTGAAACTAACATTCTGCCTAACAACATCTCCTTTTGTGTTCCACTTAATTAAAGGGATAGTTCACCCAAAAATACAAATTATCATCATTTACTCACCCTTATGCCATCCCAGATGTGTGACTTTCTATTTTCTGCTGAAAACAAGCAAACATTTTTAGAAGAATATTTCAGCTCTGTAGGTCCATACAATGAAAGTCAATGGGTACCAAAGGGTCATAATAAAAGTAATAAATGGATCAAAAAAAGTAATCCATAAGGCTGCCAATTCTATATCTTCAGAAGTGATATGATATGGTGTGGGTGAGAAATGGATCAATATTTAAGTATTTTTTTTTTACAATAAATTATCCTATCTGCCGATATGCACAAATAATGTAAATGGCCAAAATCAAAAGAAGAAGAATGTTAAAGTGAAAGTGGCGATTGGAAAAAAGGACATAATTATTGATCTGTTTTTTACCCACATATATCATATAGTTTCTGTCGACATGGGTTTAACCACTGGGGTCATATGGATTAGTTTTATGCTGACTTTATGTACTTTTGGAGCTTCAAAATTGTGGCACCCATTCACTTGCATTGTGAGGACCCACAGAGTTAAAAATATTCTTCTAAAAATTGTATTTGTGTTAGGCAGAAAAATTAAAGTTGTAAACATCTGGCATAAGGGTGAGTAAATGATGAGATAATTTGTATTTGTGTGTGAACTATCCCTTTAAAAGAGTCACTGGGGTTTGGCACATTATGAAGGTGAATACATTATTATTAATAGCTATCCATTTAAGTACAAGTAAATGTGGAAGATTTCACTCATGTATGTTTCTGGTTAAATATTTTGACAATTTTTTGTTAAATTTTGAAACAGTATCCATACTTTAACTTACAACATAAAGTACATTTACTTTCTACTCTACACTATGACAGGAGCATACGACTGATAATGTAATACAATGGTGATACTTTTTTTGACCTTTCTTTCTGTAGTATTGTTGTTTGTTCAAGACATGGCTGAAAACTTAATCATCCAGTCTTTTTACCTGCTGTGTTACATATTTGATACTTTTATAGAGTCTGTTAAACCTCATTCTTCCCTCCCAGAGTGAACACTGCACTGTGGGGTTGTTTCGTCTAACTTTCAGCTAAGTGTTGTCTGCAACAAATCCCCTTTGAATAAAAGGCAGAAATTGAAGCAGCAAATCATCTTTTACGTATGTCTGCTTGCACGATGAAAGCAGTGGAAACTAGGACAGTCATCAGAACGATGGCATTATAGACAACAAAGCTGCTACTTTCCTGGAAAACACTGTTAGCAATGACAGAAAACTGAGAAAAACAAACATGTACTGCTTTTAATTTTCAAACAAAATTTTGAATTATTGTGATATACACCGATCAGCCACAATATTAAAACCACCTGCCTAATATTGTGTAGGTCCCCCTCGTGCTATCAAAACAGCTCTGAGCTGTTGAGGCATGGACTCCACTAGACCTCTGAAGGTGTCCTGTTGCACCAAGACGTGCCCTATACAACAGATCTTTCAAGTCATGTAAGTCAAGTCAAGTCAAGTCAAGTGGTTTTTATTGTCGTTTCAACCATATACAGTTAGTACAGTACACAGCAAAACGAGACAACGTTCCTCCAGGACCATGGTGCTACATAAAAACAACAAAGGACCAACATAGGACCACATGAGACTACACAACGAAATAAAATACCTATATATACTACCTATATATACCTATATAAAGTGCACGTGCAAACATGTGCAAAAAGTACAGGACAGTACAACAAATTACTGACAATGAACAGGACAATAGACAGTGCAGCGCCGACCAGTACTCAGTAGTGCAAAAAGATGACAGTTTCTAAAAATGTAAACATAACATACTATGAGATAATGTTCTATGCACATAGCAGTTATTGAGGTAGCAGACAGTTATGAAGTGACAGTAATTAAAGTGCAACTCAGGACACGTGTGTGTCAAACCAGTCTCTGAGTATTGAGGAGTCTGATGGCTTGGGGGAAGAAGCTGTTACACAGTCTGGCCGTGAGGGCCCGAATGCTTCGGTACCTCTTGCCAGACGGGAGGAGGGTAAAGAGTTTGTGTGAGGGGTGTGTGGGATCGTCCACAATGCTGGTTGCTTTGCAGATACAGTGTTTTTTGTAAATGTCTTTGATGGAGGGAAGAGAGACCCCAATGATCTTCTCAGCTGTCCTCACTATCCTCTGCAGGGCTTTGCGGTCCGAAACGGTGCAAGTCCCAAACCAGGCAGTGATGCAGCTGCTCAGGATGCTCTCAATAGTCCCTCTATAGAATGTAGTGAGGATGGGGGTTGGGAGATGTGCTTTCCTCAGCCTTCGAAGAAAGTAGAGATGCTGCTGGGCTTTCTTGGTGATAGAGCTGGTGTTGAGGGACCAGGTGAGGTTCTCCGCCAAGTGAACACCAAGGAATTTGGTGCTTTTGACGATCTCCACAGAGGAGCCGTCGATGTTCAGCGGAGTGTGTTCACCTTGTGCTCTCCTGAAGTCAACAACCATCTCTTTTGTTTTGTCGACATTCAGGGACAGGTTGTTGGCTCTACACCAGTTCGTCAGCCGCTGCACCTCCTCTCTGGTGGATCTGACTTGTTGGTCCAGCACATCCCATAGATGCTCAATCGGACTGAGATCTGTGGAATTTGGAGGTCAATTCAACATCTTGAACTTTTGTCATGTTCTTTAAACCATTCCTGAACAAATTTTTCAGTGTGGCAGGGTGCAATATCCTGCTGAAAGAGGCCACTGCCATCAGGGAATACCGTTGACATGAGGTGGTGTCTGTGATCTGCAACAATCTTTAGGTAGGTGGTACGTGTCAAAGCAACATCCACATGAATGCCAGGACCCAAGATTTCCCAGTAGAACATTGCCCAGACCATCACACTGCCTCCCCAGCCTGCCTTCTTTCATAGTGCATCCTGCTGCCATCTCTTCCCCAGCTAAACTACGCACACGCACCAGGCTGTCCACGTGATCTAAAAGAAAATGTGATTCATCACACAAGACCACCTTCTTCCATTGCTCCATATTCCAGTTTTGATGCTCACGTTCCCATTGAAGGGATGGGCATTCATCAGTAATTTGGTATTCGGATAATTAAGCTCATAAACAACGAATATTCCAATATTCTATTATTTAAACTAAGGTAATTAATGAGAAAGAGATGTAAAATTATTTTTTTTAGTCATAAAGGTTGCATCATCATTAAAAAAAGCAAGCTTTTAATTATATCCAACACAAGTGTATTATTATATCCTGTATAATAATAATTTTTGTTGAAAATATTTAAACAAGCAATGCGTGAAAACAAAAAAGTATAGAATGAAAGCATTTAAGCTCACGCAAAGTGAAGAAAAAGAAACTGCTAATGACGTAGACTGACGCAGTTAATATACAGGACGAATATAAACCCTTACACCACTTATCCATGTTACATCACTTATCCAGTACATATAAGCAGGAACCCAGCTTTCTCACAGTAAGCCACATTCTCACAATAACCCACTTTTTTGGTGTCCATCTAAACGTACTGATTGACAGAACCATTTGCTCAACAAATGTGATCAACTTGTGACCACACTCAACAGCGCAACCCAGTGCGTTCTGTTATAACTGCCAGATTTAGTTTATGCGTTAAGGATTTAAAGTCCCTGTAAAGGCAATTCTAAAAAAAAATTCTAAACACATTATAAATGTTAGAAATGTATTGCTAAAACATATTACAAAGACTGTGAACTGTGAAGGACTGAATTGTGGAGTTAGACCGTTAAACATTTTTTCACCATTGCTATTTTCCGGATTTTTTGGGCGGGGCTAAAACGGGGGCTCGATGACGCACTGGAGCCCCTGAGCTCCTGGACACGCCCCTACTTGATGACGCACTGGAGCCCCTGAGGCTGGCCGCTCCCTAACAATATAAATAGAGCACATTCAGCATCAGTTTGCGCTCAATCGCGAAGTTACTGTCAGTACTATTATTAGTTACTACAGCCTACAGTTTGCTAGTTAGCTATGCCTTCGGCACAGAAATGCGTACTACCTGGATGCGATCATGTACGAAACAGATCGGTGTCGGCGTGGTTTCAGCGCAGCCAGCGGACACGCCCCCAGCGTTTGAGAGCAGAGACCATTGCTCATTTTTTCAAGATTTTGATAGCTTATTTTATGTACTTGCCGACTTTTTTTATCATTCAAATTTGGCTGGGTGGCTAATAACACATTTTTCTGTGATATGACAAACTCAGAACACATACTTAATTTTGACTTTACAGGGACTTTAACATGCATCTCACTGGATATATGGCCAGCAAACAAAACTTTGAATAATATTTGTACTATTTGAATAAATATTGCACATCCCTAGCCCATTGTAGGCACTTTTGGCGGTGGACAGGGGTCAGCATGGGCAATCTGACCGGTCTGCGGCTACGCAGCCCCATATGCAGCAAGCTGCGATGCACTGTGTGTTCTGACACCTTTCTATCATGCCCAGAATTAAGTTTTTCAGCAATTTGTGCTACAGTAGCTCTTCTGTGGTATCAGACCAGATGGGCTAGCCTTCGCTCCACACTCGCATCAATGAGCCTTGGTCGCCCATGATCCTGTCGCCGGTTCACTGGTTGTCCTTCCTTGGACCACTTTTGGTAGGTACTAACCACTGCATACTGGAAACATCCCACAAGACCTGTCTTTTTGGAGATGCCCTGAACCAGTCGTCTAGCCATCACATTTTGACCCTTGTCAAAGTTGCTCAGATCCTTACGCTTGCCCATTTTCCCTGCTTCCAACACGTGAAATTCAAGAAATAACTGTTCACTTGTTGCCTAATATATCCCACCCACTTACAGGTGCCATTGTAACAATATAATCAATGTTATTCACTTCACCTGTCAGTGGTTTTAATGTTGTGGCTGATCAGTGTGAGTATTCTAGTTGTTTTGATACTACAAATTGCAGCTATCTCTGGATTTAATGGGAGACAGATTTTATGGATCACACCACTAGTCCCAAAAAGAACTAGATCAGTGTTTTTGCTTCACGGTTTTACACTGGACATCAAGTTTAAAATCACATTGTACAAAAGTCAACAAATTTTTTTTAAAATGACTATTAGCATGAACTACATAGGCCCAACAATACACAAAATTATTAAAAGGATATAGGCTGATTAGGAAAATGTATGTCCCTTGAGAAATGCTTTTAAATTTCTGTGGTTTCATGCTGTTGGCAGTGAATAATATTATTGCACAAAACAAACTGTGGTCAATTAATTTAATAAAAAAAATTATGTTTCATAAATAATTAAATACATCATTATTATTATAATTATAATTTTATTGTTGTTAAAATAAATGAAATAAATATGTGTAAATATTATTCATTTATTATAAATATTTAAATATAAGTGTATTCTATTAGAATGTATTAATTCATTCTCACCTGCAAGTGAACCTGTATTTAATGTAGCCTTGGTCAAGTTTTCTTTTACCTTGACTTTCTTACCTGTCTTTTACCTTGCATACTTTTGTGAATTAGTTTTTGAGGACGAAGGGATGTCAAGCAAACTGTCCATGCTGGCATCTGCCCAATTTGGCTAGCTTCTAGCAAGTGACAGATGAATTTGTGCCAAAACACTATAGAGTTTAATTGGACGCACAGCCTTTGACATCAACACAAAAGACATTGGAAGCATTTTCTCTTACCTTTTAAAAGTTTGAAAACCTATTTATTTTTATATCCTAACTATAAACGATTATATGGTAAGTTACATTTTATTATTTACATTTAGCATTGTTTTTACCCTGCTGTTTGCGACCCAATGAGAACAGATCTCCCAATTTTCGGTCGCGACCCATCAGTTGAGGAGCATTGAACTAGAGGATATCAGCAAATGTACAGCAGTGAGAATGTTTGTGAAGTTCTCAGAATACTTCTCGAGAGATTCCTGCAGGTCATATTAGAGTTTTATAAGCACCTTAAACACGGAGGTGGCAGATGAGTGGTTGAGCGCTGAGCGTCACTCACATAGCTAAGAATATGTGCCCTTAAGTCGTCTCTGAGATGATGGAAGACACCGTGTGAGACTGACGCCACTGCACTGCTGTTAGACCCATTACACACGGCTAATGACACAGTAGTGGAGATTAACACCATTAATCAACTGCAGAGAGAAGTTTGGATACTGACACTGACAATTTAAAGTACATCTGTGTGGAAGAGTACAGCTTACTGCTGTTATAAGCTAGAGTTTATGCTGCTAAATATAAACCTACTGTATATATGTTTGCATCTATGCAATCAGCTATAGGTTTGGGACAAATTTGAAGCAAATTGCAGAGTAGAATTGGTATAACATGCATTTCAATTGCTGAGATTACATGACCAGCCAAAATAATGCCACCAAATCCTGCATAGAGCTTACAGAGCAAACAAGTAGAATACAAACTTTATCATATGGATGGAGGAATGCACAGACATAAGCGATTTATTATAAATGCCATCAAAATGATTGGCTACTTTTAGCCTGCAAGAACTGTCTGATGCTCTGTCGCTCTCAGATATAAGAAATCTGCTACCAAACTTAAGCAAACAAGAAGTTCTTCACAGTGTTTTGTCCATGTTCTCTAAACTGTAGGTAGTTCATTACATGTATTAAAAAAGCCACAATGGCTACAATTTCTCTGGGGGTGACTGTTTTGTTCTCTTGAACACATGGGATGGAAATGCTGCTTTATTCACAAATTGTTTTCACTACTATGGTGATGGGGGCATGGTCGATGTCTTTGGAGAGCGTGGCTGGAAGAGTGAGAACGGTAAGGATTGACACCTGTGGGAAATGATCTCTAACAGCTGTTTGTGTTTGCAGTGAGAGCTGAGAGGGATAAAGGGGCAGTTCAGACCGCCAGAGGGGAGAGAGAGTGACTCACGCAACAGTCCTGCATGTGTGTGTGATGGTTGTGCTGAAAAGCAAACATTTGTGTAGAATGCTGAAAAGCAAATATTTATGTTGATTGTTTACCTGGCTCCCGCTTCCTCCCTCATAAGCAAGCTAGTGACCTTTCACAACAATATTGGGATCTTTTGCATAAAATTGGATGGAAACAGCTAACTTATTGGGTTTCCATGCAAACCTTCATGTGTGATTTGCAAGCATTTGTTACTTAACCGCATGATAAATCCGTTTCACAGGGCATTATATCTGCATTGAGGTGGGAAATACCAGCAGTGGGACAGAAATGCTATCTTATGATAAAATAAAACCTAGATTGACCTGTGTTGTCACAGCAGAGGATTCTTATGTAATGAGAATTTGAGATGAGGTCTGTTGATTAGAAAATAAGGGAGGGTGCAGACAGGGAGCAGAGCAGGTGAACTAGGATGGATTCAGGTTTTAAGCCCACACGAGCATCCTGTCCCTGAGCCAAATTGCAAAGCTGAAGAGGTCACTAAATGTGGCTCAGTTGCTAGTTTTATGAAAATTAAATGCTAATGCTAATGGGAGCAGCACTGTGTGATTTAGAGAGTAATCAGTTTCTCATTGATATATATATAAAATATAGCACAAATCCAAAGTCCTGTTTTTTCTCATTCCTGGAAACATGTTTTGGTCATACTTTCTCCCAGAATAGCTCACAATACAGTTCATCCCATATTTTCCATATTGCACCAGTCACACATGTTGTCTTATATCACTCATATTTATATAAATTAGGGTCCAAAAGAATGAGACCATAAATGAAAATGCTTCTAATTTAATACAAAATATTTCATTACAAATCTCATAATATTATCAGCATAATAAAATGAATGAAAAGTTTATTTGAAAAATTTACATGAATTCAAAATTTCTTAGTATTGTATCCCCTTTATCCTTTTTTAATGCTTCAGAATACTTGAAAAGTTTCAGGGTGTAAGTGCAAATGTTTTTTTGTTTTTTATCTTGATCTTATATGATTAGTGCAAATTCTTTTTCATAAGAAAAACTTGTTCAAAAAGAAAAGAAAACTTAAATTCTAAATTTTAAATTCGAATACTTGTTTCTTTATATGTTAGATTGCTCGACTAGGCTCCAATTAAGAATGGCACAAAATCGCTTATGCACAACCTGAATGCAGAATTACATACTTAAATGTAAACAGAGAGCTTGGGAGACTTAGGGTGATCCTCAATGCTCATTGAACAAAACTGAAAGATAATATTGTGGGCACACATCTAGTTCCTGACATTGAGCAGTTTAACCTTTCAAACTACATTATTCTTTATATATATATTATATAATTATTATTATATTACTATATATTCAAGCAATGTCAGACAAAATCAGCAAAATACTTTAATCTCTGCAAAGCACCTAAAAAATATGTGAACATTACTCACAGCAGAGGATTTAATGTCCGACTGTGGTTGTCTTGTAATGTGTTTTAGATGCAGCACTTTGATGGCTGTAACAGCAGTGTTGCATAAATGGACTAAAATTAAGGCAGAAAAGAGACTAAACATCTTGCAGAGGATTTTACTGTGCTGTTATTCACTGTCAAGCACAGCAAGCTGTAATCACTCATAAGGTGCTCTCCAAGAAGTTATTCTCCAATTAATTTGAGAATTGCATCTCCCATTAAAACCACCACCACTGAAATATTCATGTTAGTAGTCAACCCCACTAATCACAACACGACAAGACAATAGTCGGGATGTGCTATGATCAGTTGTTGTGTGACTAGTCGACTACACCATCGTAGCACATCGCTAGTATTGTCGTGTTGTGTTGTGTAGCCTGATGTATGGTTCTCAGGGCTGGAAGAATGATGGGAGAGATGGAATTGCGTCCCCGTCTGGAATCAGGGATGATGAGGTCAGAGAAGAGGTGGCGGTAGAGGAGAGAAGACGATTGATGCTGTCCTTGTAATTGTGTCTCTGATGCTTGTCCCTTGCCATCTGTCACCCTGCAGGCTCTCTCCATCTAGCTGGGCAAAAGCATGCATGTTTACCTCATTTAACAATACAGTTGCCTAAGGGAGCAGTTGTGGAAAACACAGACACTGTAAGGCCAATGGGAAGAATGTACAGAGTTTGTAAAGGTAGACTTTGGCAAGAGTGTAACCTCTTGTTAAGCTAGATCTTGCCTATCACATCCTCTGTACAATGACTTTAAGGTCAGGAAATAATCAGTGTCTTTTTGTCAGGAAATAGAGACTCTATTTCAGGTGGAAAGGTAGATCAGCTTTAATGATAGTAGAGCAACTTGATGCCAGAACGATGTGCCAATCGACAGGCATACATTTATCCCCGACAGGGCAGTTGAGGTCATGGCAAAATCAATGGGCCATATTGTATCAGTTTGCAGACGGTGGATCACTGATTGATTACCGCACAACATTACCGCAATGTTTGCATTTCTGGGTATCTGATAAGGAAGAGAGTTAGCATATGAGTAAGGCCTTGTCTCAAAAGTTGCCTTTCGGCCCTCATCTGTGTGCACACTTTTGTGATGTAATGCGGCAGGTAGTAGTCCGCTGTGGAGTCTATATCAGTTTGGACTCTGCAAAAGGGCACATCAAGGGTGCATAGCAGATCTTGATGTGCCCAGATCTGCAAACATGATTGCCATTACAAGACCGCAAGTAAACATCAAACATGAAATTTGAAACAAAGCCTAAGGGGCCATTCACACTGAAGAGTTTTTGCTGTTTTTCATTTGGTTTTATATGAAGACATGCGCTAAACTGACGTCTTTTGACTGTAGCATTTTTTAGATGTTGTGTCAACTTCAAAAAATGGGTCTTGAGACATCTGAGTTCTGTTGACTGATGGATTTTAATAACCTGTAATACGCTTCCCTCATCTCTTCCAAATCCTGCTGTTGTATTTCTTCTGTGATACTCAAAAGTAATTGTCCTATTAAAATAATGGTTAGCTTTAAGGTTTGGGTAAGGGGTTAGACTTTATGATTGGGTTAAGGTTTGGGGTGAAACTTAGGAATAATCGTAATGACATTGTTTTTTGTTAATTTATTTTTCTCTTTGGGAGTAAAAGTCGTATGTTTTTGTACCATCCAACTCTTATGATTTCTTATGATTTTGCCATCTCGTTCTGTTATTATGACTTGTAATGAGACCTTGCTAGTGGATTTCCCCAAAACATGCTAACACTCTGGCTCTTTGGTGTTATGAAATCATTGGCTCAACCAATCGTGTGAGGTTTGGGCGAGACTATATATTTTTCCTGAGTGTTCAGGAAACCTGTTTGAAACCTGTCATTATTTTTGCTGACACTTGTGGTTGCAGATATTAAACACTTCAGCTTTAAGAATCCATCATACTCGTGAGTGTGTGTTCCATTGTTATACACAGCAGACCCCCATTTGCCCCCTTTCTTTTCCCAGTCGCGCTCTCTCTGTATGGCAGGCAGGATCAGGCACGTGTGAACCTCCATTTCCCTCTCTTCTCCACATGTGTCACGGCAGTGTGTGTGAGTGTGTATGACTGCCAGCTCATGTAGCTGTGTCCCACTTTCAGAGGTGCTAGTACACACTAGATGAGACTGTTTGATAAGCAAAGAGAAGAGATAACTACGAACACATTCCTCTCTAATCTCATTGGACACCATTTTTATTCAACACAGTTAAAAATATTTAGCATTCCTGACTGAGAATATAGGAGGAGAGAGAGGACAATCCCTGCAGATTACTTCCTAGAGGAGGGTTTGTAAACTCAGCTGTGAAATCTCATGTCATCACGAGTTATGAGGTGGCCTTGCCTCATTGTTACTGGAAGCATAAAGCTTAACAAGAAAAGATGCCAGTCAGGGATTGTGAATGTGGTAGGGAAAGGAAAGAATTCTGGTAACACTTTACAAGGTTCCATGTGTTAACATTATTTAACAGCTTTAGTTAACATGAACTAACAATGAGCAATACTTTTTCACCATTTATTAATCTTGATTCATTTTAATTTCAACATATAGTAATGCATTTTTAAAAATCTTGTATGCAGTATGTTAAGATTAGTTATTGCACTATGAACTAACATTAACTAACAAAGAACAATTGTATTTTGTTAGATGAGCATGTAGAGGTTGTGCAATGTTTTTTCAGGTGGTATAGGAACACTAAAAGATAGAAGTGTTTGTGTGTGGCTTTGCTTGAGTAGTAAAGTGGTATGCATTATAAGCAGTTAAAGACAGTATTGGAGTACTGGGCTTTCAGTCCCTGTCTATAGCTTGGAGGCCATCTATATGCTATTATAGTCCTGTAAGTTGACAAATAAAACTTTTCATAACATACACATTTAAAATGTAAAATATTTTCTTCTATCAAAATGTCCCGAGTTCACTTCCTTTTTCATTAGAAAATGTCAACACAGGAGAGAAAATTGTATTCAGACCATTTCATGAGGATTTTATACCAACTCTTGATCTTGCTGAAGAGCAGAGGGCAGAAACAATATAATGAGGACGAGATGGGTCACTTGAAAATTAAATTGTAATACTCAATATGGTGGCTGCAGGAATGGACGTCCCACCTTTGAGTTGAAAGTGCCATTCACCTTGGGTGATTCTCGTGAAAATGTTCTGGTCATATTTAAACCTAAATCATTTGGAGTAAAATAGGACCAAGACATTCTCTAAGAAGGGGTCATGAGAATCACCCCCTTAATGGTAAAGGCTAAGCCTCAATCTATTGCTCTGGTCAGGCATATGCACACTGACTGTAAAAAAAAAAACCGAATTGTCCGATGTTATTTTTGCTTTGAGCTATTTTATTGAAACATAACCTTAGCAACAGTTTTAGAGATTTCAAACTTTCCCCATACAATTAGATAGGACTTTTACTTGCATGCCTACATAGAAATTAGCTGCCCAGGCCTATTGCCAAGAAGGATTTTTGCAAAGGGGCAACCGATAAGTCATTCTGTGGAGACTTCACTAATATGACACACACATACAAAGAAGCAGAGGTGGTGTTGGGTAGTGTCCAGTGGGGGGCAGTGTGCTCTTTCACTTTTCTCAGAACCAAGATGTGCTGAGCAGATATTTTTGTCCGAGGAAATTAAAACTTTCATAGAGTATACTAGGCAAAATATGATATCTGTCTTTAATGTCCTTTGAGAAGCATGTGAGACTACAGTTTGAGAGCCAAGGAGAAAAAGAAAAACTATGGCCCCTTAAGAAAGCCATGACCACATTATGCCTCCACTCCACTGTAACATAATAACAGGCTTTTCACCTTGACATGGCAAGCAATACTACATAGCAGGTGTGTGACGCACAGTACACATATTTGAACTCTGTTGTATACACTCAGGAGATGGATAGGGGCCCTCTAGTCTTTCTCATATACTTTGTCATTGTTTTTAATTGACAAATGGAATATATTCCTGGTGTCTGTTCATTTGTGTTTTTTGGATATGGCTGTTGAATGTTTTGCTTGCTTCACTGAACAAAAATAATTTTCTTAATCAGTATTTTTGTCTTGATTTCCAGTAAAACAATATGTAAACATGCTTTAAACAAAATAAATGTACTTTAACTGCTGTTGAAGATATTAAGACTTGTTTTTAAAGAATATATCTTGAATGTTATTTAAATCTGATCAATATAATATATGACAAATATGTTTTAAGCATAGCCAGATTTAGTGATATAAATACTTTAAAAAGGAAAATAAACTATTTGTCAGTGGGTTTAGAAAAAAAATATATTTAAATTTAAATCTAAATATATTGTCTGAGAAAAAGTCTTAATATCTTAAAGGGTTAGTTCACCCAAAAATAAAAGTTCAGTCATCATATACCCATATTTCATTGCTCTGTTGAAAGCAAAAAGAGATGTCGGGTAGAATGACAGCCTTGGTCACCATTCACTTTCATTGTATTGAAAAAGATCCAACATTAAAGGTGCACTCAGTCAATTTTTCCTGATTAAAAAAGCTTTACTTTAAAGAAATTTTGCAATGCATGTATACAATATAACCACTCACATGAGTTGAAGACTCCTGACCTATAAGTATCCTTATGAAAGCTGTTTTATTCTACATGGAGAGACTCCACACATGAGGCCTGCCATTTTAGAATCACATGACCAGCCGAAAATACTACTCGCTTAATCTCAGTAGCCATCCTGTTATTTTACACTTATATATTATATACTTTATATATTAAAGTAATCATGGCTGACTTTCAAAAGTAAATTTGTACAATGGCATCTGAAATTGAAAACTATTGATTTTAAATGATGCTGCATCCAAGCCGTTAGGGCGTCAGTGTAAGTCCAAGATGACACAAACTTGCTGTTTAGAACATGCCCTAACCCCAGTACGTGTGTGTGTGTGTGTGTGTGTGTGTGTGTGTGTGTGTGTGTGTGTGTGTGTGTGTGTGTGTGTGTGTGTGTGTGTGTGTGTGTGTGTGTGTGTGTGTGTGTGAGTAGAGGTGGACGCTGCAGTGGCACTCTGGGGATGTGTAAAGGCTCCATCAGTCCTGAATCTCTGCCACTTTTAGGAGCTGAACTCTGGGCCTCTGTGCAAGGTAAGACATGTGATAAGTTTTTGTATGCCTCTCTACACTATCTTTCTATTCTTGCTATCAGTACTGGAGAAACAGACAAGTCATATGGAATTGATCTTCAGTCATTAATTTACTCCAGCTATAACAAGCAGGCTTTAATGGACCCCATCACCTGTGTCATAACTTTTACCTCTCGCCGTGTTGGTTTTAATTAGGCTCAGTTAATTAAAGACACTAAAAGCTAATGATCTAGAAAGCAAGATTGAAAATGCGCTCAGGTTGTCTTGGATGCGCAGCAAAAGCCACAATACAAAGAGATGAGAGTCTGTTTCAAAAACCTGGCGAAAAGTGCTGACTACAGGGCTCAACTGTTTGGCCAGTGGCTGTCAATTGCCCTTTCAGGCCATTGCGCTGTTGTCATGTGATTTTATGCCTTGTGAAGCAGCCTTTTTATACACAGGACAGGTTCTTATGTCTGTACAGTTTTTGTTTTGTTTTTCTATGTAGACATGCACTAGACAGATGTTTATGATCACTGTGTCTCTTTGTTGTTTCAGTGTATCGACAAATGAGTGCTGTCTTTTTTTAGACGCGTTAAGCCAGCGTCACACTGGCACTTTCCAAAAAACACGAATTTGGCAGAGGGTGTCACACTTGCTGACTGTTTTGCTGAGATCTCACTCTTTTCTGTTGGAGGTATGACACAGTGGCCAAGACAAAATAGTGGAGGGGTGGCAGACATGATGACTTCGACCATTTTTCTCTCTCTGATTCCCTGTCTCATGGAGTTTGCCATAATAACAACAGGAGTACTGTTTGAACGTAAAAAAAAATTGTCAAAGTCATTTAGGAAGCAATTCGTGGAGTCATTTTACCTTGTGAATGTGTGCGATTGTGTGTTCCTGTCAAGTGCATATGTCCATAGATCAACTACTTGCCCTGGGCCAGCAGAAAAAGTTCTTTGTTGAGCCCTGAATTACGATGAACAGAATAATCTGCGAAAATCATGTTAATGTGACTTTTACAGGAGGTAATGCTTGTTCTCAGTGCAAACAAATATTTCTCCACTGTCACTGCTGATTATCACTTGTGCTGAAGTCTGGACATTGATTAATGTTGTAAAAATGTTTGGCTAAGTCTTAATCCTGCTAGGAAATTTCAGTAAAGGTCCCTTCCAGCACTTTGAAGTGTATTTTCTCACTGTGGTCACGTTCATGATGGATGACCTGTGCAGTATGTGACAGCGGCATGGATACAAGGTGGCTTGAGCCTAAATGGCTGGGGTAGTAAGGGTCAGAGGGCAGGGATTGGAGGATGGGAGTTGTTGTTGACATGGGTAGAGAGACTGGGTGGCCAGCCAAAGCTTAGTTCTTACAATGGGATCCAAGACTGTTTTACTAGCACTCTGCACTAAAAGAATACCATGGTAATACCAGGGTTATGTGGTGCAATGGTAGTGCCATTGTATTCTTTGAAGTACCTATGATACCATCACGTTACCATGGTGCCACCACAGTACATTTTGCAAGTGTTTACACTATGAGACAATCACGATGGAGTGTGAAAATGGTAACGGTTTCTTTATTCAATAAACATGTAGCACAATATAGCACAGAAACAAATGCATACTGCAGTCAATATGAACATACTCATAGACCCTTCATGTACTCGAAAACATTCATGGATCATCTGCCAGTATTTCCCAGGAGGGCACTCTTTTTCAAATCCCGGAGCTCCTTTGGCTCGACTCTTAGTATGCAGTTACAGTACATGACTGGCAGTTCTTCAAGACTTTGTGTTGTGTTTTGTGTGTGTGTGTGTGTGTGTGTGTGTGTGTGTGTGTGTGTGTGTGTGTGTGTGGTCTAATCAGCTGCGCCGCCCCTTCAGCTCTCAATCTATACTCACCCTCATAAGAGCAGCTGTCTGTTTATTTCAGCAGTGGAGAGAGAGACTCCTGCTCTCTTTCTTCCTCTTCACAATATCTTATAGCTATTTTTATTGTATCTTATGTAATTTACTATAAACACTAAAAAAGTTACATACTTCAGCTTTAAATATCTGTTTTGACTTGATTTAACCTTTAGAAATTACCTTCGTCAGTGCAACCTAATGTAGTTAGGTCAATCATTTATATTATTTTTGACTTGAATAGAACCAGTTCTTTTAGATATTACCAGGTTATCTGACCAAACATTATTAACTGTATACTTAGTATGCAGAGGGCATTGACAGCCATTACATTTGTCTATGGAGTTTCCCAATGACATAAACAGAGAAACAAAAGTGGGCTTTTATTAGCATTAAGCCATATGACTGTTTTCTTCATTCACTAACAACCCTTAGATATGGTAGCTCTCTGCCTGATTGGTTGCTCCACTGTGAAACATTTTCCCCCGGACCAGAATAATCCTTTAATGCCTCATAAATTGCTTGTCTCAGAATCACAAGAAAATCTTTGATCCCAAATTCCCTTACACCATATTGTAAGCAGTGGGAAATGATTTGCCTTGAATTAATATTTCAGCTTAAAACCAAACTACGTTTGAACCAACAGCAATCCTACAACCTGTAAGTAAGCAGTGTTACTCATTTCACAGGCAAAGAAGATTCAATCAAGAAGCCAATCATTACCTAGGTAATTTAAAGATTGATTTTGCCTTTTGTCCCACTTTTTCCCATCCTGATTCCTGTCTCCACTATGAATATTTCCTTTAATGCTACTTATAATAATAAATAATAAAAAAAATTATATAACAATGTATTTCCTTGCAGTGATTTGGTCACAGTGACATTTGGTGACATTTGAACCATGGTAATATTGTAGTAATCATGTTTTTGGCGGAAGCCATAGTTTTAAGTTTAACTGTATTATTGTTAATATAGTAATCATGTTTAATTTTGTGGTTATTACTGTATGATTTTACTACAAAATACAATGTTGATACTATGGTTACTGTAGTAAAGCTATGGTTAATGTTTGTAAGGTAAGGTTAGGGTAAGGTTTAGGGGTAGGGGTTGGTGTAGGATGTCTGTGGGAATCAAAAGAAACACATTAAACATGTTACTGTGTTGCCACTATACTGTATGTAAGTTTTTAATTAGGTGTGCAAATAGTATCTGCCACTATCTGCACTTAGTACAAAGAAGATGCTTTTTATTGCTATTTACACTTAGTGCAAATAGCCTCTGCCATTATAATATAATGTAATATAATATAATATAATATAAATGGACTTCAGGGGGAAAAAATTACAGGGGAAAAAATACAATAAATAAAAGTGTAGGATTTAACCCCTTTATGCACATAAAATATTCACTATGCATGTCTGTGCGTGTGGGTTTACTTTTTCATTGTAAAAATACATTTTAATTAGATTTTTTAATAAAGTAGTAAGTCTATAGTCTATTGTAATTATATAGTTATTCTGTAGTAACTATTATGCACGCATGTGTGTGTGTGTATATGCGTGCAATCTCCATGTCAACTAATGAACACTGCTCATTCGGGCTGGTATGTTTGTTCATGTGTCTGTTTTGTGTCTCATCAAACCGTGGTGCTCTCATGGCATTCACATGTCTGTGAGCCAATGCTGTGTTGGCAGAGAGAGCCAGTCTGACCTTCTCTATATGCCAGTGGAACAAAAGCAGCGAGCATACTGGGAGTTAATGGGAAATGAATTGGAAGACTGAGAGAGTAAAGAGTGTCTGACATGTTGCCTGCTCCCACCTCTCTCCTACTAAGATTTACAGAGTGCTGGGCAGCCCTGAGATTTGTGTATGCATGGTTTAAAAGACGGCATACGTAAAACCTTCTCGGCCGTCCTATAAAACCAGAGCTGTGATGGTGATATTGCGTTCCCATGAGATTTGCAACCCTTTTGAATGAGGCAGCTTCAGATGTCTTACTATTCCATCCCTCTCTTTTGATCCCTTTCTCTCTGTCTCACTTTGTAATTCCTCTCTCAGTTCCAGCTCTCGTGTGTCTTTCATAGATCTGTGAATCACTTTTGTTTAGTTATGGGAAATAACTCTCTGCGTATAATATTTTTCAGTGCTTATTTTAGCCAGTCTCCCATAGCAAAGAAAGCTAACTCTTGAACGGAGATTCTGTAGCTGTGAATGATTTTGGCTGGTAAAAAGGTTTTGGAGAGGCCTTTACTCTTTGAAGAAATCCTGTTATTCTTTCCATTCACTGTTAAAGTGTGGTAAGGCATGTGTAACCCTTTTTGACATTCTGACTCACAGCATTGGACGGATCATCAAGAAGAGCTTATGGCTCTCTCTGTACTTCATTGAAGATTTCATTAATATTACTTTGATAACTGATTTGATGGAGGCGTAATCTGAAATGTTTGTCTAGATGTTTGTCGGTGTGACCTTTGCTAATTGTGATACTATATAAGGTGTGCTCACTGGAGGTCACGTTGTGACTTAGAACACGTACTGCTGCTCTATTTTAGAATGTTGGGCTGTTGACCTTTGACCTTACTTGAACTTTTACTCCCATAATACAGCATTGGGAGCTCTTGAGTTTCACAGCTGGGGTTAGAAACAGGTGTTTGGTGGATATAGTGTATTTCTCTAAATCATTCTCCCCTTTTTTCATTTCCTCTGATAGCTGAAGTCAGCAGTGCCCTGTTTAAAATTGTATTGGATCAGGGGTTGCTTTTTCATGGTTCAGGAGTTCTCAGTTACATAATGCATCACTTTGAAGATATTCTCATTCAGAGAGTTTTCTCTCTCAAAGCAGTTTATATCTTAGTTATGTTATCTAATATCTAGTAGATGTTTTTCCTAATATTCTTGGTAGCACTATACAGTATGTTAACATTAGTTAATGCATTTTGTATGAACTAACAATGAACAATTAATTTATACAGCATTTATTCATCTTTGTTCATGTTCATTTATCAAAATACTATTGTTCATTGATATCAGGCCATTGCTTTGCTGCAGCAATCGTGAAGCTGCGTGTATACTTCGCGTCAGGGGGTCAGCTCCAGTGTCAAGTAGTGCTTTGAACTCCACATGAAAAGTGCTTGCAGACAAACCTTAATACAACCTTTTAAGTCAGGGCACAATCTGAATAATCGGTTAAGAACTAATGATGAATCATTGCAATGATCGCCGAATAATCAAATAATTTTTCTAATTATCATTAGACTAATTGATTATCAAAATAATCGTTAGTTGCAGCTAATCATGATTTAGAAAAATTTACGTGTTAAATTTATCAAATGAATCGCTGTGTTAACGTATTAATTTTGACAGCTCTAGTTAACATATACAACTTTTAATGTGGAAAAAAGTGTTAGAGTACAAATTAACCTTAACCAAGATTAACAAATGCTCTAAAAGCATTGTTCATTATTAGTTCAGGTTAACTACTGTGTTAACTAATTTAAACCAATGCAATCTTATTGTGAAGTGTTAACAAATTCCTTAAGCGAAATAAAATTGACACAAATTAGGCAATTTTTGATATAGCCTACAGTAAGACTATAGATGTGTGCTCAGATAACATGTTTTTAGATATGTTTTTGTTGAAATTGAAAACTCTGACTTTCGATTGCAGACTTTGAAAATACATATTTTCTGAAACTCTGTATTTGACTTAAGATTACTGAGGTGCCTTTTTGTTTTAGAAGAAAAACCTGAGAAGCAGGAAACAGTCTCCATTTGATCTTCTTTTAATCCAACTGCTGTCTAGGAGAAACAATTAATATAATTGAAGGAGATCTAATATGTGAATTTTCATCAATCACAATCAATGAGCTTTGTCATGGCTTCATTTTTCTGTGGCATTTTTGGCTCAGGTGCTCAAAATCTCTCATGCCCAGAGTGCCCATGAACAACAATGGCATCAAGCTATGGGACTGCATGCACCAGCCGAGCAACTGCCATTAAGATGATTGGCAATGCTAGTGAATAGATCGCTTCAAGGATTATAGACCTCCATGCTAGCACTCCCAAGCACCATTTGCAGTCTACCCATGGCTGTTTATTAGCTGGAGAGCTAGCCACTCATTCACAGTGGTATTCTGAGAATGAAAACTCTCTGAAAATGAAAGAATAGCCATTTTTTCAAACACCCTGTATAATATTGGTAGGTTTTTCATTTTCAACACAGCGCATACAAGGGTAGAAGTGTACCGAACGCACTCACACAGGACCGGTGTCTTTCATTCCGAAGCTTTTTTCCTTATTGAAGAGCATTGAGCAGTTTGCACTCCCACTTAACAGTGCACGAAAAGGACACAAAGTTCACTTGCTCTTTCAGTTTTTCATCCCTATCCCCTCCCCTCAGTGTGGAGAACAGTAAAAGTACATTGGTTTGCAATGCTCAGACCTGCTGGCAGCTTCACACATACAATGTCATTACACGCCATTCATTACAGCACTCAGGCCGGGGCTCCGTATACAGTGGCCCCTAAAAGTATTTTGACACTTAAGTCACACTTAAAAATATATTTCCTTGTTTGTTTGTGAAGCTCAAATGTGCATGTTTGTGTGTCAATGTGACGTTTCTTGCACTGTGCAAGATGTGCAATTATAGTGGGTGTATGCGATGTGTTACGACAGCAGAAGTGTTTTGCATAAACTGAAAACTTTGTGATGGGGCTCAGCCCTCTCTCTATTTGACAGGGGGTTGGAGAGGAAGGGCTGAAAAAGTATGATAAAAGGTACAAAGGCAACCTTTGTGTGTGTGTGTGTGTGTGTGTGTGTGTGTGTGTGTGTGTGTGTGTGTGTGTGTGTGTGTGTGTGTGTGTGTGTGTGTGTGTGTGTGTGTGACAGAAATAAAGTGGCGAGGCTATAACACACCTACAATGCAATGACATAACAAAAATAACACAATTAAATGTTTATTGTTTTTGATAAAATTTCTTGGCAAACAATACAAGTGTGGGTCTAAAATGAACAGTGCACAATGGTTAAAACAGACCATCCCCAAGTCTCTATATAATATCCTGACACCTTGTTATGACCCTTTTAATTGGAAGTCTATGGAAATTCTTTGCTAATTTTTTATGTCATGCAAACATTTATGTTCTGAAAAAGTCTTTCAGAATATAAACCCTAAATCTGTGTTTCTTTTAAAACAGATACAAGGTGTATTTTTTCCAATTATCAGCTTTTTAAACTCAAAATGAAGACTATATCTACTGTGAAAAAACAGTACCTCCACTGACATAAAGGTGGCGCTCTTTCCAGATGAAATCCACTGAGCACTGTGCTGCATTGCACTGCATCATTTTATTTATGTATTCCTTTTCTTTTTTATTCATTTGAATAATTTTTACTTTTTAGAATGTATTTTATTACTTTTTATTCTTATTTCTTGTCCTCAATCAATTTTATAATTTGTATGTAAAGCACTTTGAATTGCCATTGTGTATGAATTGTGCTATATATGTATGAAAAGGGACAGAGGATGTGTATACATTTGCAAGTGATGGGTGCTGCAAATCTGAGGAGCTTTCTGCAAAGATTCTACAGACTTCAGATTCCATGTCGACCTGCTCATTAGGACCAGGGCTCACATCCCCCACACCACACTTAACAGTTCAATAGTTCTTTTATAGTTTCACCCCCTTTCTCCTCCATCTCTCAATCTTTCTACCTCTGTCTCTCTCTTTCTTTTAGAGGGGTTATGTATTTTGCTGGAGTTTTTGTCTTTGTCTGCATGCGTGTGTGTGTGCCATTGATCAATGTGTAGTATGTGTGTGTGGCCTGGCCCTTGTTCAATCTTTTGTCACTAACTAACATTAACTTCTCTCCCTTTCCAAACCAACTTTAATCCATTCCATTTCTTTTCCTTTTTAATTCAGAGTTGAATAGAGACAGTGGGATTGGGAAATTGGAGGGATTAGAAATACCACCTCCCTGTAGCTTACCCAGACCAGTAATGGAAGAGAAAAAGAAAGTTTGCTCCCTGGATAGTATGCAGGGTGTATTGCAGGCATGCATGCATGTGCAATCGCTCTGTCCAGGAGAATGCAATTGACCAGATGTGTGTGTGTGTGTGTGTGTGTGTGAGGGCATGTTTATGTGGTTTACGAGGACAATTTTTTAGGATACAAATTGGTAATTACAAGGGTATTATGCTATAAATGTGGTTTATGAGGACATTTATAGTGTCCCCATAATTTAAATACTTTAAAAACATATTAAACAATGTTTTATTGAAAATGTAAAAATGCAGAAGTTTTTTGTGAGGGTTAGGGGTTGTGTTAGGTTTAGGGGATAGAATCTATAGTTTGTACAGTATCAAAATCATTATGGAAAGTCCTCATAATGATAGGTAGACAAACGTGTGCGTGTGTGTGTGTTTGGAGTATGAAATTAAGCCTTCCTGGTGAGCAGGTTGGGGAGTAATGAAATACATGTAACGGAAATAGTATTTAAAATACAAAATATAAGTAACTGTATTCCACTACAGTTACAATTTAAATCATTGGTATTTAGAATACAGTTACATTAAAAAAATACTGAATAGATTATTTTGTATTTTATTGTCATTTGTTTTATTTAATATTTAGTCTTTTTTTTGTGCATTTGAACACCGGTGAAACGCTTTCTTTTGATGTGTTACATTCATACGATCAGACAGAGAAGTTAGTTTGAAGTAAGTCTGGAGCTGAAGAAATAGAAATAAGCCTTGTGTGAATTGTCAGCTTTACGCTAAATTAAAATGTTATTTTACATGCACATGTTACCAGGCACGTTCATATTTCTTTATCAAGAAAATTCACATTATATCATAATTTCTTAATCAAAGTATTTATAATAAGTTACTGACCTTGAGTAATCTAATGGAATACTTTACAAATTACATTTTACAGGAGGCATTCAGTAATCTTTATTGGAATACATTTCAAAAGTTACCCTCCCAACCATGCTGGTGAGTATACACCAATCAGCCACAACATTAAAACCACCTGCCTAATATTGTGTAGGTCCCCCTTGTGCCACCAAAACAGTGCCAACCCGCATCTCAGAAGAGCATTCTGGCATGATATTCTGAGTTACCGTGGACTTTGTCAGTTCTAACCAGTCTGGCCATTCTCTGTTGACCTCTCTCATCAACAATCATTTCCATTTGCAGAACTGTTGGTGCCAGTTGGGGTGGTTTGGGTAATTTTGTAACTGCTGATCTCCTGAGATTTTTACACACAACAGTCTCCAGAATTTACTCAGAATTGTGCCAAAAACAAAAAGCATCCAGTGGGTGGCAGTTCGGTGGACAAAAATGCCATGTTGATGAGAGAGGTCAACAGAGAATGGCCAGACTGGTCAAACTGACAAAGTCTACTGTAACTCAGATAACCACTCTGTACAATTGTGGCGAGAAGAATAGCGGGTTGGCGCAATATTAGACAGGTGGTTTTAATGTTGTGGCTGATCGGTGTATATGGAGTGTATGTTCATATAATAACTCCCCTGGAGGGCACAAGTGTCCATTAATCACTCAGCTGCTCATTTGTTCCTAACGGTTCATTAGCACTCTGTCTTCTCTCTCTCTCTCTCTCTCTCATTTTCCCTTCTTTTTTTCACTTTGATTAAGTGTCACACAGTCACACAAGGCCCCTGAATTTAGTTTTCCCAACTCACACAGGTTGGAAATAACATGTCATGCTTCCTTTCTTTTGTTTGTGAATGGCCAGTAAATGAGAGAGAGGAGTGGTAAAACTGAGGAGACGTAGGAGTCGATACTTTAAATCTTTTAATAACAATCGCTGGAGTGGAACAAACAATAACATAACACAACGTAACACTTCAAGGACTGATAATCAATTAACAAACCTGGAGGGTATTTATACACAAAGGAACTAATGAGCGGATGGAAGACAGGTGAGGATGATAAGGAACAGCTGGAAGTGATGAGGGCAGTGCACTGTGTAATGTAGTCAGAGAGAAAACTTTAAAATAAGAGTCCCAGGGAAAACATGAAGGAGACAGACTGTGACAGACTGTGGCTGTGCCATGGGAGGATCAAGGGGCAGAGCCAGGGAACTTGGTGCCTTGAGAGTAGCCGACGGCTCAAAGGGCCAAGGTCGAGCCGAAGGTTATGAGGACCGAGGTAGCACCGAAGGCTCGGAGGACCGAGGTAGCGCCGAAGGCTCTGAATGACGAAGCGTAGCTGGAGGATTGGAGAGGTGACCAGGTGACCAGGTGACAATATAAATTCAAGCCCATTCCATAGATTTTGTGGTTATACTTTTGAGAAAATTTGTATTGTAGCATTTATGGATTGGCCCCATTTAGTTCCATTGTAATTGGCTCACTATAACCTCACTTTTAAAAAATGTAAACAAGGGACGTGGTTTTTTTTTTTCATATTTTGGGGGGGATAAGCATTATGCCACAAATTCTGTCGATAAAGCTTAACTTCACTTGAACCCGTAATATTCCTTTAACTATAAATCTAACAAATTTGTGTAAGGGTTTATGCTTTAGTCAAGAAAAAGAAAAAACAATTGGCTAAAAGATATTTATGATACATTCTCTGAAAACTAGTACTGTTTTACACAGTTTTGCTTCTTGTGGGGCGACTGTGGCTCAGGTGCTAGAGTTGTCCTCTAATCGCAGCATTAGCGGTTCGATTCCTGGCCCACATGACTCCACATGCCGAAGTGTCCTTGGGCAAGACACTGAACCCCAAGTTGCTCCCAATGGCAGGCTAGTGCCTTGCATGGCAGTTCTGCTGTCATTGGTGTGTGAATGTGTGTGTGAATGGGTGAATGGGACACAGTGTAAAGCAATTTGGTGACCGCTAAGGTTAAATAAAGGCACTATATAAGTGCAGACCATTTACCATTCTCATGTAAATAGTTTTAAGTTTGTCTAGATATTTTTTGTGTGATGTCATACTTATCAACTAAACTTTTGTGGTGTTTTATACCCTGTTTCTACCTGGTATTAAGATGCATTTTGGGTGATTTTGGGTGATTTGTTTGTGATCGGATTACAACGGAGTTCGTCAAAAACGAATGTGACCACAAAACCTTTGATGCGTAAATGCTAATACACCCGGAATGCTTTGTTGACAGTAGCAAACACCCCTCATCTGTCAATCAACTGCAGCGCTAAAACAAGAGTTTAAACTTTGCCGGTTACGAGCAGCTTTCAAAGGAAAAAACTGTCTGATCGAAAATAAAGGTTTGATGAAGCAAAAGCACAAGCACAAGAACATTACGGATCTTCTTCAGTGTGTCTGATACCATCCTGTTTTATTTGTGCTTTCTTTGTCTTTTATTACTTTTTACGTTTATTATCACATAGTAACACACTGACATAGTGATTGATGTATGTCGTTATGAAATTAGAGTCTCTCCCCTCGAAATTCGAAGTCACAGAAGACCCTCATTTAAGCGACCAGGTGTAAAAAGAACAGTCTCGTCTGACCACATGTGATCGAATTACCCGAGAAGCATCTTAACACCAGGTGTAAATGGGGTCTTAATGTGTGAATTTTTGTTATTTGTGTGTGTTTACTTTACTCTTTTGTATGCTAATACATTAATTAGGCATGTGGGCATATGATGATATAATGTGTTTATAAAGTGAGACTTTATGTCCCAGCTAGCTTTAAGATTATTGTATATCATAGGAAAATCCACTAAACAAAACACTTTGACTTGATTGGATATGTTTTACCACTGTAATCCAGTATGCACACACAGTGTTTACCTGAGAGCAATGAGAATGTTAGCAAGAATGTGTGCATCGGTCACATCAAAGCAGCTCATAAGGGCCACATTTAAAAAACAGGATGGCAATCTCTTCATTTTCCAGAGATGCAGTGGTGGACAGAGAGCAAGAGAAGAAAAGTTGAGGAAAGACAAGGAAAAAGAGAGAGGGAGTGCACATGAGGAGGGATTAAATGTGCATGAGGATGGGGGTGGTGAAGGAGGAAGGGGCCACAGACAAGAGAGAGGGAGGAGGGGAGCAGGAGAAGGAGGCGGTGCTGCAGCAGGCAGCCAGCGAGGAAAGAGAGGAGAGTGGAGGACAGGACACAGAGGAATGGGGTTTCAGAGCAAACTGCAAAAGAAAAGAGAGGTAACTTTAGCATGAGGAGGAGGAGTAGGAAGAATATGTGTGGGAGGGAAAGAGACAGAGAGAGTGCGTATGTCTGAGATAGAGGAAGCAAATCTGCAGTGTAAAGTGAGCAGCTGGGATTGTGTACTGAGTTTTACCTCCAGGACAGACTGGGGAGACGCGAGGAAGCAGCCATGAACCACACTATGGGTATGTCAGCAACACAACTGTATTTATTACACCCTCTGAAGGCATACAAGTTCAAATTACTTCTACTGCTCGCAATAATAATCTCTCAGGGCTTTGAAGTAATGTGAAATTAATGATTAACTTTCTTAAAGCTAATAGCACTGGGGTAAGGGTCTACAATTCACTTGGAAGAAACTCTTTGAAGTTTTGGAGCATTGTTAGTGATTTCTATTGAAGAGTTCTGTTTGGGAAAGTTTGTATGGGACAAAAAGATACTGTACAGTGAAATTACTATATTAACATGTTATTTTAAGGATATTCTCATACAAATAATAGCAAGTTGGGTGCTTCTCCTCAAGAGAAATAAAAATGGAAAACATAATGAAATTGTTAAAGTACAGCTATAAAAACGAATTAGGATAGCATAGTTTAGGTCCTTTGGTCTTGGAAGTTTGATGAGAAATGTATGTTTTCGTATTAAAATCTCAGACTTTTGATCGCATACTTTAAGATCTTGGTAAATCTGAGCATTGTTTGTGACATCGTCTAGATCCCTTTTGTAACTCTAGAAGAGACATATGTGAACTTACTGGGGCCCTTTTCTCAGGAGAAAAGAGATATCTGAGAAGGAAATTTAAGGAAACGTTTATTTAATGTCATTGCTGTCTAGGAGAAACAATTGTGATATTAAAAGTGATCTACTATGTAATGTTGTTTTCCAGTGGTTATTAACATCTAATGGAAAGAGTGTTAGTGGATTTTTTTATTTTTTTTGTTGGTTTGTTATGATGTGTGCCTTATCTTCTTTTCCGTATCCGATATGTGTGTGAGCAAGGCCTTGTGAATGGATTAATCTGATGTACAGGACTTACGTAAACTGAGCCTGTTTGATTGCTTCTATGTATTGAGCCAAGCTTTGGACAGAGCAGTATACTGGAAGTAAGTTTAGTGCTTTTATGCACTACTCAGATTGAAGAGCTGGTAATGTATGAACAAATGGCTTACATTGACAGTGCTCATACACACACACAGAAATAAATAATTCTCTCCTCACCCAGTTCATACACAAAGTGTCTTCAGACTAGTCAAACACCACTCAGATACTTGCACAGCATGCAGTTTGATACATTGATGTTTCGTTTTAGAATGGGATAAGGTTTTGATTGAAGTGTTCCAAAGTTTGAGAGCTCCTATTTGTTTAAAGTGGATGGATATGACTTAGCTCAATGGCACATTCTTATATAGTAAAAGCCTGATATAGAGTCATCTGTTATTGCAGTGACTCTGCTCCAGATGAGATCACCTGGGGGGGAGGAAAGGTGCTTGCGTCAGTGAGTCAGAAAATAATAGATGAGTTAAATCACTCACATATGTTACAGGCTTTGAAATGTAGCATTAGAAAATGCTGTCAGCTTACTGACTTTATAAGGACAGTTTGTGCCTCTACTGCATCTTACTAGTTTATAATTACAAAAATATACCTAAAAACACCATGTTAGTATAATTTTTTTTTTTACATGTACCATGGTAGTGTTTTTTTTTTAAGTACATTGGAGTACTATATTTTACACCTTATAAAAAGTAGAACAAAAAACTTGGGATGTCACGATACTGGTATTGGAATCGGGTCCAATACCACGCTCACGTACTTGTTCTCATGCTCGTAAAGATTCTCCAATATATATAAAAATAATAATACTATTTGACGTACAAATGAAATTTCGTAAACATTCAGTGCACAAATTACAATCACGTCATGTCCTAGTATGATTATTTGAGATGAGATGCATATGTAGGTTGCATGTGCTGTGCGCTTCAAATAAGAGTGCTTGTGAAAGTGTGGAGTGTTTATAGCGAACGGGGTTAGTGGCCGTAACGGCATATATAGAAACCAAACAATGACAGAATGTCCTGTTGCTCATCGCAGCTGCAAAGTACAAAAAAACTCTGATTAACATAGAAAAGATAACTTTTATTGCATGTAATTTGGTGTTTGAGTAGGACACAGTGTGACTGTAGCTATCTTCAGCCGCATCTCTCTGTTTGATTGAAATGCGTCTATTCTGCAAACTCTTCAGACATGTTTGTAAGTTCTGTTCTCGGGTTTGTGTGCAGGTATTTTGTGTGTTCTGTTGATAATATCGCTGGTCGTCCTGTTGAAGTGAAAGAAAATGAGTTTTCGCTTGAATGCCCCATCTCGTGTGTGCTGCATAGATATCTGTAAAACTTGCGTTCATACTCATGAACGAACACAAGAGATCAACGGCCAGTGAAAATTTTCACTAAATAATACATTCGATTTCTGTTTGTTTCTCACCAAACATTATTGTATGCTTTCATAACAATCCTGAGTCTCATGGAATAATTTATTAGACTTCTGAATTATACTCTTTTGTCCTTTTGAAGCTTGAAGATGTGGTCACCATAAACTGCCATTGTATGACATCACATCACATCACATCACTTTTTTTTTTTTTTTTCTCGCAATATTTCCCTTTGTGTTAAGCAAAAGAAAGTAAGACATATGGGGTTATAACAACACAGGGATGAGTAAACAATGACTGAATTTTCATTTTTGGGTGAACCATCCCTTTAAGGTACCATGATAATAATAGTACATGTCCAAAAATCATGGTAGTGCCATGTTCGTTTTTCCAAATTTTATTGTGTGATTAATGTACCATACCATGGTTCTTTCTAAAAAGTATCCTTACAGTACCAAAAATACCATGGTACATGTCCAATAAACCATGGTGCTACCATGGTATTTTTATTTTACCTTGGTATCACCATTGTCCTCTCTTCTCTCTTATACTGTTTCCATTTATAAGATGCCTCTATGTGCCAAGTATTTATATAAGGCTGTAGCTTCCTGCAGACGTATATAGAGAGAGAGCTCATTAACTGTGAGTTGGTCTCAGCTGATGGCACTGAATCAGAAATTTCCATGTCACTCTTTTCCTCCCCATCTGATCCCGGCTGGAATCTGTCGGAACACCGTCTGTACATCCACATCCCTTTGTGGCTGGCCTCACTGTGGCATGTTTGCAAGTTTTCAAAATCCTCTCCAAGTTGTTTTTTTTTTTGGTTCGGAGGGGGGTGGGGGGGGCATGGTGCAGCTCCTTCGTGGTTCACCATCTATGCACTTTTTAGATGAATTACATATTCATGCTGGCATCATTTATCTGAGGTCACGCTGGTTATGTAAGTGATGGTGTGGAATTAATTTACCGGTATGTGCACTGTGCCACTTTTCCCCAACTGCAGTTTGTGTTGTACATATCTGCACTGTGATTTGGGTTTGATAATGCCAGAAAGACCACAAGAATATTTGTCTGTCTAACTCTCTGCTGATGCTGGTTCAGAAAGATTCAAGAGGAGGGAGAGAAACCATTTTATAATGATCAGTGTCCAAAGCTAGTATACTGTAAATATATTTTGACTTGAAGAACTTGGTGGGCCGCACATAAAAGTGGTCTAGTAGGGCTATTTAGAAAGGAATTAACCTCAATTAGGTTTTATCAGTCATAAAACAGTTGCAAGACACATTTTAGCATATTTGACATTTTAATTTATTATAATTGATATTTGGATATCCTACACCCTAGGGAGGTGTTTCAGGCACGTCCAGCTGGGAGGAGGCCTCGGGGAAGACCCAGGATTACGTTCAGAGATTACATCTCCACACTGGCCTTGGAACGCCTCTGGGTCCCCCAGTCAGAGCTGGTTAATGTGGCTCGGGATAGGGAAGTTTGGGGCCCCCTGCTGGAGCAGCTGCCCCAGCGACCCAACTTCGGATAAGCGGTTGAAGATGGATGGATGGATGGATGATATTTGGTTTTCTATAGCTATTAGTTATCACCAACCAAAAAGTACCATAGTACTTCCAGGATTGTTGGTTATGAACCATGGTAATACATTCAGTCATACCCATCAACATTTGGGTAACAAAATCCGGGAGACCTCTGCGTGGGGGTGGGGTGGGCTCTGGATGGCAGAGGCATGCTAAAAACATACAAAATGTGCCGTTTTTTTAATGTGCTGAGTAACGTCATTTTTCCCACCGTGTCTGATATGCGACACACTTTGCAAAAGGCGTGGCCATTGTCGATATTGCTTTGAGATGAAATGTAATAGTTCTTCCAGCTGTTGTTATATTTACATGTATACATATATATTTTTTTTTTCGCCGGAGCTCCACCTAAGTCTTCTCCCATCTACCAGTGATGCTTGATTCAACTTCCCGCGTCTACTACCTGTGCAGAAATCAACAGCGCAACTGGGTTGTAGGTTGCCAGGTTGAGGTCACAAATGGGTTGAAATTTGTATGATGTGTCGATTGTGTGAGTAGGATGCGTTTCATACATGATCTGGCAACTGGACAACCTTGGAATAATATATTGATTTGATTGTTCATATAATGATGTTTGGGCCATACAAATTACGGGAGTTTCCTGGGAGAAATAACAAAACGGCAGGGGGGGCTGGAGATGGGTGTGAAATACGGGAGACTCCCGGGAAAAATGGGAGTGTTGACAGGTATGCATTCAGTACCATATCAAAGTATCTGATAGCTGTAACATGGTACCACCAAATAATTATTTATTTTTATTTTCTTTAAGGGGATGTACACTAAATTCTTATTTTGAGGCTTGGTCAAAATCTGGATGAGGATGTAAGTGGTTTTCTTTATATAAAAACCTTTTGAATTTGTTAGGAGGAACAAAAAAAGCATCTGCATTAGCTTACTGTCTTTCCTGCCAGACTTAGCTTGTCTCTATTTACTCTTTGTACTCTTCTAAATAACACAGAACTGTCTGTCCTTTTTCTTTATATATACCAGAAGGGTCTGTGGCTTCTCTCTTTCTCTCTCTCTCTCTCTCTCTCTCTCTCTCTCTCTCTCTCTCTCTCTCTCTCTCTCTCTCTCTTTCTTTCTTTCTTTTTCTTTTAAGCCCACACTCAGTGACCAAGACAAAGGACATTTTAAATGTTCTCTGAAGGAAAATTACCCCATCACATTATAACCATCCTATCAGTGGCATCTCCTCAGAATTGCCCCTTTAGCAGTAATAACAGTGTGGTGGATCCACAGTTCCTCTCCATGCTTCTGTTATTTCAAATGTCTGTTTCTGACCACTGGGTTGAACCAAAAAAACATTCCTATTGTGGCAAAAAGCAGCTGACTCAGAAACAATTGGCTCCTGGATATTACATGCCAATTCCCATGCTGGACACTTTTCTTGTGCTTGCAAACAGACAGAAATGCCCAGAATTGCAATGGGTTGAATTGATCAAGGACGCAGTGAGGGGAGATATGATGTTGACCACAGTGTAACAGTATTACTAGTCTTGTATATCCATACTTAGTACTACACTTCTAAAACTAAAATCCTGCTGACAAATATCCAGTTTATGCACTCAAAAAACTTCAAGATATATTTCAATTGTCTGAAAGATTTACCCTTATGATGAGGTTACTAATGAACTATTTAAAGTTCTTATAGTTCTTTATATTTCTTGCAGGAACTGAAAGTGTGCACCCCATGTCTTCCAAATAAGGCCATGGGCATCTTTACATTTTTAAGGTCTATTCACACCAAGACCGAGGCCTTTACAGTGTATATCTGCATAAAGATTGGACCACTTTGATGTTCTTTTTAAGCTTAAGAACTGTTAACTTAGACATGAAGAGATTTATTAAGCAACCAAACGTAGCTTATTTTGCTTTTACATGCCATTTAATGACAGATTTATCTGAAATCAATAATGACACAATAATAGACTGCTGTGTACATTTGTTTTACTGCAGTATCAGTTGCTGTGGCTGGCCGGCTGTACAGAAAACACAAAAAATTAGCAAATAATGTCTGTAGACTTTGTAATCAGAATTTCTGTTTATTCAAAGTAATAACTACAGATTATTTTGTATAGACATTACTCAGAAAACAAAGTAGAATGTAAAGTTTGGCTTATGATATCTTTCTGCAAATTGACCCAAACAAAACTCTTTCAAAGATTTGATGCCACTAACCAGAAGAACTTTGGCAAATCCAGTGATTAGCTCTCATTGTATCAACCTGGCTGGAACCTTGTAAACTTCAAAGCTTAATTTCCAGGCTGACTGTTGTCACCGAGGCTACCAAAGTTGCATAGCAGCCATCCAGTCAGATTGAATCTGGCAATTTCTGTAAATGCTTGCCATGTTTGTGTGCAGTATGTATCAGATGGTCAGTGAGCAGTCTGTGGAAATCCCTTTATTTAAACAGCCTGACCACTATAATTAAATAATAAATAAGGCCACAGGGAAATACACGTTTGCCTGAAAGTTGTATGGGGTCACAGTCTGAAAGAAATAGTTTTGTCCAAGTGTTACTGTTTTCTAGGACATATTAAATAACAATACTTGTTATTTAACCATTCCTTATTTTCCAGAATCATGAAGCTGAAGTGTGCAACTTGTGTGCCACTAACCTGAAATGGAACAGAATTGCAAAAACAATGAAATTATAATTAAACAGATTTTCCAAATCACCCCATGTCTTCCATAGGTCAATCTTCACTGATAGTCCCACCCCAAATTTTCACCATTGATTGAGCCATTGTTGCTGTGTCAGGCTGGTTTGGATGCTCAATCAAATAGAGCACTACAAAGCATTACAGAGGTACAGTGATATTTACATGTTGGGGAAATCAACCTAGAAATGGCTTACTTACTCAGAAGTTTCCTCTGCATATTAAGCTGTAATAGGAGAAAAAATGACACACTTCAGCTTTAAAAGATTACTTTGTATTGATTACAAAGGTCCTGATATACAACGGAGGCCAATGACGGTTTTTACTGTTGGCAGATGCTTAGTAATGGGCACCATGGCCGCCGTTTGGACCTATGCCAGTGGGGCTTGCACTGCACACTGGGTGAAACTAAATGTATGGTATTGATTGGCAGGTAGTGTCAGTCCAGATGGCAATAGCTCCTGTGTAGTATTGTGTAGAAAACATTGCCTGCTGCATCTGATTCTGGAGTTTGAACCAGCCGTCTCTTTTCTGAAAGGCTTGCTGGATTGGATGCCCAGGGAGACTCGGGTCAGTGAAACAGGGCAGGAGAGTTTGATTGTCTTTGGGAGGTTTGTGTGGCAGCTTGGGCCACTGTTCAAGGGGGCATTTAATAGAGCCCATGTGCTTTGAGATGCTAAAGAGCAGACTAACCCAATGTCTTCTTTAAACTTATGGAGTTCCCCTCTCTGTTGTCCTTCTCTCTCACTTACTCACTCACTCACTCACTCACTCACTCACTCACTCACTCATTCTTTTATGAATTCCTTTAACTCTGTCCATCATCCCCTTGTTTCATTCGATTTATGCTCACTAATACTCCACTTGTGCCCTTTTTCAGTGGTCTTTCTTTTTTGTCTTTCTCTATTTCTTATGCTCTGTCTATCTCTTTGTCTTAGTTCTCTCTGTGTTTTTGTTACAAACTTTTGCTCCCCCCTCTCCTTCTCTCTCTTTCACCCCAGGACATGCACATGTAGGCCTCAAGTACCTTGGTAACAGCTCTAAACAGAGCTAAAAGCCAAAAGCCTGCAACAGCAACAGTTTGGCAATGAAACCGGCAGGGTCAATATCGCTGGTTCTACAGGCAGTGTTACCCTGCCGCTTTGAATTTTATCCAGTGCTTCAACAAAGAAAGACAATTAATAAAGTGGGGAAGGAGAGCTATGGGAGTCTAACATACAGAAAGGGAGTAGCTTTACATAGAGAGCATCAGAGTTTAACAGTAGTTTTCTGTGAATTTCTGTGAAAAGTATTGTATTAGGGATTTTAAATTGAAATTTAAAAGCTCGCAATCAAACGAGTATACTTTGAAAGGTAATGCGGTCGACCAGGTGCGATCCGAAATGGAATGCAGAAAAACGACGTATACTTGGGCCTTTATGGTCCAGGGGCATGATAAATTGTGTTAATAATTTGTACCTGTTATTATTTTTATTTCATTAATCATACTGAATACGCAATCAGTATATAATATAAAATAACATATCAAACTAAAGGATACAGCTTGACATTTTACGTCAACTTACCAAATATTTGGTATATTATACCAAATCAATATTTGGAGTGTAATATTTAATAAATACACTCCAGGTATTGTAAACATTGAGACGTTATCAATTAAGACATCATAAGGTAGTCTTTGATATTCCTTATCAAAAAATCATATGAACACACACTGAGCCCTGTGATCTCATTTTGCCTTGTTTTCCATGACACACACAATTAATGACAACACACAAGTGCTTTTGTATGTGTGCCAAAAAGCATAATCCTCGCTCTCAGACAATAAGACAATGAAATTGTGATCAGTGACTCCTTGTCATCATTCAGAATGGATCTCCTGAGTGAGAAATGAAGGCCTGAAAGAAGATACCACATCTGCTTATTTCAGTCCGCATGAGCATTTTAGCACACACTGAGGACGATATTTGGGTCCACTGACGGCAGTGATCCCTCTCTTTCTTTTGCTCCATTAACTCTATTTCAAATGCATCATTTATGACTAAACTTGGACTGCTACAATACATTATATCATGTCCTATTACTTATTCAGTCTTGCACATTAGCTGATAAGGACAATGTATGAAATATTTCAAAAGTATGAAAATACTGAAATGCCAATTTGCATTGTTGCACTGTTACACACAAAAATGTTGTACTTCACTGTTGATGGTGGAAGTTCATGCTTTTGAGTTTGTATTGAAACCCAATACGCCAATACTGGGAGATTCAACAACATCATGCAAACTATTCTGGAAACCACATACCCCTTTCTTACATACTGTAATTGTTAGCATCCAGCTAATATCTGGGATGGCATGAGGTTGAGTAAATGGGAGAATTTTCATTTTTGAATGAACTATCCCTTTAAATATTTCATCTAGTAATTGTTCTGCTGTATCATAGCGGCATTCAAAGTAATTTAGAGCAGATTAGATCCCATTGCCCTCTCAGATTAGGACAGATTCACTCACCTTAATGGATTCACAGGCCCTCTGTGGAGAACAGCTGGCATTTTAATGCAGTTAGTGGCACTAAGAGCCATCGCCTTCCTGAAGTTATTTTTCTGTAGCGAAATGCTTGGTAACAACTTACAACAAGGTTATATTCATTAACATCACCTAATGCATTAGGTATCATGAACTAAAAATGACACAACTAAAGTAAAACATTTTCTTTTAATTAAGAAATGTAGAAATAAATGTAGAAATTTAGAATTTATTTAATAAATGCTGTAAAAGTATGGTTAGTTCATGTTAACTATTGTGTTAACCAATGTTAACAAAAACAACCATATTGTAAAGCATGTTTTATAAAATTTTATCTTCTAGACTTTATATTACTTAATTGCAGGCATAGTTAGATTAATGACATGTAAAGCTGATAGATTTTCCATTTTGGCTCTGTGTAGTCACTGTGCACACTGCACTTATGTAAAATGACAAAGAATCTAATAAGTAACCCTAATTACTGCTACAATTAGACTCCATGCCATATATAAATAATAGATGAGCATGGTAGCACATTGTAATTGCAGCAACCTAATTAGTGTTGTTCAAAGAGTGATGTTTTTCAAACTTGGTCCTTCAGATCACTAACAGTGTGTTTGTTTTCTGTTACACTCATGTGACAATGATTTTTGTCAGTCTGTTTGTAAGCCTAACTGTTAGTATTTTGATATTATTGTGTGAGTTATCTGATAGAGGGGACAATATCTGTGCAGCTGGCAGGAAATCTTGGAGTGGGGCCGTAGGTTGCCGAGCGGCCAGTAAGAGCTCACTGGGGGGTTATCAGGCGTGTGACTGAAGCTGGACACTGATTCATATCTGTAACATTGTTTTTACATTTTTATGCATTTCACAGACGCTTTTATCCAAAGCGACTTACAGTGCACTTACTACAGGGACAATCCCCCCGGAGCAACCTGGAGTTAAGTGCCTTCCTCAAGGACACAATGGTGGTGACTGTGGGGATCAAACCAGCAACCTTCTGATTACCAGTTATGTGCTTTAGCCCACTACGCCACCACCACTCCACTTGTTATTGGGACCTGATGAAAGAAATCTGGTGCAGGATGATGAGAGGACAAGACATAATTGAGAATACAAAGGAATATAACTGTAGGAAAGTAAATGAAAACTGTACAGGGCAAGGTATATGATTTGTTTTTATGCAAGCCCGGTTGGCAACATGTTGGCCACATATAATAAATAGCTACTTGTAAAATCTTTTGTAAATGTGTCAGAAAAAATATGTATTTATATTTTTCATTACCATTACGCTTTCTTCACCCAAAAAAAAGACCTGCAATGTAACTCCATGAAAGCATAAATTCAAAAATACATTTTGATGGCTCATGGTGCAAAACATTGCTGATTTATCATTTTCAGCCTATTCTTACTTGTGACTTCTAAGACACTAAATGTGTTTATGTGTCTATCTGTGCTGATTTAAAAAAAAATCTATGTAAATATTAGGGCTGTCGATTTAACGCGTTAATAACGTGCGATTAATTTTACAAAAAATAACGTGTTCAAAAAATGTACGCAATTAATCGAAATGCTTTCCTGAGAAATTCCTGAGAAATGCAAGCTTGTAGTACCACCTGTTTACTCCAGAGGGCAGTAAGTGAAATGTCAGCTGTATGGGCAACACACAGTTTATTACAGTGAACAAAACATTAACGACTCTTCAGTGGACACACAAACATGCGTTACGTTCTTGCGTTCAAAACACTTGAAGGAGGGCAAATGTGAACTAAGGGATCTCAAGATGTTTAAAGATTGAGTATTAAACTATATTTAACTTGACACAGTGACCTAAACATTTTATTTTTATGACGCAACACACCCGAGACACGACACAAGAATGTCTGACACTGGTCGTATCGTCTTCACCTCACAAATATTTAATTACCAACAAGGTTAAGTAGGTGTCCTTTTAACTGTTACACCGTTTTTACAGTCAGTCTTTATTTAAGAAACATGCTCCCTGAAATAGATCCACTTTGCTCCTTCTGTAATGCTGTAGATGAATCTGCCCCTCACCTTTTTTGGGAATGTGTCCACGCTGTAGTATTTTGGAGAAAGTTTGTTTGTACGTACCTCTATTTTAACTAGTTTTTCTGTGCTTTATAAAAGACGTTTTATTTGGTTTTCACAGTTTTGATAACGTCTAGGTTACGTATGTAACCTCCGGGAACGAGACGTTGTGTCAGAGAAGCGACACTAGGGGTCTCTCTTGAGCGCCGATATTCACCTCTGAACTATGAAAAAAGGCCAATGAGAGTTGGCAACCAGTATTTGCATGTCCCGCCCCCGGACATACGGGTATTTAAGCAGCGCAAATACGGGAGTTCATTCAGGATTTTTCTGAGGAGACGGAAATGGTCCGGCCACAACAGGGGCTCGGCTCAGCGACGTGGCAGGGGAGACACAACGTCTCGTTCCCTCCATCGGGGAACGGAGGTTACATACGTAACCTAGACGTTCCCCTTCTGTCGCTCTCTCCACGTTGTGTCAGAGAACCGACACTAGGGGTCCACTTAAAAAGAGCCATGCGCTGAGCCGTGTACGTGATCTGCTGATACAGGAGCGAGTAGGTATTCCTACGTGCAGAACGACCAACTGTATCAGGCTGCACGTACCCTTCCCCAATGCCCCATTTAAGCCATCAGGATTCCTTATCGTTACCCTGGAGGGGGGAACAAGGTGATGGCCGCCAACATGGGAATGGGCCATCCTGGCTGGGCCTCTTTTCTCTCTATGTTTCTCGCATAGAGCAACTACGGCCGGGGCCCTTACACGCATTGAGGGAAGGGGGTCTTAGCCCTTATTAGGGCGGAGAAGACCCTGCGGAGGCCACACCTACCCGGGAGGGGAGGCAAATTTTGAGTGGCAAATACATCGCATGGCCTATACTTAGGTCTTATGCGGAAAAGTAGTGCGGTGGTAGATCCAGCCTCGCAGAGGGGGGAAGCATACAGCTGTAACTGCCTAAGGGAAAACTGCCTAAGGGAAACACGGAGTCAACTCGTGAGGGGACAGAACCGTGGTTTTACACACAGGGGGAGTCCGAACAGGAGGCCTTACCTGTGGGGCACCTATACCAGTACAGGGTAGCTTGCGGTACCCGCAGTGGTTTGGGTCGGCGAGTTCCTCCGCAGAACTGCAACCCACGAGGGCTAGGGAGGAGATCTCCTGGGAATGACTGTTTCCCCTGGTTAGGGGGAAGGGCGCTGGGTGCAAGCGATTCACCCGGTCAGATCATGGACGTGCCACCGAGTTCTACGGGCTCGGTACCTGAGAGAACACGGGACGATACTGACTCAACTCGGAGATTGTAGAATCTCGCAAAAATGTTAGGTGTTGCCCAGCCCGCTGCTCTACAAATGTCTGCTAGGGCAGTGCCCCTAACCAGTGCCCACGAGGACGCAACACTCTGGTGGAGTGGGCTCGGACCCGCAAAGGGGGGGGCACGGCCTGGGTGTGATAAGCCAGGGAAATGGCGTCGACAACCCAGTGGGCGAGTCTCTGCTTGGAGACAGCATTCCCTTTCTGCTGTCCCCCAAAGCAGACGAAGAGCTGCTCAGAGCGTCTGGTGCTCTGTGTGCGGTCCAGGTAAATACGTAAGGCACATACTGGACACAGCAGTGAAAGGGCTGGGTCTGCCTCCTCCCGGGGCAGCGCTTTCAGGTTCACCACCTGATCCCTGAAGGGTGTGGTAGGAACCTTGGGCACGTAGCCCGGTCACGGTCTTAGGATCACAAAAGTGTCCGCCGGACCGAACTCCACGCAAGCGTCGCTAACAGAGAACGCATGCAGGTCCCCGACCCTCTTGATGGAAGCGAGCGCGATCAGCAGGGCGGTCTTGAGAGAGAGGGCCCTGAGTCCAACTGAGTCAAGCGGCTCGAAGGGGGGGTCTCCGGAGTCCCATAAGGACGACCGAGAGATCCCAGGAGGGAAACAGGTTAGGCCGGGAGGGAGTCATCCTCCGGGCACCTTTTAGGAACCTGACAATTAAGTCCTGCTTACCAAGAGACTTGCCGTCTACCGTGTCCTGGTGGGCCGCGATAGCGGCAACATACACCTTGAGGGTGGAGGGGGACAGCCTCCTCTCCAGCCTCTCCTGAAGAAACACGAGCACTGACCTAACTGCGCACTTCTGCGGGTCTTCGGCTCGGGAAGAACACCAGTCCGCGAACAGACTTCACTTCAGGGCGTAAAGATGCCTGGTCGAAGGGGCTCTGGCTTGGTTAGTAGTGTCTATGACGGCCGAAGGTAGGACAGTGGGAGGTTTCCTGGGAGGCAAACAGGTCTACCTGGGCCTTGCCAAACCTGTCCCAAATCAGCTGGACCGATTGGGGGTGGAGCCTCCACTCTCCGCCGGGCAAGTTTTGTCTTGACAGCGCGTCCGCTATCACATTGAGGTTGCCGGGGATGTGAGTGGCGCGCAGTGACTCCAGTCGCTGCTGACTCCAAAGGAGGAGACGACGGACGAGCTGTGACATGTGGAGGGAGCGTACTCCGCCTTGGCGGTTTATGTAGGCCACCACCGTGGTGCTGTCTGTCCTGACTAGGACGTGCTTGCCACGAATCAACGGAAGAAATTTCTTCAGGGCAAGAAAAACGGCCAGCAGCTCTAGGCAGTTGATGTGCCAGCGCAGCGGGCCTCGGTTCCACCGGCCTGCGGCTGCGTGCCCGTTGCACACGGCGCCCCAACCCAACTTGGAGGCGTCGGTTGTAACCAGAATGCGACGGGACACCTGCTGCAAGGGTACTCCTGCCCGTAGAAAGCAGAGGTCTGTCCAGGGTTTGAAGGTTTGGCGGCAGGCAGGGGTAACTTCCACACCGTGCGTGCCGTGGCGCCATGCTCGTCTCGGGACTCGAGTCTGGAGCCAATGCTGAAGTGGTCTCATATGCATCAACCCCAGTGGCGCGCCGCCGTGAGGATGCCATATGCCCCAGGAGCCGTTGGAAACGCTTCAAAGGGACCACGGTGCCTGGTTCGAAAGAAGCGAGGCATTCCAGCACTGACTGAGCACGCTCGTTGGAGAGACGTGCTGTCATTGAGACTGAGTCTAACTCCAAACCGAGAAAAGAGATGCTCTGGACCGGGTGAGCTTGCTCTTTTCCCAGTTGACCTGAAACCCTAAACGGCCGAGGTACTTCGAGCACCTGGTCTCTGTGTGCGCATAGTAATTCCTGCGAGGAGGCCAAAATGAGCCAATCGTCGAGGTAATTGAGTATGCGTATGCCCGCTCCTCGTAGCGGGGCAAGAGCCGCCTCTGCGACCTTCGTGAAGAAGCGAGGGGACAGAGACAGGCCGAAGGGGAGGACCTTGTACTGATACGCCTGGCCGTCGAACGCGAACCGTAGAAAGGGTCGATGTCGAGGGCGAATTGAGACGTGGAAGTACGCATCCTTCAGGTCTACCGCTGCGAACCAATCTAGATGCCGGACGCCAGATAAAATTTGTTTCTGGGTAAGCATTTTGAACGGGAGTTTAGACAAGGTCCGATTGAAAACTCGCAGGTCCAAGATCGGTCGTATGCCGCCGCCTTTCTTGGGTACAACGAAGTAAGGGCTGTAGAAACCCTTCTTCGTTTCGGTCGGAGGGACAGGCTCTATCGCGTCCTTGATTAGAAGGGAGGCTATTTTCTCGCGCAGGGAGTGGGCATGTTCGCTGTGCACTGCGGAGGAATGAACGCTTCGCAGCGGTGCGGAACAGGTAACGCGGTGCGGAACAGGTAACGCGGCGTCGGGAGGCGCTGTGGCGTCCCGAGGCTCTGGTGCTGAGAATAAACTCAAAGCACTTACCTTGTTCCGCGCACCCGGCAGGGGGCGGGTTCGTGACTGAGGAGGAGGTCTGATGCTGGCGTCCTCTGGACTCGTCTGAACCGGCCGGCCGGGGAACAGTCGTGGGGCTGAGGGCGGGAGCACCGCATCCTGGACACCGAGACTGTTGAGGCCTGAAAGCACAGTGCCGTGAGAATGGCATTTGCGGGCCATGTGACCCAGAGGTAAAGGAAATAGCTCTTTTATTGAGAATTTGGGTACCGCAGCCCCGTCAGGGGTGCGGCAAATGAAAAAACAAAAGATTCTCCTCCCGGCCCTCCACCGGGGGACGGAGTGGTCTTACCACCTCCTGAGCTAACTTCTTGTCCTCTGGGTCCGCTGTCTCAGGGACGCTTGGGAGCCTTCCGGGTCCTCAAAGGGGTATGTGAGGCAGGGGGCGTACGCTTCCTGCGGTTTGCTCGACGCCGGGGCTGAGAGCTGGGCCCAGGTTGGGGCGGAGCAGAAGGTCTTCTGGCCGCGGGAGGACGCCCTCGGCGAGCAGGTGGGGCCTGGGCTGTGGCGGCAAGCTTGCGGCGCGGCATGATGTGCGAAATGGCCTCCGTCTGCTTCTTCACCAGGGAGAACTGCTAGGCAAAGTCCTCAACGGTGTCGCCGAAGAGGCCGAACTGGGAGACAGGGCCGTTGAGGAAGCGAGTCTTGTCAGCTTCACGCATCTCAACCAAGTCCAGCCATTGCTGACGTTTCTGGACCACCAGAGTGGCCATCGCCTGCCCGAGTGCCTGCGCTGTGACCTTCGCCGCTCTCAGGGCGAGGTCGGTGGCTGAGCGCAGTTCCTGCAGCATGTCGCGATCAGGGCTACCCCCGTGCATGTTGCGAAGTGCCTTGGCTTGGTAGACCTGCAGGAGAGCCATGGCATGCAGGGCGGAAGCGGCGCGTCCGGTATCGCTGTAGGCCTTCGCGGTGAGTGAGGATGTTGCTCTACAGGACCGGGAAGGGAGTACAGGGCGGCTCCGCCAGGTGGTAGTGCTTCCGGGACATAAGTGGAGCGCAACAGCTCTATCCACCTGGGGGATCTCCGTGTACCCGTGGCACGCTCCGCCGTCGAGGGTGGCGAGGGCGGATGAGCAGGTGGCGGTGCGACGAGTGGAGAGGGGTGCTCTCCACGAAGACTTCAGCTCATCATGCACCTCCGGGAAGAAAGGAACCGGGGCGAGGCTGTGGCGGCTCAGCGCCAAGAACCAATCGTCCAGCCGTGATGGCTGTGGGGAGGATGGAGGGTTCCAATCCAGACCCACGCTGTTGGTTGCCCGGAAAGCATATCGGACATCTGTGCGTCGGCCTCCTCCTGGGCGTGCAAGCCCGGCGGCAGCCCAGAGGAGCCCTCAGCATCAGAGCCCACGCCCTCCGATGTCGCGGCGAACTCATCTGCTTCCATCGCAAGAGGGTAGGCAGACTGGCTGTGAGGTGAGTCGCCGCCACCTCGAGCCGGGACGGGAGTCAACGAGCGTGCCGAGCGCTGGTGGTCCGAGGGGCATACCGGCGGAGCTGCACCAGCTGCCATCCCGGATCGCCTCCATCGCCAGCCGCATCGTCCTCAATCCAGTGGGAAGAAGGAGCGACGCGGGGGGCGGCTGGAGTGGCCTGCTTACGGTTGTAAGCAAGCCGCGACCGCAACGTTGTCATGGTCATGTTCTCGCAATGAGAACATGAACCATCCACAAACGCAGCCTCAGTGTGATCGCTGCCCAGACACACGAGACAACGCCTGTGGCCGTCGGAAGCGGAGAGTACTCTACCGCATCCAGGAACAACACAGGGGCGGAAAGTCATCTTTATAAAGACGCGTCCTTAAAAGGACATTCAACGCTGCTGTGTTTTTGCTCTTTTAGAGGAAATTACTCTTTTAAATAAAATCACTCTTTTATGAATGAAAGAACTCGTGAGAGATCTTTCTTATCTGCAACTGTCGATGCGCTCAGGGGCAGGAAGTGCACAGCCGTGCAAACAGGAGAAAGCCACTGTTGTGCTGTAGAATCCAACAGCATGCAGCAGAGGATAGCAGGAACTTCGGTGTGTAAACGCAGCAGTCTGCAAACATGACCATCGGCTCCGAAGAAATTTTCTGAATGAACTCCCGTATTTGCGCCGCTTAAATACCCGTATGTCCGGGGGCGGGACATGCAAATACTGGTTGCCAACTCTCATTGGCCTTTTTTTATAGTTCAGAGGTGAATATCGGCGCTCAAGAGAGACCCCTAGTGTCGCTTCTCTGACACAACGTGGAGAGAGCGACAGAAGGGGAACTTAAGTTAATATTTTCTGATTAATCTGTTTATTTTTCTTGCCAAGTTTTTTATACATAAGTGTAAATTTATGTCTATAAAGCCCCTATTTGAACTTTTTTGTAAAGACTTGAAATATTATTTTAATACTTTTTGTACCTCCAAAAACTCCATAGCATTGAAAAGCATTGCACTATGTAATGAATATAATGTCTTTGCATTATTGTAAAATATATCTGTAGTATTGTGTACTGTGTATACCCCTGGCTTGTTTCTAAAAAAAAAAAAAAATGTCTGACGCAGGTGTTCATTGACGGGTCCTTAAACAAGCCCTCATAATAAATCTCAAACTGATTGACAAATTCACTTGTGAAATGGATTGCTGTGAACTGTATGACAATGATTGACTTATGATCAATAATATGGTAGTAAACAATACATTGTATTCTAAAGCCGCTTTTTGTATGGCCTTATCAATGAATAACTCTTCTGCTACAAGAATGTAATGCATTTTAATTATCTGAATATTTATTATTATTATTATTATATAATTGTTTAATATTTAAAGATAACTATGTATCATTATTTCATCATTATACGGTATATTGAATTATTGTTATATGAGGGGCTTTCTCAGCAAATATTTGTATATGCGATTAATCACGATTAATTAATCGGGACACCATGTAATTAATTCGATTACAAATTTTAACCGATTGACAGCTCTAGTAAATATGCTTGACGGATGTCTGTTGTGACTGTTTCGGCACGTCTCGCATTTGTTTCAGCTTCTTGCTCAGGAGCGCACCCCTGGTCAGCCTTATTATTGATCCCTGCTGGAACTACAAAAATTAAATCAACTTGTGAAACATTTTACGGAATAGAAATGAGCAAATGAGAGTGCCTTGAAGGAGAATAGGAAGGGAAGAAGAATGATTACAAGACACTAAAGGAGTGAAGAGTGAAGGAATAGATAGAGTGACTAATGAGTAAGACTAGAAGGTCATCAGGGCAGAGAGTTCACTTAAGAATATACAGAAACACAGCTGACTGGTTCGGTCCTCAGATGCTTGAGCTCCATCTGAGGCTTCATAATCACTAAACGCTCTATCATTGGATTCTCTAATTGTTTTCACTTGAGCATACTGAGACTGTGCAAATCTCACAAAGCGCTCCAATTAGAAGCATAACACAATGATTTGTTACATTTGTTGCATTTGTGTGGATTAATTGTCTCCTTTGTTTCATGGGCAACCTTTAGCCAAGCATGTACATTTGTTCTCTCAGTATTTGGGAAACATGCGCACACACAGTGTTTTTATGAGGATGTGTGGCTGCATTTACAACAATCAGATGAGGTAGTGGATGAGGTCAGCATTTCCTTTTTGCTGCTTCCACTGCTCTCTAGTTTCCTTTGTTTCTGTGTTTGTGTGTTCCTGTAAGGACTGTGTAACTTGATGTGTGTTTATTACATCTCTTCTGAGATATTTTAAAAATGTTCTTGTTTTGACAGAAATTTATATGACCTAATATGGGATAGTTCAACCAAAAATAGAAATTCTGTCATCATTTACTCACCCTTGTGTTGTTACAAACTTGTATAACTTTCTTTCTTTGTGGAACACAAAAGAAGAAATTCTGGGCTACGAAGCTTAAAAAAAAATATGGAAAAACACCATAAAGGTACAGTATAACAAAAGTAGTCAATATGACCCAAAGCTATCATAGGACTTTATAAGACTTGGAATATAGTGGTTCATATAAGTCTTATAATAGACCACTTCTTTTATAGTGCTTTTGCATAATTTTGTAAGCTTAAATGCTCCAGTCCCTATTCATTGTAATTGCATGGAAAAAACGACCATTGCATTATTCAGAATTTCTCCTTTTGTGCTCATTGGAAGAAAGAAAGTCATATGAGTTTGGAACGACATGAGGGTAAATAGTTACAGAATATTCATTTTTGGTTGAACTGTTCCATTAAATTATATTAATAAGACTTCTTTAGGTGAAGTGAGAAATATACTTTGAAGTAAATACATACCTCTATGTACTGTTAAAGGAATAAGCTTGGTGTTGTCAGAACAAAGGCAGTTGGTCGCCACAATGTCATGTCTAACATCTCCATGGCAAGATGCTTTGATCAGGATCTGAGCACACATCAAATATCCTGCCCCTTGCATCTACACTTGCACCAAACAGAGACCAAATGTGATTAAAGGTTTAGGGATTTCTGCCTAGAGATTTGGAGCTCTGCTGGGTTCCAGGCTCAATGCTGGCATTTCCACCCAGTTCTGCTCCAGACTCTACAGAGAAGCTCCATGATTCCTAAGAGATTTACACCTCACCACTAATCCTTTCCGGCATCAACAGAGCTATTGAGATCTATCATAACAAGATTTCAGCCACCAGACCAGTGTGGAATTTGATTAGAAATGCCTGCAGCAGAGAGCCACACTATTCTCTCTCTGTCAAAACAGAGCAGATCAAAGAGACACTTGTGAGTGAGCACAAGTTCAGTGAGCTGCATGTAGCCATCACTGTTTGTAGATTTGTAGACAAAATAGTAAAGCGTGACATATGTTTTTACAAAAGGTACATGTTTACATTCTAGTACACATGTACAGTGGACCCAACAAATATTTGGACAGTTATGAAACACTTAAAAATTGCATTAGATAATAAAATATCAAACCAAGTGGCAGTTATTAATTTATAAGTTAGCACATGCACACTTATCAAGCAAAACATTTAACAAAAAGAGTCCTGTTAGGTTATAATTATTAACAGTTATACTGGTCAAAATTAAGACACTTTTTGGTGGTCAAATGTTAGTGGGACATTTCCATAGTTAATGTGATGAACACAGCCCCCGATGACACTATTAGAGGTGCAAATTTACTGTATTTCACTCTTTATAGATAGTGTTTTTTGTTTTTACTGTGTTTACATAATTCAAGATAGCCAGCTAATATTTATTCAGAATATTGTCATTTGTTATAATAAACACACTTATAAATGTATAGAAAAATAACCATAACCGTTTTAAGAACCATTGCATTATTATAGAACCATAATATTTTTTTACGTTTTCTATTTATTAACAAATAAGTTTAAAAAAAAATTGTTATTATAGAAAATCAATAATTTCTCAACTTCTATAAATTAAAGTTATATCAAAACAACATAAAAACCTATTATTACAATAAATGTCACATTTAGCTTGGTCGAACTTTAGTGGAGTGAATTAACCTTTAGTCTTTAACTCGTGAAAATCACACCGAAAAGAGATTTTAATTTCAATAGAATAACCCTGGTAAAATAAAGGTTGAACATTTTTTGTAAATCACACTTTTAGTTGGTTGCAACAATTGAACATGTGTGTTTTGAGTGCGTTATTAAACCATTGATAAAGCAACTTATCCACGACCAAAACAAGTCTATATTGATCTTTATTAAAATCAGCATGTCTACAAACTTTAGCAGTGGGACATGAAAATTCCTGAAATTTAAGAATGCCATTAAACGTGTTAACTTTTAAGTCTCTCCCAAAGTAAATAGCTGTGTGAAATCATCTCACCCACACATGGCTGGTTGGGGGTTCGAGGGGGTTTATTTTGAAGATGAACTTCAGTAACCTAAGCACAGGTGGAGGAGGGCATCAGCAAAATTAGCTTTTGAGATTTTAAACTTTGAAGAGCAGGAACAGAGGAGAGAGTTCTGGGGATCATTTCAGCAGGGGAGGGGTCTCAGCATGGCTGGTTTGAAGTTTGTAGGGTTTTGGAGATTGAAAGAGGCAGATGCTGGGGGGATCTTCTGATCATATTATCACAAGCTTTGTGAGAATGTCCAGGGTTGTGTGTGGGTTAGTTTGTTCGGATAGCCCTTTTCCACCGACATGGTTCGGGGGCGGGTTCCTGGGCCAGTGTGAATTCTCGAACTGGTCTGCACGTTTCCACCGCAGAAAAGGCAGTTCTGGGATGGAAAAGCTGGTTCCATATTGGCCCCAGAAGCTTGCTGGTCTCAGATGCAGGAACCGCTTACGTCAGGGTGCGGAGGGCGGTATAATGTTTCATCAAGAGGAAATGTTTTCCCAAACAACAACAGAAGCTACCATCTGCAGCAAGGAGTACTTCTTCACTCTATAACAACAATAAAAACCTTGCACAAAAATGTTAGACATCAAAAGTGTTGAGGAAACATGGATGAAATGAGCACTCTTATAGCGATATGGTTTGCTCAGTGGTTGAGACTCAGGGTTACTGACCAGAAGGTTGGGGGTTCAAGCCCCAGCACCACCAAGATGCCACTGTTGGGCCCTTGAGCAAGGCCCTTAACCTTATCTGGTCCAGGGGCGCCGTATCATTGCTGACCCTGCACTCTGACCCCAGCTTAGCTATGTGAAAAACTATGTGAAAACTGATACATTTCACTGTATATATGCAAAAATGTGTGTATAATGTGTGACCAAAATAAAGGATTCTTCTTCTTCTTAAGATGAGATTCAAGATAAGAGAGATCGCAAAGGGGAAAAAAAGATTCTAAGAGGAGATATGGCAAGAAATGATGCACATTGACTTTTATCAGATGATTTAATCGGTCCTATGTAGCTGATCTCATTAAGTTATTACATTTTCCAAATTTGTTGAAAAGCTGACCTGAGGCTCTAGATTGTCCTGGCCGTGAACCAGCTGAGCTCAGGCTTGGCACGCAAACCATCACCATTTCGGTGGAAAAGGGCTATGAGTGGCTTGGGGCCTCCAAGCTTACTTTAGGGTAACTTTAGAGTAACATTTGGAATCTGATGGGAAAATGGTGTGGGTTGGAAGCAACAGAGGTTAAGGACTAGGGCTGCCCCCAACCAAAGATTTTCCTAGTCAACTAGTAGTCATTAGTTTAAGCCATTTGTCGACTAGTTGTCGCACGTTTATAATATTCATTTAATTACTTAAATATATTTTTTGGGGGGTATCAGAAAATGGTTTGAGTTCCAGGGTGGAGAAAGAATATTATAAGTAACATTCCTAACACTGTACAGAGAGATACTAAACCAAAATAATAAGCTTTTAAAATATAAATTCTACAAGCCCATGCACGATGCAAGCTGCAGCACCACCGGCAAAAGTGGTAATGACTCTGAATGTTTTGGGAAAAACCAGCAAGGAGACTGTCTGAGCATTTTGTGAATTTATAGAGAGAAATGCACAATAAGTTAAACATGCAGTAAGCGAGGTTCTGATTTAGCTTCCCCACTCCTCCTTAACACCTGGATAAGCCTAATAGCTCATATTTATCTAGGTTATCTAACGTTAGAGCGAGTAGCCATGCTAAGTGGCTTACGTTAGGCTACTTAAATGTTTCAAATGATAAGCCATGTTTGAGGTCGATGAATGATAGGTGAACGTTTGCCTGCATATTTTGCATGTCACCTTCTCTGGGTCATCCTGTACCCTCTCGAAATGATCCCACACTTTGGATTTCCTGCCCAACATAGTTAATTACCGTATGGACCGATCATGCCTGTCACTGGCAGCAAGACTTCGCCACTTAATGTGGATTTTTATTTTTTTTCCAACTGACCAATCAAAACTTGGTTGACCAAGACTCTTCTCATCAACTGGTCGACTATTGGGGGCAGCCCTAGTAAGGACAGGTTTGTGGAGGGGGTGGATATGTGTATTAAAAGAGTGAAGTGATCCATGATGATTCAGCATGGTGTGACCTCCTCTTCTTAAAGGCCTTGGAAATGCTTGAAAAGGGTTCCCAGGAATCAGACATTGGCAACAGCCTTAAAATTCCTAACATATTTCACCTTGTCCAGAAGAAACACTTTTTATAAAATAAAAAGTTGATCGTTTTCTGCCATAGTTTATGTTATGTAATTTGCATTGAGGTCTGATTGTTATGGCAGTGTGAAAGTGCAGTTAGAGAGCTGGACTGAATAAAGGAACATACTTCAGAATTCATCAGGAAAGGAGGAAACAGGAACTGGGTTATCAGCTAAAAAGACTTTTAATTAAACACAACATAAAACTGTTTTTCAGCATAACAAAACACACACTGTACACACACACAGCTCCATGTGTCTCTCTCTCTCTGGCGTCTCCGGCTCCTCCTTATCTCTCTCTCTCCCTCTGATTGGGGCAACTCAGCGCCAGGCATGCATCCTCACAGCCTGGCCACACCCTGCTCCTCGTCACTTTGCTGAAGCTGAAATGCCTGATAACGATGTTAGTGGAACCATGTGTGTAAGCAAAGAGATGCCCTGGAAACTGTTACTCTCAACAAGTCACACTATCCCTCTTACTCCTCTTTCTCAAACTGTGTGTTTCATCGCTTTCACCTCACTACTAAAGCCAAATTGTTTTATGTTAATATTAATACTATCCAGACTCTGCTCTGAAAGAAAGATTCCTATTGCCTTGTCAGTATGCACCTGGATTTATTTATAATATACACAGAGGGTTAGAGCAGAATCTTCTCTCATACTCCTTTTCCACCGACACAGTTCTGGAGCCGGTGCCAAATCTGGAAGTGTTCCAGATTGTTTCCGCAGAAGAAAAGGCAATTCTGGGCTGGAAATTTTGGCTCTGCACTGGCCCTTTAAACCTGTTGGTCTTGAACCAGGAATAAGTAATGTCAAAGGTCAGGATGGTGTGAAATGTTCTCAACAAATATGGTTTTTGAACATCAACAGCTCAAAATGCATAACAAAACAAGATTTAAATAAAAACAGTCATTATACATTACACTACATTGTGGCGGGGCCGGGTGGTGATTCTACACACCTGGTCCCTTATCAGGCTAATCAAGCCTCTGAGAGGGATAAAGGCCGACTGCGGAAGATGGTGCAGGAGAGAGAGATCGTTTACAGGCATGTCCGTAATGTGATGTTTGTGTCTTTTGACTTTTTGTGAGAGGCATGACTTAGTGTAATTTATCAAATGTATAGAAGAACATGCCACGTATACATAAGAGGATGTTAATTCTTTAAAATCAGTAAACCATCAGGCACTCACCCACAAATGAAATCTGTGCCATAAAGGACAACAGGCAGAAGGACAGTGTGACTTATAGGAAGGTTGAGGCTGGTCATGAACTCTCAGAGCAACATAAACACTGTCCTCCTATGCTGAAATCTGCCATCTGACCTATTCAGAATTTAAACCTCAGCTAAAATGGCTTGTGGTGCAGTTGAAACTTGTGGATGAGTGAACAGAAATGGGAGTGTTGTAAGAAATTTTTTAGGCAGACTGATGCTGAGACACTGTTGTATCCCTGTTAAAAAGACCAGCATTGCTGTGTTTGAGATGCTGGTTTGGATGCTGTCTCCACCAGGTTTCTTGTGTTCACAAAAATATGAAAATTCTGTAAATATTTGCTTTCCTTCATGTTGTTTTAAACCCATTTCATTTTCTTTCCTTTGTGAAACACAAAAGGAGATGTTGTGCAGAATGTCATCATTCAGATTGTATGGGGAAAAAGAGTAGTATCAACATTATTTACATTTCTCCTCAGTTCCATTGAAGAAAAAAACTCATATGTGTTTTGAATGACATGAGGGTGAGTAAATGACAAAATCCTAAACTTAACTATACCTTTAACTATCTTAGCCAGCTAGAGTGTCTTGATCAACCAGCTTCACCAGAAAGAACATGCAGTATGGCTATGCTTTTCTACCAGCTAGAGAAGCACCAAACCAGCCTAAGCCAGCATGGAATTTGATGCTGACCTAAGCTGGTATTTTCTGCAGGGACCTGACTCTTTATCTCCATTTCCTTCTCTGGCAAAGTCATAGGAGTGCCACTGCAGTCAGTGCAGCCTGATCTCTCCTGGTAAAGAGTGTGTTCCTCTGCATGTGGCAATGAGGAATGCTCTTTGAAGTGCATTGGGAGTGTGCTCTGAAGTGTACTGGGGGTGTGTGTAATGGATTGGACTGGCAGGCTCTTTGCAGATTATTCCACATGGCAAGACTGCTCTTAGCACACAACAGCAGGCTAAATATATATAGCCCTCACTGTCCATCCATGAGTTAAACTGTATCACACTGCCTCACAGCTTCATAACTCACTGCTAATGCTTTCCAGTCTTTTAATTGGCTAGATTCATTGGTCAATTCTTGCTGTGTTGACTAAGGCCTTTACAGTAATAGGCCCTTTCCCACTGCAGGGACTAAACCCCTTTTTATGTACTTTTCTACAGGACTATTACTTTTCACAATTTTCACACCTGAGGAACAATAGTTACTTGTAGCTGCTTTAAGGGACATTTTTAGCTCCTACTTTGGGGTAGTTACATTTGAGGGCATAGAGGGACTGTGGGAGATGCTGCAGAAAGCATTGAGAAACGCAAAGATTTGTAAACAAACTTGTAGCAGCAAGCCTACTACTCATAGGATTTCACATATTTTACAATTCCCCTTACAGAACTATCATAAAACCAATAAAGTATCCAAAGAGAATAATAAGTATCGCATCTGTACTGTTTGTACTGTGCGACTACAGAAAATAAAGTGATTTCTGGATTATTACATTACATTTTTTGTGGGGATGACGAAAAACAATAATACGAGAGTGGGTAATTGAACTCTATTATAAAATAAAACATCATGAAATCTAGTTTAGATGTGGGAAGTATTGCGTGCCTGTTACTGCATAGTTAACTTATATCAAGACACCTAAGTTTTCAGATACAGCCATAGTTAATGTAAAACAGCCTTAACAAAAGTGTAGTTCCGATCCTGGCCTCCTCCATCGGTTTTGTTGATTTCGTTGCTGTTACAGTTGAATCGCACGTGTAAACGATGTCAGAAGAAAAATGGCCAATACTAGATGATGTCACTCCGGGGGTTACTTTTGTGAGTGTGAATGAAAGAGGGAAAAAGTTCCTCTTAATAGTTCTCATCTAGAAAGTTACTAAGGGAAAATACTGGACTGTAGGTGAGAAAGGGGCTAATGGCATACAGTAGTAGCACCATATTGATAAGATATGTCCGTGGTCGTGTGGGGATAACTATAGCAACCCCAACCCAGCACTAACTAGAATAAACCAGTCTAGATCAGCATGGAAATCCATTTCTTAGACATGATTAGTGAACTGTGTAATTATATTACATCCACTATGAGCCACTTTTGCTGGTTTCGTGAAAATCAACTCATGTTGTTAACATCTGTTTATAGACGCAAGGTTTATTCCTTGTCTTCTTGTTTCTCCCTCTGCAGAGTGTGTGTCCTGGGCCCGTGTTTGCCATGGCTCTAGTTCAGGATTTGCCTGTGCCCACTGATCACCCAAAGCCCAGTGCTGACATCCAGCAGTTCTGCTCAGTTTCTCACTCCCCCACTGTGGGTGCAACAGGTACCATGGGGTCTGTCAGTAGCCTCATCTCTGGACGTTCCTACCAGGAGCGCCACTGCCGAGCCGTCAGTGAATTTGGCGCTAAGTATCGTAAACCCACACCAGCCACCAGCTGTTTCCGACAGCAAGAGGGCACACTCCGCAGAACCAGTTCACAGGAGCAGCTTGTCAACAACCAGCCTCCTCTACCTGCAAAGAACAAGTCCTCTGCCCTTATTTCTGCTGGCAATGGCAACTATGGCTATTTGAGTGATGAGCCAGTGGGGGACTGGAATGATAATCATGTGACCAAGTGTAGCCCATGCACTGATACTGAAGAGCCTCCTGATAACAGATCTATGAATGGTAACTTCGGAGGCCCTCCACCCAAGCTCATCCCTGTGTCTGGCAGGCTAGAGAAGGTGAGTCCGGGTATGCTTGGGAATCGTTATTTTTTCATGCCTTGGATTTGAATAACTCTCTTTCATGGCATAGTTCTCATACATGGTGAATGGTGGCTTTGTACCTTTGCACACAGTCAGTGAACGTCTAATTGGCTATTAATTTCTATTAATTGAGGAGAGCCTTTAATCACTGCACTCACAAATACTGCAATACATCAATATGCCATCACTCACTGTTCACATTTAATCAATGACACTCTATTTTTCATTCAATGATCTCAGTTACACTCTAACATTCAATGAGGCCTAATAAAATCATTAGAAAAACTGCTTACTGAATGTGTGAAAAGCTAGCAAGCACCTTATCCTATGTAATGAGACTAAGATTTTGTACTCTACGAGGTTGAGCTGAATAAATGATGCTAGTGGTAGCTTTATGTTGTTGTGGTTTAGCTGTTTATCATGTGGATAGTCAGCATTTTATTAGTATAAGAAATTAAAATGTGGTTCAAATTAGTTGACAGATTAACTCCATGCTTTTGATTACAGAATATGGAGAAGATACTAATCCGTCCCACTGCCTTCAAGCCTGTCATGCCAAAGAATCGCAATTCTGTGCAGTACCTGTCTCCACGCCCAGGGGGCAGTCTGTCTGAAAGCCAGGGAAGTCTCAACCTCTTACTCCCTGGTGGGGGAGCAGGGTTGGGTTGTGCAGAGAAGCGAAACTCTTACAGTGGGAGTCGCAATGCACGGAGTAACCAATCCGGCACCATGTCCGACTCAGGCCGCAACTCCCTCTCCAGCCTGCCCACCTACAGCAGCACTGGGTACAGCTTGGCGCAGAGCGAAGTACCCTCCGGCCATATGGAAACCTCACGTTCTAGTGGTGGCCATGGACACTCCAATTCTGACAGTGGTCGATCATCGTCAAGTAAGAGCACAGGGTCTTTAAGTGGGCGAGGTCAGCCCCTGTCAGAGAATGGATCATGTGGGCAGTCCCCTGCTCCAGGGGAAGGATATGAAGGTGTCATTCGTGAACTAGAGGAGAAACTACGGGAGCGAGACCAGGAGCTGCAACAACTCAGGGACAACCTGGATGAGAATGAGGCAGCCATTTGTCAGGTGATAATTACAGAGAAGAGTTTCTCAATAGACAATATATCACAGTGTCTACCATTGATTGGGCATTTTCAGGTACAAAGACAAATCATGAGTCACATGTCTTTAAATCATGTTTATCCTTCATGTCTGTAGGTGTATGAGGAGAAGCAGAGGCGCTGTGAGCAGGAGATGGAAGAACTTCGGCAGAGCTGTGCATCAAAGATGAAGCAGGTGCAGATAAAGGCACAACGTGCACAACAGGTTCTGCAGCTGCAGGTGTTTCAACTGCAGCAGGAGAAAAAGAAACTGCAGGAGGATTTTTCACAGCTGCTGCAGGAAAGGGAGGCACTGGAGAAGAGGTGTGCCTCTTTTGAGAGAGAACAGACTCAATTAGGTCCCCGTCTAGAGGAAACAAAGTGGGAGGTGAGACCTAGTAGACTAGATTTCTTGCCATTGGACTAAAATAGGGGTTTTCAAACCATTTTTGTAGTCTCCCCTGCACTGCACATTTTGGATGACTCACTTATCCCTACCCATTCAAAATGTGCAGTGCTGGGGAGACTCCAGGGATGTTATAAAAAGCTTTGGACCAAAAGCAGGTGAACATGTAGCGCTCTTGAGGCTGTGAGCATAACTTATAACTTAGCATGTAATTATTTATTAACTCACATCTTTGTGTCTTTTATAGGTATGTCAAAAGTCAGGTGAAATCTCTCTGTTGAAGCAGCAGCTGAAGGACACACAGGCAGATCTTGGTCAGAAAGCCAGTGAGATTATTGCTTTGAAGGCCCAGCTGAGAGAGGGTCGCTCTGAACTGCAAGCCAGCCAGGCTTATTCGCAAGAAGCTCATGTCACAGCCCGTACCCGCACACTAGAACTGGAGGTTTGTGAAAATGAACTGCAGCGTCGTAAGAGTGAAGCTGAACTCCTGCGAGAAAAGTTGGGCCGTTTGGAGGAAGAGTCCCTCCGTCTGAAAGAGGCCCTGGCAGTGCCCACATCCCAAGCTCCACCTTCTAAAGGCCAATGCATGAGCTTGCCCCTGCCTCAAAGCCGTGTGGGGATTGCTCACGGGATCAGCCCTGCTTTCTGGGACAGCAGCAGCAAAGAACATCTTGCGTATGAAAGCGATGAAGCAAAGGTGCAACGACAGAGCATGCTTCATGGTCTCCGTCAGCAGGTGGAACGAATGCGAGCAGAGTTGATGTATGAGAGGAGGCGGAGCGAGGACCAGCTAGAGGCTTTTGAGGATGAGCGCAGGGTGTGGCAGGAGGAGAAAGACAAGGTAATCCGTTACCAGAAGCAGCTGCAACAGAACTACATCCAGATGTACCGTCGAAACCGTGACCTTGAGCGTGTGATGAGGGAGCTTAGTCTGGAGCTAGAGAACAGGGACATGGAGGAGTTTGACATGCGAAGCAACGAGATCCACTTTGAGGAGATCACTGCCACAGAAATCTAGGCCACATCTCACTCTCTGCAATCAAACCCTTTGATTTGTCCTAAAAATTCCTCCACTGTGTTTGTATGAGGAGAACATGTCATCATAGCAATATAATGTGGCATGCTTCTTTACACTATTTCAGAAATGCACTACATGACCAACAGTATGTGGACACCCCTTTCTAATAATGGGTTCGGCCCCAAAATTCCAGACAAACATTACTACTATGGCGTACAATGATATTCTAGAGAATTGTGTGCCTCCGACTTTGTGGTAACAGTTTGGAGAGAGTCCTTTTTTGTTCCTGCATGACAATGCCTCTGTGCACAAATCAGGGGTCCATAAAAGATGTGTCTCCTGGGTCTGGTGTAGAAGAACTGGACTGGTCTGCACAAAGCCAAGACCTAATCCCCCACTGAATACCTGATGAATTAGATGTTGATATCCTCCAAAATCAGTGTGTGACCTCACTGATGCACGTTTCTGAATTGGAGCAAATCCCCGCAGCCGTATTCCAACATCTGCAAGTCATATTCCAAACATAAGCCTTCCCAGAAGAGTGGGAGCTGTTAAGGATTACCGTCTCCCTATTAATGCCAATGATCTTGAAATTAAAAGCCCAACAAGCACATATAGGTGTGGTGTTTAAGTGTCAACATACTTTTGGCCACATAGTGTACTTCACTCAAGGCAAGTTATTTTTGTGGTGTCAGCAAATAAAATACGGGAGCGATATTTAGACATCTTTATGATCCGTTCTTTGCACTGCCTTGGAAACCTGTGAGTGATTTCAACTGAATGTACAATGACTCTGAACAGCGGACATCATACATTGATGTCACCAGTGACAAACCCCTATATATGATCTGCAGAAAAAACCCTTTTTACAACTTTTCATTACTTCATTTTAATAACGAGTGCACGATCAGAAACCCATATGACTGTCCCAGCAAAGAAACATACAGAAATGTTAATAAGATTAGAAAACTGATGAGAGATACAGCATGTCAACTTAGAGTTTCATGGATTCATGCAGAATCTGCTTGCTCTCATATCACAAAGGACAGAGCACACTGCTTGGCTCCCCTATTATACTAGCACTAAAACTAATGGGAAAATACTTGCATCAGATGTTTGGTCACTGAAGCGGCAGTTTTGTTGCGTTGATTCTTGATGTTCTAGTTTTTATGCTGGTATTTAGAGTGTTCAATAAACTTGTGCCATTTCCTTTCAGTCATTTACAGCACTATGCAGCAAGAACTCTCTATATTTTCTCACAGCCTCACTGCTAACACTACATTTGATAATTATCACTCATGTAGAGGTGTTATTTTTATAATTAGATTATATTAGCAAATATAACTAGAAATATAGCGTCAAAATATATTTTTTCTTTCCTAGTGATCTTTTAAGTACTGTCATGCACACTTTACAGATTGAATTGCATGTGTGCATGATAACATAGTATTTCTGTTGCCAGACAGACAGTCAAGGTATGGCATTACACAGGTTACTTTGGGCTGTGTTTCAATCAGTGGTTTATCCACCCATAGTGGGTGAGGCAATTCTGCTCAGTAATGACATAAGTAATGAATGCATAGATACTATATCATTTTAGATTTGCATACATTTTGAAGAATACTAAAAAATTTAATAAAAAGGGATATATACATTATAGCCACTTTTCCACAATAGGGCTGAACGTTTCCAGTAGCGAAACCGTGCTGATCCGGGCCAGTTGGTACGGTTACGGTTTCTTTTTCCATTGTGGTGCTTCAATGTTTGTAACAAACACATCAGATAGAGATGGCATGAGAGGTACAAATTAGTTACCTTGCCATTGGCAAATTGACCATCATGAGTCACCATTTACTAAAACCATTCCACCACCACTGTTTGCTATACGGCCCGAGAACGGTTTATAATCATGCAGTGCGAAACTGTGCTCAAGTGGAAATGCTACTGGATACGTTCTTCATTGGGCTCAGAACCTTTTTGCCCAATGGTGGAAAAGTATCTTATGTAAACTCTTTTGTTTTTATGAAACAGATTCTTTAAAAGAAAAAAAAAAGAGGAAGAATTAACTATGTATATTTTTATATATAGCATCTCAAGCTATTTTGTGGTAAAACAGGTAACTTTGTGGGTTTAACAAATCTGTATTGCATATTTCGCACACTGTCATCCAGAAGGATCATTTGCCATCAGCAGTTCATGGGGAAATCTGACAGTAGTTCCAACAGTAAGTGCTTTCATATTTTCATATTATTGCATCTTCAGCACAGGAAATTAACTTGCCTGTTGACAATACAGAACATCATTACCGATGACGATTTTATAGCCTTTTGAAGAAAGGTGCCCTGAACATTGCCTAACAACAGTGCAACGTTCTGGACAGCTTGGTACAATGAATTGGGCATAATGGTTCACTGTGCCCGATTGGTCTGGGCTGCGCTTCCCAAAAGCATCGTAAGTCTAATTCGATTATAGAAGCCATTGCCACCAATGGTCTCTACAATCAACTTAAGCTTTTTTGGTCATATCTCACATTTATAGCAAAGACTTGTTATGGGCCTACAAAAAGATCACTCTCCCCTGGACAGTACTACATCCCTCCTGTTATCAGTCAATCATACCCTTGATGCAAATATACATGTAAATATTCCTCATATTGTAATATTATTGACATATTCAATATATTTGTTTTTACACACACAAATTATCTATTTTGGAGTTGTAACCACTGTGAATAGACCAAAGCAAATTAACATTTAATCTTGTTTTTCCCTCATGTATGTGCTTGTGTATGCTTTCTTTGTCAATCATGCTGTATATTTCTTGTAAAAAGTGTTTTTAATTAAAGAAAATAAGTCATCTCATGTTGAGCATGGTGTCTTTTAATTTTACCTACAATTTGAACTATCAACAAGCAAACCTGGAGAACCAAATGTGGCCATATCAGTGAGTTGCAAACAAGTTTTTAACACTTATGTCATTCCCTCATTATACAGGTAGTCCCTAAACCCTGATCAGTGATTAATGTCCGTCTCAATCAGGCCAATCAAACAAACCGATTGTAATTCCGTTTGGTGCAGCTAGTTACAAACTTCACATTTAATCAGAGCATCAATTGCAAGGCTTCCTCATAAAAATGCCTTTCCTCACAAAAATCTTTCAACCATTGTTATTGACATTGGATATTTTGAAACTTAGAAATGTATTATGAAGTCCTATGGTTAATAATGATGTGTGAATTATTATTCAAGGTCAGAATTACAGTCTGAAAGATCTGTGGAATGGAAACTGGTAATATGTAACTCATGCATATTTAACTAAAAGGCATATCACACAATGCCTTTTGTAATAATAAAAAAAATGCAGACCAGATGCTTTTTACATGCTTTTTTTAGATGCTTACATAGTCTCTCAGAAAATGTTCAGTATATAACACTGATCCTACAATGATCACAAAGTATAGTTTTCAATTGCACTGTCCTTATGTGTGGGTTTAAGGCACAAATACAAAAATGCTAAGTGTGTACGCATACAGGTTTGTTGCCAAGTTAAATATTCACTTAGAGCACAGGATGTAGTGTAAGATAGGGTTCTGCAGTGAGATCAACCACAATTTGTAATAATCCCCTAGACATTCACTAAACCAAACCATGATTTAATATATATATATTTATATTAAAAGACCTGATCTGGATCTAAATCCATAACATGGTCTTGTTTAATCTCTTTCAGGCATGAATGTGGAGAGGTCCCTTATGTAACTATTTCCAGGATGTGTGGTGTTATGACAGATTATCAGCATGTCATGCCAGTGTGCCTCTTATCTCGCTGGCTGATGTTTAAACCAGAACTAAAAATAGAAACCCACAGTACGTCATGTTTAGACAGTGTTTCTGATCCTATAATGTTGGAAAATGAAAATTAATGACTGTTTCATCAAATTTCACGTAAAGAATGTAAAGGAATGGATTCCACAAATACATCTCAACTGAGGAAGGTATAAAGGTCAGCATCTGTAAATGGCCAGTAGCACTCTGTGGAAGCCCCAATTTGTTTTTACATTTTGCTCAGGTGTTTGTATCTCACCCCACTGCATGATGGCATTATTTTTCTTCTGGGCATGTGCCCTTATTTATACCCAGCAGCATTAGAGCAATAACATTTGAACACGTCTCTCAGTTTCAGTCTGCTTTCAGTCAGACCTTCGGGTTCTTGGGAACTTTGACGATGAACTCCATGGGGTCTTTGGCCTTGTTGCTGAAAGCCCTCCGAATGGCGTCCACTGCGTGCTGATGTGTGACACCTTGAAGGGACTCTCCATCTACTGACACCAGCTCAAATCCAGCCTACATGTACATGCACACAAAAAGAGAGAGAAGTCACTAAACAGTTGCGTAAATTGCAGTCAAATGTGTCTCCACTGTGGAAAACACTACTTACATTCCCCCACTGAGCACTTTATTAGTAACACTATGGTCCTAATAAAGTGCACAGTGTGGTCTTCTGGTGTTGTAGCCCATCTGCCTCAAGTTTTGACATGTTGCACATTCTGAGATGCTATTCTGCTCACTACAATTGTACAGAGTGGTTATCTGAGTTACCACAGCCTTTCTGTCAGTCTGTCCATTCTCCGTTGATCTCTCTCATCAACAAGGCATATCCATCCGCTGAACTGCCGCACACTGGATATTTTTTGTATTCCCCACCATTCTGAGTAAACTCAAGAGACTGTTTTGCTTGAAAATCCCAGGAGATCAACAGTTACAGAAATACTCAAACCAGACCGTCTGGCACCAACAATCTTGCCACGGTCCAAATCACTGAGATCATGTTTTTTCCCCATTCCGAAGGCTAATGTGAACATTAATTGAAACTCTTCACCCATATCTGCATGATTTTATGTATTGCACTGCTGCAACACAATTGGCTGATTAGATAATCACATGAATAAGTAGATGTACTGGTACAGGTGCTTGGTGAATGTATTACATCATCTGGTTTCACGTGAGTGTCACGCGAGCCACATAAGTGATTAGAGAACAGAGGAGAGATGCAAGCAAGTGCGGATCTGAGAAAAGAGACAAGATATTCCAAATGTATTCCAATAGAATAGTTCATGGAATAATGTTCATTGTTCGGGTGACAAGATTGCAAGACAATAGTGTCTGTTGTGTTCTTCACATTGCAATGACAGAATAAATAGAAAGAAGGGAAGAACAACACGATTTAACAATGGATGACTGTAGTGCAACCTCATAACATAATTAATTAAGTACTTACGTTAGTGATGCACCGATCAGAAAATTTGAGGCAGATACCGATCTCTGATTTTTTAACACTAAGACTGATTTTTTCTTAAAGTGCCCTTTGCCACACTTTTGCAAGTTATATGCTGCAGTTATATGTTTATGCCCCACACAGTAAAATTACGGTAACAGGTTCCATTTATTAACATTATTTAATAGGGAGGTTTTGAACGACTAATTTCACTAACGTTTAAACTGAAATTTTGAAGTCGACTAGTCTAAAAAGAAACCAACCAGCCTCAATCCGGGTGACGGAGGATGAATCTCAGTTGCTTCTGCTTCTGAGACCATCAATCCGGCATCTTATCACGTGGCTTGTTGATTGTGTTACCGTGGAGACCTAGCACGTGCGGAGGCTTCACGCTATTCTCCTCGGCATCCACGCACAACTCACCACGCACCCCACCGAGAGCGAGAACCACACATTATAGCGACCACGGGGAGGTTAACCCAACGTGACTCTACCCACCCTAGCAACCGGGCCTATTCGTTGCTTAGGAAGCCTGAGTCACTCAGCACGCCCTGGATTTGAACTACCACCAGGTGTAGTAGTCAGCGTCCTTACTTGTTGAGCACACAGGCCCTCAAAAGTTGTATTAGTTAACATTAATGCACTATGAAAAAACAATGAACAATTGTAATTTTATTAACTAACATTATGAATAATAAATGTTGTAAAAATATACTGTTCAGTGTTTGTTACCAGAATTACATAAAAATTACATGAATTGCTAACATTTATTTGTTTTGAAACTGTTATTAACAGAACTGTTGTCAGTATCAAAAGGTCATAGTGATATACTGGCAACCAAAAAACATGAGAGCATCGCACACAGCAGAGATACGTTCAAAAATAAGAAAATATATCCATTACAAGCTCTAAAACTACTCCAGTGAGAAATCATTCAAATCTATGATTTATTTACTCTCTTTGGCATCTTGTTGAAACACAAATCATTAATTATTAAGCAAATGCGAAGACACGGTGCCGTTATGGTTAAAATTGAATTGCTGTGATTAGTGGTAATGTGACCAATATTAATCTGATTTAAATTGGGTTCCTTACTGAATAGTGCTGAGATGAGTGACTGATGATGAGATATTGAGGCACCTGGAGAGCGTGCATGTTTAATTGACACCGCAAGTGAGCACATTGAAAGTAGTGAAGCTAAAAGTGTTCATGATCGCTCAAACAATCTCTGTCGCGCAACACAATGTCTGATTGTCAAGACTCGTTACATCACATGTACTCAGATTTGTAAATGCATGTTTATTTGTTGTTTAATCAGTTTTTATACCCGTTAGCAGCCCATTTATCCTCTTTCTGCTCACTGTGCAACAAGTCAGAATAACTACCATAATGACTCTAGAAAATGGGCAACTTAATATTTATACACGTGTAATTCTTACATATTTTTACAAATAAAAACGGCATATTCATGTGAATTAAATCATGTCTGAAAGTTTACATTTGTGAATACTTAGAATTGACAACAATTCACCCTTCAAAGGCCACTATGCCATAAATCAAGGGCTGAGAAAGCACTCATTCATTAGAGTAGCAGTGTGTATGTGTGATTCCCTGCTTACTGCAAAAAAGATCGGCCCTGATTCTAGACATGATCGTAGATCACGGATTTAAGATGAATATCGGGGGGCCAATCGATCAGCGAACCTCTAACTTACGTAGTTGTTTCTGGATAACGAATATGCATTTGCATTTACACCTTTAAATTAGGTCAGAAGTGGTTTCAGTGATTAAATAGCAATCCGATCACCGAAAACGTCTAGGTTACGGATGTAACCTCTGTTCCCTGATGGAGGGAATGAGACATTGTGTCGAAGAAGCGACACTAGGGGTCTCTCTTGAGCGCCGAATATGCCTCTGATCTATGAAAAAAGGCCAATGGGAATTAGGCAGACAGTATTTGCATACCGCACCCCGGACATACGGGTATAAAAGTGGAGAAATACGTCGAGTTCATTCAGGAATTTTCTGAGGAGCCGGAAATGGTCCGGCCACTACAGTGGCTCGGCTCAGCGACATGGCCAGGAGGACACAACGTCTCATTTCCTCCATCAGGGAATGGAGGTTACATTTATCGCATCTTTGAGTAGAAGAGTAGCGATTTCTGTGCGCAGGGATTTGGCATGTTCGCCGTGTACTGCGGAGAAGCGGACGGAGAAATTGAATTGCGTAACCGAGTCAAATGGTCTGGGCCAGCCAGCGTGACGGGTTGGGAAGTGAAAGCTATGCATCAAAGCTCCGTGCTAGGGGCACCAAAGGGACAATTATTTTTGACGTACCCGGCGGGGCTTCGCAGCGGAGCAGGTAGCATGGCGTCGGAGGTGCGGACACATCCCGAGGCTCTGGTGCTGAGAAAAGACTCGAAGCACTTACCTTGCTCCGTACACCCAGCAGGGGCATCCTCTAGACTCATCAGAACTGGCCAGCCGGGGAACAGTCGTGGGGCTGAGGGCCCGCATCCAGCATGCCGGGACTGTTGAGCTGTGGCAGCAGAGTGCCGTGAGAACGGCATTTGCGGGCCAGGTGACCCAGAGACAAAGGATATAGCTCTTTTATTGAGAATGTGGAGAATGAGGTTAATGCTTAACCGCTCTGGAGTTAACATCTTGGTCCCTAGGTTGATCGTCTCAGGTGCACCTGGGTGCCTTGCGGGTACTCGAGGGGGTCAGTGAAACGGGGGGCATCGACTTCCTGCGGGGTGCTCGGCAGGTGGGCTGAGAGCTGGGCCCGGGTTGAGGCAGAGCAGGGCGTTTGGCCCATGGCGGCAGGCTTGCGGCAGGGCAGGATATGCGAAATGGCCTCTATCTGTTTCTTCACCGCGGAGAACTGCTGAGTAAAGTCCTCGACTGTGTCGCCGAAGAGGCCGAACTGGGAGACAGGGGTGTTGAGGAAGCGCACTTTGTCGGTCTCGCGCATCTCGACCAAGTTTAGACACAAATGACGTTCCTGGACCACGAGTGTGGCCATCGCCTGCCCGAGTGACTGCGCTGTGACCTTCGTGGCTTTGAGGGTGAGGTCGGTCGCTGAGCACATTTCCTGCAGCACGTCGGGATCAGGGCTACCCCCGTGCAGATCTTTGAGTGCGTTGGCCTGGTGGACTTGCAGGAGGGCCATGGCATGCAGGGCAGAAGCGGCGTGTCCGGCAGCACTGTAGGCTTTGGCCGTCAGTGACGATATTGTCCTACAGGCCTTGGAGGGGAGTACAGGGCGACCCCGCCAGGTGGCAGGATTTTCTGGACACAGGTGGAGCGCAACAGCCCTATCCACCTGAGGAATCACTGTGTACCCGTGGGCCGCTCAGCCTTCAAGGGTAGCGAGAGCGGATGAGAGAATGGCTTTGTGACGTGTGGAAGGGGTGCCCTCCATGCAGACGCCAGCTCATAATGCACTTCCGGGAAAAACGGAACCTGGGGGGCGCGGCTGTGAGCGGCGCGGTGTCCAAAGGAACCAGTCATCCAACCGCGATGGCAGTGAGGGGGAGGGGGTTCCGGGCGTGGCCCGGGAAAGCATATCAGACATCTGTGTGTCAGCCTCAGCCTGGGCATGCAGGCCCGAAGGCGGCAGCCCAAGGGAGTCATCCGCGTCAGATGCCGCGCTCTCCGATGCAGAGGCTAGCTCATCCACCTCGAGCTCTAGAGGATAGGCAGGCTGGCTGTAAGGCGAGCCGCTGTTGCCTCGAGCACAGACAGGAGTCAACGAGCGTGCCGGGGGGCGTGTGGTCCGAGGGGGCGTACCAATCCCGTGGGAAGAAGGAGCAATGCGGGGGCGGCTGGAGTGAAGTGCTTTCTATTGAAAGCGAGCCGCGACCGCAACGTTGCCATGGTCATGTTCTCGCAGTGAAAACGCTGCCTCGGTGTGATCGCAACCCAGACACACGATACAACCCCTGTGGCCGTCTGAAGCGGAGAGCACTCTACCGCATCCAGGAACTACGCTGGGGTGGAAGGGCATCTTTACAAAGACGCGCCCTGAAAAGGACATTCAACACCAGCTGCGTATTGCTCTTAGAGAAAATAACTCTTTCAGAGAAAGCACTCTTTTATAAAACTCTTTTAGTTTTTGCGCTGCTGAAGCATCCAGGGGCAAACTGCACTGCCATGCAGAGAATGGAGAAAGCCGCTGAAGTGCGCCATAGATCCAACAGCAGGCAAAGCATCAGAGGAAACAGGAACAGGTGTGTGACTCGCAGCTGACTGCAACACGACCATCGGCTCCGAAGAAAATTTCTGAATGAACTCGACGTATTTCTCCGCTTTTATACCCGTATGTCCGGGGCGGGGTATGCAAATACTGTCTGCCTAATTCCCATTGGCCTTTTTTCATAGATCAGAGGCATATTCGGCACTCAAGAGAGACCCCTAGTGTCGCTTTTTTTTCGACAACGTCGAAGTGAGCGACAGACGGGGAACGCATGTTAATGTCATATAACAATCGCAAACATAACAGCTTACTAGAACAACACAGACAGTGTGTGCAAATAAACAACACGATCAGTGGGCGCAATTCATTTGCAGTTAAATTCCCCCATACACTTTTCTAGAATAGTTCAGGTGGAGCACTTTTAATGCAGATGTCTCTTTTCCTGACACATCCCTGTATATTTCTGGCAAAGCACATACAGGCATGCAACATCTGAATGGAAGGAAAAAGCGGATGCTGCAGGCAAAGGATGCCACTCATTTCCTCTGTTCTCTCTCTTTAATACCTGTGAATTACCTCATCCAGCCTGTTTCAGACAGCCTGTTTCAGACAGTATGTGTGTGTGTGCGTGTGTGCTGCTCTGCCAGTGGATGACATCACCTTATTACTTCAGAAATGGATGTTTTTCTCCCTGATACTCCCTGGTTGTAACCCAAAGGCAGACCAAAAGAGCAGATGTGTCTATCAGGTAAAAAAAAAAAAAAGATATAGACAACATCTCTTATCTAAATGTATTCTCCTATTCAGTTACTTATTGAGGGAAATTGTTGAATCAGAGTGAGCAGGGCCCATTTACACCAGCATCATGAAGGTGTGGATAACCCAAAGGTTATAAATACATACACAGATGCAAGACACTGTCTTTGTATATTTTTGGTTTCTGCCCAGGAAAAATATACAAAGTGCAGCTGAGCTAACAAAGTAGCAGTATTAGTTCAAAGTAGGCAAATTTCCTCGGTCACAATGTCTGACACGGATGCACCTCTCTAGTAATTTCACAACACCCATCCTAAGCGGTGTTCGTGTTTCTTCAGCTCCATCGGTCAATCAGAACAAACAGTGTTGTCCCCTTATAGAGACATTGGAGCTGGACAACCCATAGGAAACAACAAAACATTACAATGTATCTCTTGAAATAAACCTAGATCTTAAAGGGATAGTTATCAAAATATTGCTGTGTCGGGCTGGTTGGGACACTCAAACAAACAAACACATTTTTGTCAACACTTTTTGGGGAAATTAACCTGACTTTTTGACAGGTGTCTTTGCATATACATACATATTTATATAATATGTATTAAGCTCGTCAACTGAATTTTTTTGTATTTTTGTCAAAGTTATTATGTTTCTTTAAAAACTTACAATATATTGGACAAGTCATGTGGACTACTAAATTTGTCCTTTAACCCCAATCAGCCAGCATATCACCTTCTTATCCAGCCAGCATATCACCTGGTTAGAGTTTGGGAACCCAATAAGAACTCAACAATGTCAAGAGTTTGGACATTTTTGGATGTGTTAAATCTGAGAGTAGATTACAAGAGGTTCTTATTAGGCATTATAAACAGCAGTTAAAAGCATTCAACAAAATGCAACATAGTCACCCTTTATGGCCATTTAGGGCCTGAGATTTGTTTAGACTGACATCCCTGTTTCTAGGACTTACATGAATGGGGCCACAGGGACATCTGCCTCTTTGACCAAAAACAAATTACCTAAGCATTCTATGGCTCTAGAGGACAAGTCATTTATCAGGTGATTACACACATACATGCACACTTCATAACACTAAAGTGTGCTAAGGCAGAGAGAAAAAGAAAAATAAGACATATCAAAGTGTTTAGCACTCTACTAGAGCTACATTGAAACACATTTAAGTGTTCACTCAATGGTGGTCATATTAGCAGTGCTTGCAAAGTGGCATTTACACATGAATGATACCTCAAATTGTGTGGCTTAAGGAGAGGTGCTTTTGCTTCTCTAAGCCATCATACTTACATAATGTTGGCAGGTGATAGAATAGGCAACAGTAACAAAATAAAAACATAGACAAATAGTGAAGGAGAGACCCAAACCACAATGAGGGACAAGAATATAATTTAGCCCTTCTCCACTGATATGGTTTGGGGGCCAGTTTCTGGGCCGGTGCAAATTCTCAAGCTGTTCCATCGCAGAAAAAGTCGTTTTGAGGGGGAAAACTGGTTCTACACTGGCCCCAAAAGCTTGCTGGTCTCTATGCAGGAGCCGATTGCATGAGGGGGTGATTGTTTTTCATCAGCAGGAAAAGATTTTCAAACAACAACAGTGGCTACCGCCTGCAGCAAAGAGAACCTTTTCACACAATAACAACAGTAAAAAACAAGGACACGACCATCCAGCGAACTAACCTGGGCAATGAATTCAGTCAGTCATGCTCATAGATATTTTCTCTGGCAATCTTGTTGAGCAATGTATTAAGGACTGCATTGGATTTCCTGATAGCACGCGTACATCACCAGACATCTATGTGAGTTTACATCAGAAAGACGTATTTTTTAGGTTGTTTGCTCATCTACAATACAGCTACAAGACGTTTCTTTTCTATTTTTTTTTTTATATATAATCTTTTTAAGATGTTTAGCAGATGTTAATTAGATTGTGATGCTTTCCAGATGAAAAGATCTAAAACAGAGATCTCAGAGATGTACGTTTGCTATCTGGGTTGTTTAAATATGTCCTCAATAACAGGATAAAGATGTCATGTTTGTTTATGGGGAAGAAAAGTCATGTAAAACTATCACCTAAACACATAACCGTTACTTCACCGTTCAGCTTTCAAGTTAGTGGAAAAGTGCTGCTTGTTTACGATAGGCTCCAGATTGCCTTGGCCGTGAATCAATTGCCTAATGATTCCAGCAAGTACGCAACCACCTAGCAACTACCCAGAATGCCTTAGCAACCACTTAGATATGCCCTAGCAATTACCAAGAACACCCTACAACCACATGCGCTAAAAAGAGACTGATCTCACCGTCAAGTAATTTTTATTTGTATAGCGCTTTTCACAACATGCATCGTTTCAAAGCAGCTTTACAGAAAATCATGCTTTAACAGGAAATGAAACTGTAATATCTATAAAGTCTTAGAGTCAATATTGTGTAGTTTTATTAAATATGATTGTAAATTGTGTATAAAAATAATGAATTAATTATTGAATTTAGAACCCCAGTGAGCAAGCCGAAGATGACTGTCAAGGAACACAAAACTACATAAGATGTTGGTTAATGGAGAAAAATAAACTTGGGAGAAACCAGACTCACTGTGGGGGCCAGTTTCCCTCTGGCTAACATCATGAATATAATGTAAATATTAGTGATTTGCGTGCAGTGCAAGTCATGGTTTAAAATTAGTAAACTAAGTGTTAAGGGCCAGTTTTAAAAAAAAGCACTGATTTAGCGCTTTGGGAACGTCTTTAGGAGTGACTAGCTGTGAATATGTGTGCAACACGTCAATAAAATTGACTAGAATTTATAGCCTCTGCTGGTGACATCATTGGATGCACCTGTAGCAGGGCTATAAATAGATGCGTCACAGGTGCATCGTCAGATCTTTTGTCTTCAGATCATTCTGTGTGTGTTGTGCTTCTTGACTGTCAGAAATTTCTACTTTCCTCTGTTAGGAGTTAGAATTGTTAGGTAGTGCACAGAAACTTTTCTCTTTCTCTTTTCTTTAAAAAAAAAGAAGAAGAAAAAGAATAACTGATAAACAAATCAAGCGGTGAAACGGACACACACCAGTTTTGTTTTGTGTGTTTGGGGGAAGAGCATGCTGCTCTTGCGTTGGGGTGGGGCGGGCGCCCACTCTTTCATCGTGGGTGCATCCCTACCGGTCGCTCTATCCCCAGATCCAGCTGATCCTTCTCCTAAGCCTGAAGCGCACCTCTTCGGTTCATGAGGGGGACGCTGAACCTCTGAACATTCCACACACAATAATAAAGTGGCTGAGGAATTACTCAAGGTGGTTACTCAGGATGTGGCAGCCTACAGTTAGACTGGCCACGCAAACAAGAGACCCCCAAACACTCCAAACTAGAAGACAGATTTCTGTCTGGTGGCCAAAAAAAAAAAAGGAAGGGAACGCTATATCAGTCCCTTCCTTTCTTTGATGACCTCCACGACGAGCTCTCTTATTCCAGTGTGGAATACCCGACATCCCCTCAACAGGAAGTGTCAAAATTGATACCCATCTCAGAGAACCTGGCAGTGGGGAAGCTACTGCCAGGTGTTTCTATGTGGGTTCTAAAAACAGTAGAAAAAGGCTACAGAATTCAATTCGATCACCTTCCTCCGTATTTCAACGGCGTGGTCTCCACTACCGTGAAACCGGAACAAGCATGTCTACTGTGGAAAGAACTGCAAAATCTCTTGGTCAAAGGGGCCATAGAATATGTTCCCCTTCCAGAGAAAGAGTCAGGTTACTACAGCAGATACTTCCTGGTTATAGACCTTCGAGGCTTGAATCAGGGCATTCAAGTTCAAGATGCTAACTGTCAAGACGGTTGTGTCTCAAATCCAACATCACGATTGGTTGGTCATGATCGATCACATGGATGCATATTTTCATAATTTCAGAAATTCTGCCACAACACAGGAAGTTCCTGAGGTTCGTTTTCAGGGGCGAAGCTTTCCAATACCTGATTCTTCCATTCGGCCTAGCCCTATCACCCCACACATTCACGAAATGCATGGATGCAGCACTGGCTCCTTTGCGACTCCGTGGCATCCAAATTCTGAACTAGAAAAAAAAGTTCGTCGAGACAAACTTTAAGTTGGCTTGTGAAAGTTTGGACCAGAAAGTTTGAAGAAGTTTAAAGTAGTTTGAAGTTTAAATTAGTTTAAAGTAGTTTATAGTTTAAAGTAGTTTATAGTTTAAAGTAGTTTAAAGTTTAAATTAGTGTGTAGTTTAAACTAGTTTAAAGTTTAAAGTAGTTTGTAGTTTAAAGTAGTTTAAAGTTTAACTTAGTTGCTAGATAGATAGATAGATAGAGAGATAGACACTCAGATAGATACATAGATAGATAGACACGTTTTAGCATGTTTTAGCACTTTGCTAGGCGAAGCTAGCATGTGTTAGCATGATGCTAGCACGTTTTTAGCATGTTTTAGCACTTCGCTATGCTATGCTAGCATGTGTTAGCATGATGTTAACACGTTTTTAGAATTTTTTAGCACTTCGCTAGGCAATGCTAGCATGTGTTAGCATGATGCTAGCACGTTTTTAACATGTTTTAGCACTTCACTAGGCGATGCTAGCATGTGTTAGCATGATGCTAGCACGTTTTAGCACTTCGCTAGGCGATGCTAGCATGTGTTAGCATGATGCTAGCACGTTTTTAGCATTTTTTTGCACTTCGCTAGGTGATGCTAGCATGTTTTTAGCATGTTTTAGCACTTCGCTAGGTGATGCTAACATGTGTTAACATGATGCTAGCACGTTTTAGCACTTCGCTTGGCGATTTTAGCATGATGCTAGCACATTTTTAGCTTGTTTTAGCACTTAAACTTCAAACATACAGTGTGACCAGTGTAGTCTGATTACAACATTAATGACTCTAATGAGCCGGTTCTTTTGAATCTACAGTGTGAAACATAGAGTGTGACCAGTGTAGTCTGATTCCCCAATTAATGACTCTAATAAGCCAGTTCTTTTGAATCTACAGTGTGAAACATACAGTGTGACCAGTGTAGTCTGATTCCCAAATTAATGACTCTAATGAGCCAGTTCTTTTGAATCTACAGTGTGAAACATACAGTGTGACCAGTGTAGTCTGATTACAACATTAATGACTCTAATGAGCCGGTTCTTTTGAATCTACAGTGTGAAACATACAGTGTGACCAGTGTAGTCTGATTCCCAAACAAATTACTCTAATGAGCCAGTTCTTTTGAATCTACAGTGTGAAACATACAGTGTGAGCAGTGTAGTCTGATTACAACATTAATGACTCTAATGAGCCAGTTCTTTTGAATCTACAGTGTGAAACATACAGTGTGAGCAGTGTAGTCTGATTACAACATTAATGACTCTAATGAGCCGGTTCTTTTGAATCTACAGTATGAAACATACAGTGTGACCAGTGTAGTCTGATTACAACATTAATGACTCTAATGAGCCAGTTCTTTTGAATCCACAGTGTGAAACATACAGTGTGACCAGTGTAATCTGATTACAACATTAATGACTCTAATGAGCCGGTTCTTTTGACTCTACAGTGTGAAACATACAGTGTGACCAGTGTAATCTGATTACAACATTAATGACTCTAATGAGCCAGTTCTTTTGAATCTACAGTGTGAAACATACAGTGTGACCAGTGTAGTCTGATTCCCAAATTAATGACTCTAATGAGCCAGTTCTTTTGAATCTACAGTGTGAAACATACAGTGTGACCAGTGTAGTCTGATTCCCAAATTAATGACTCTAATGAGCCAGTTCTTTTGAATCTACAGTGTGAAACATAGAGTGTGACCAGTGTAATCTGATTACAACATTAATGACTCTAATGAGCCAGTTCTTTTGAATCTACAGTGTGAAACATACAGTGTGACCAGTGTAATCTGATTACAACATTAATGACTCTAATGAGCCGGTTCTTTTGAATCTACAGTGTGAAACATACAGTGTGACCAGTGTAGTCTGATTCCCAAATGAATGACTCTAATGAGCCGGTTCTTTTGAATCTACAATGTGAAACATACAGTGTGACCAGTGTAGTCTGATTCCCAAATTAATGACTCTAATGAGCCGGTTCTTTTGAATCTACAATGTGAAACTTACAGTGTGACCAGTTTAGTCTGATTCCCAAATGAATGACTCTAATGAGCTAGTTCTAGAGTGTAGTGTTAAAAAAGTTTAACTTAGTTGCTAGATAGATAGATAGATAGACACTCAGATAGATAGATATTTACCCTTAGATATATAGAGAGATATATATAGATAGATATTTACCGTCAGATAGATAGATAGATAGATAGATAGAGAGAGCGAGAGAGATATTTACCCTCAAATAGATAGATAGATAGATATTGACCCTCAGATAGATAGATAGATAGATTGATAGATAGACAGATAGATGCTAACACGTTTTTAGCATTTTTTAGCACTTCGCTAGGCGATGCTAGCATGTGTTATCATGATGCTATCACGTTTTTAGCATGTTTTAGCACTTCGCTAGGCGATGCTAGCATGTGTTAGCATGATGCTAGCACGTTTTTAGCATGTTTTAGCACTTCGCTAGGCGATGATAGCATGTGTTAGCATTATGCTAGTACGTTTTTATAATTTTTTAACACTTTGCTAGGCAATGCTAGCATGTGTTAGCATGATGCTAACACGTTTTTAGCATGTTTTAGCACTTCGCTAGGCGATGCTAGCATGCGTTAGCATGATGCTAGCACGTTTTTAGCATGTTTTAGCACTTCGCTAGGTGATGCTAGCATGTGTTAGCATGATGCTAGCGCATTTATAGAATGTTTTAGCACTTCGCTAGGCGATGCTAACATGTGTTAGCATGATGCTAGCATGTTTTTAGCATGTTTTAACACTTCGCTAGGCGATGCTAGCATGTGTTAGCATTATGCTAGTACGTTTTTATCATTTTTTAACACTTCGCTAGGCAATGCTAGCATGTGTTAGCATGATGCTAACACGTTTTTAGCATGTTTTAGCACTTCGCTAGGCGATGCTACCATGTGTTAGCATGATGCTAGCACGTTTTTAACATGTTTTAGCACTTCGCTAGGCGATGCTAGCGTGTGTTAGCATGATGCTAGCACGTTTTTAGCATTTTTTTGCACTTCGCTAGGCGATGTTAGCACATTTTTAACATGTTTTAGCACTTCGCTAGGCGATGCTAACATGTGTTAACATGATGCTAGCACGTTTTAGCACATCGCTAGGCGATTTTAGCATGATGCTAGCACATTTTTAGCTTGTTTTAGCACTTCACTAGTCAATGCTAACATGTGTTAGCATGATGCTAGCACGTTTTTAGCATGTTTTAACGTGTGGCTATGAAGATTTTAGGTCATTACTTTTTGGCTGCTTGATAAAATAAATCCTCTGAGGGAGAGAGAGAGGGAGAGATGCAGGGCTGATAGGCCCTTTTTGTCTGTGTGTGTGAAAATGTCAGTTGGGATTTAAATTTCTGAACATTCCGCAATGTTAAGTCAATGGGAGTTTTTTCCGAGTTTGATCATCATTTTTAGGAAAACCGTAAGTCCGATCAGTTAGAAAAGATATAGCACACTATTCAGGATTAGTCTGAATGTCTGTGCCGAGTTTGGTGCCTGTAGCTTAAAAGCTCTAGGAGGAGTTAGATACCGAATTTTCACCGCTAAGAAGAATAAGAAGAAGCGGAAGAATAATAACTAGAAAAAAAAGTTCGTCGAGACAAACTTTAAGTTGGCTTGTGAAAGTTTGGACCAGAAAGTTTGAAGAAGTTTAAAGTAGTTTGAAGTTTAAATTAGTTTAAATTAGTTTAAAGTTTAAAGTAGTTTATAGTTTAAATTAGTTTGTAGTTTAAATTAGTTTGTAGTTTAAATTAGTTTGTAGTTTAAATTAGTTTGAAGTTTAAATTAGTTTAAATTAGTTTAAAGTAGTTTATAGTTTAAAGTAGTTTATAGTTTAAATTAGTTTAAAGTAGTTTAAAGTTTAACTTAGTTGCTAGATAGATAGATAGATAGATAGATAGATAGATAGATAGATAGATAGATAGATAGACAGACACTCAGATAGATAGAGAGATAGATAGATAGATATTTACCCTCAGATAGATAGATAGATAGATAGATAGATAGATAGATAGATAGACATTGACCCTCAGATAGATAGATAGACAACAGACAGACAGAGAGACAGATAGATAGATAGATAGATAGATAGATAGATAGATAGATAGATAGATAGATAGATAGATAGATAGATAGATAGATAGATAGATATTGACCCTCAGATAGATAGATAGATAGATAGATAGATGGATTGATTGATTGATTGATTGATCCTTGCTACCCTGAGTCCCAAGAACAAAGCCAGAAGTCTTTATGTTGTTCAGTTGCAGAGATATGTGATTTGTTACTCGGTTGCTAGGGTAACCCCATATGGTTGCTAGGCAGTTACCATAGTGATACTTATCAAGTCTTCTTGCCATCCTGATTGAAATAAATCAACCCAGAAGTCTCTACGATTTTCTGTTGCAGAGATATGTGATTTGTTACTCGGTTGCTAGGATAACCCCATCTGGTTGTTAGGCAGTCACCATAGTGATACTTATCAAGTGTTCTTGACATCCTGATTGAAATAAACCAACCCAGAAGTCTCTACGATTTTCTGGTCCAGAGATATGTGATTTGTTACTCGGTTGCTAGGGTAACCCAATGTGGTTGCTAGACAGTTACCATAGTGATACATATCAAGTCTCATTGACATCCTGATTGAAATAAATCAACCCAGAAGTCTCTCTGATTTTCTGGTGCAGAGATATGTGATTTGTTACTCGGTTGCTAAGGTAACCCCATGTGGTTGCTAGGCAGTTACCATAGTGATACTTATCAAGTCTCCTTGCCATCCTGATTGAAATCAACCCAGAAGTCTCTCTGATTTTCTGGTGCAAAGATATGTGATTTGTTACTCGGTTGCTAGGCTAACCCCATCTGGTTGTTAGGCAGTCACCATAGTGATACTTATCAAGTCTTCTTGACATCCTGATTGAAATAAACCAACCCAGAAGTCTCTACGATTTTCTGGTCCAGAGATATGTGATTTGTTACTCGGTTGCTAGGGTAACCCAATGTGGTTGCTAGGCAGTTACCATAGTGATACTTGTCAAGTCTCCTTGACATCCTGATTGAAATAAATCAACCCAGAAGTCTCTACGATTATCTGGTGCAGAGATATGTGATTTGTTACTCGGTTGCTAGGGTAACCCAATGTGGTTGCTAGGCAGTTACCATAGTGATACTTGTCAAGTCTCCTTGACATCCTGATTGAAATAAATCAACCCAGAATTCTCTACGATTATCTGGTGCAGAGATATGTGATTTGTTACTCGGTTGCTAGGGTAACCCCATCTGGTTGTTAGGCAGTTACCATAGTGATACTTATCAAGTCTCCTTGCCATCCTGATTGAAATGAGTCAATCCAGAAGTCTCTCTGATTTTCTGGTGCAGAGATATGTGATTTGTTACTCGGTTGCTAGGGTAACCCCATGTGGTTGCTAGGCAGTTACCATAGTGATACTTATCAAGTCTCCTTGCCATCCTGATTGAAATAAATGAACCCAGAAGTCTCTCTGATTTTCTGGTGCAGAGATATAGTTATTGCTAAACGGTTGCTAGGGTACTCTGTTTAGTTGCTAGGGAGTGGCTTGAGCTAGGTGATGCTAGCACGTTTTTAGCATGTTTTAGCACTTCGCTAGGCAATGCTAGCATGTGTTAGCATGATGCTAGCACGTTTTTAGCATGTTTTAGCGTGTGGCTATGAAGATTTTAGGTCATTACTTTTTGGCTGCTTGATAAAATAAATCCTCTGAGGGAGAGAGAGAGGGAGAGATGCAGGGCCGATAGGCCCTTTTTGTCTGTGTGTGTGAAAATGTCAGTTGGGATTTAAATTTCTGAACATTCCGCAATGTTAAGTCAATGGGAGTTTTTTCCGAGTTTGATCATCATTTTTAGGAAAACCGTAAGTCCGATCAGTTAGAAAAGATATAGCACACTATTCAGGATTAGTCTGAATGTCTGTGCCGAGTTTGGTGCCTGTAGCTTAAAAGCTCTAGGAGGAGTTAGATACCGAATTTTCACCGCTAAGAAGAATAAGAAGAAGCGGAAGAATAATAATAAGTTTAAGTAGGATTTCAGTAAGTTGGCTCTCACAAGCCAACTTAATTACTTAGACGACTGGCTAGTCACAAGAACTGGCAGTTCAGCACAGGGATATTGTCTTAGCTCATCTGGTTTCTCTGGGTCTGAGACTCGACGTCAAAAAGGGCGTTCTCTCTCCCACTCAGGAAATGACCTATCTGGGTGTTTTATGGAATTCGATCATGATGCGGGCACAATTGTCTCCCGCTCGAATCGTGTCTATTCAGAACACCCTGAGCAAAGTCAGGCTAGGCCAAGTATCAAGGAATACTAGGTCTCATGGCATCTGCGTCCTCGGTGATCCCTTTGGGCCTTCTGCACATGAGACCTTTTCAGTTGTGGCTCAAAGCCAGACCCCCATGGGTCTGGACGCCATGGCACATACATGGCCCAGAATGGCCCATGGCCCTGTTTCCTCTGGTTCGCCAGAAAGGGTCTTGCCTCTTACTGATAGTGCCATGTTGCCGAACAGGGTATGGTTCTCTGTGATAATGTCTCTCCTCGACAGCTCGTCTTGAGCAATTCCGGACAGGAGGGACCTTCTGTCCCAGGTGCAGGGGACAATATTTCATCCCCGGCCCAAGCTGTGGAACCTTCATGTTTGGCCCCTGAAGGGTACCAACTGAGGGACACTGGGCTTTCACCTGAAGTTATCAAGACTATTCTAAGTGCTAGGGCTCCCTCTATTAGAAGAAGTTCTGCCAATAAATGGGGTGTCTTTGAAAGATGGTGCAGTGCACAATGCGGATCCAGTTAACTGCCAGATTGCTTCTGTTCTGGACTTTCTGCAGGAAAAATTATCAGCAGGCACATGCCCCGCCACTCTCAGTGTTTATGTGGCTACTCTATTGGCTTGCCACGCCTTGATTGATGGGATGCCGTTGGGGAGACATCCTCTGCTCACTCGCTTCGTTCGTGGAGCCTTGCGGTTGAGACCTCCTGCTAGGACCAGGATCCCTTCATGGGACTTAGCAATAGTCCTTGAGGGTCTGGTTGAGACCCCCTTTGAACCTCTAGAGTCAGCGTCTGATACACTTCTGACTCTCAAGATGGTTTTTCTTATGGCAATTACTTCTCTAAAAAGAATTGGGGATCTACAGGCTCTGTCTGTCTTGCCAGCCTGCTTAGATTTTGCCCTGGAATGGCTAAAGCAATTTTGCACCCTCATCCTGACTACCTGCCTAAGGTTCCTTTCTCGACCGTACAGCCGGTCACTCTCAAAGCCTTCTGCTCCCCGGCTTTTACATGCTGGAGCATGAAAGACTTCATGATTATGTCCACCACACTAGCTAGTGGCGTAAGTCAGGGCAACTATCTGTTTGCCATGGGACCGTAACAAAGGGGCGACCACCACCAAGCAAACTATGTCGCTTTGGGTGAGGGATGCTATTGCCCTGCATACGAGGCACGCGGTCAAGCTTCTCCAGTAGGTATCAGGGCACACTCTACCAGAGGGGTCGCCTCCTCTAAAGCTTTGGCCAGTGGTGTCCCTCTGCAACATGTTTGTAATGCAGCTGGCCGGTCCTCACTGCATACATTCAAAAGATTCTATATTTTGGATGTTCATGCCATTCCGGGCTCTCACGTCCTTGAGTCAAAATCACAAGCTCATGTCTGAGACCTCTCACGCTATTGTGAGCACAACTACACAACCGTAAGGGGTCCGGACACCCACAGTGCGGCAGCGTGGGTATTCTCGTTCCCAAAGCACTAAATCAGCGCAGCATCAAAGTGTAGCTTTTTGATAAGGAATGTCTCGGGTTACTTAAATGTAACCCATGTTCCCTGATAAAAGCGGAACGAGATGCTGCGCTCCATTGCCACAATGAAGATGCCCCAGGACTGCTCTTCAGACAAAATACCTGATGATGTACCTTTGACGCATCTATTTATAGCCCTGCTACAGGTGCATCCAATGATGTCACCAGCAGAGGCTATAAATTCTAGTTAATTTCATTGACGTGTTGCACACATATTCACAGCTGGTCACTCCTAAAGACGTTCCCAAAGCGCTAAATCAGCGCAGCATCTCCTTACGCTTTTATCAGGGAACAGGGGTTACATTTAAGTAACCCGAGACGTATTCCATTGCAAGAGTGTAATGCCCACCTCATTGTAAATTTGGCGGATGTAGGTTGAACGTTCTTCAGCTGAAGTTGGTCTGTGGGTTCTGAAATTGGATCCACTGTACCCTTTGTGGCCAAAGCTGGAAGTGTTGCTGAATGCATGAGCATGATCATTATGGCTAAAAATCACACAAAAAACCTAAGCAACTGCCTATCAACCACTAAAACACCCTAGCAATGCCCTAGAAACCACTCAGAATGCCTTGGCATGACTTATCAAATACTAGTAAAGTTGTAACATCTAGCAATTAAACTTTTCAAAAGCCAAAAGAACAGAGAAAGATGGCATGGAGAGAGAAAATTAAATAAAGGGCTGATCTTGAGCAGATTTAAGAAATAAGGCACTAGTGCAAAAGATAAAGTACACCTCAGACTATCAAGATCAAAAAGATGGTGCTGGACTTATTTCTGCATACGAGCCAAATAAGCAGACTCTATGGAGCCCAAACACATGACCTGACCTCCTTCTGCTATGCATGTCAAAAACTGTTGATAAGAGAGTTATGTAACTGCACACAATGTGTGAGAGGAACCTGACCTCCATGGCACTGGAGCACACTTGCTGTTCTGATAATGCACTTGTCAGTAAGACAATAGGAATAGGAAGTGTGTCAACAGGGCACTCCACACTTCCTCTGAGTGTCAGTTAATCTGCAAAGCACAGGGAAGATAGCCACTCTGAATGGCCTCTAAAGTAGTGTTTTTCAGACTTTTTCAGGTGGCAGACCACTTCAATAGTAAAAACAGTAAACTTTTGTTTTGCTATAGTCCCCTCACATTTACTTCTTTTAGCTAATTAACTTCACTGAGCCTTATGTATACTGACACATACAGTTGAAGTCAAAAGTTTACATACACATTAGCCAAATACATTTAAACTCAGTTTTTCACAATTCCTGACATTTCATCATAGAAAACATTGCCTGTTAGAGTCATTACTTTATTTTAAGAATGAGAAATGCCAGAATAATTGTAGAGAGAATGACATATTTCTGCTTTTATTTCTTTAATCACATTCCCAGTGGGTCAGAAGATTACTTACACTTTGTTAGTATTTGTTAGAATTGCCTTTAAATGATTTAACCTGTGTCAAACTTTTTCCACAAGCTTCTCACATAAGTTGCTGGAATTTTGGCTCATCAATGGAGAGTTTTGTAGGATGGACAATGACTGACTGTGGATGTATGGACATCAGGACTTGATGATTGGAAGATTAGGTATTGTGGGGAACTTTTAGTCGGAATATCGCCCGATGGCCTGTATAGGTCTGGAGAGAGGCGGTTGGTGACAGCAACAGCATGGAGTTTAGTGAGGAAGATAGGAGGAGGGAAAGTGAATGGGAAGAGGTGGAGAGAGGACGTAAAGCCATGAAAGCAAAGTTGTAAAAGAAAGAAAAAAAGAGGCATCTAGTATAGGTGGGTTGGAAAGCGAGGGAAAAGAAGATGAGGAGAAGAGCCCGAAGGTAGGTTTGCTGAATGTAGTGGTAAGATTAGAGTGGGAAGGGGGAGAAAAGAAAATTGATCAGCTTAAGTTAACAAAAATCATTATAAGGCAAGTTGGGGAAGAGAAACATGCGAGAGTTTTAGGAGATGGAATCTTGCTAATAGGATGTAATAATGAAGGCAAAGAATATGACTAGTATTGGGAAAGTCAAAGTGTCTAGGGTTGTAAGAGTTGGGGAAAAGAGTTTCAATGGTCGCAAGGGGGTAATAACTGAGGTTCCCCTCAGTGTTAATATGAGGGAATTAATGGAGAACCTGAGTGTGAGGATTAGTACAGTGAAGAGTGTGAAAAGAATGATGGGGGTGGAGAAAAGAGAGACTGAATCCGTCTTGACAGGCAGGAACTTGAGCATGCAGCTAAAGTGAGCAAAGGAAAGAGCAGATGTGCTAGGTGTGGTGGGAAACATGAGTATGGGAAATGCAGAGAAGGAGTGAATCCAAAGTGTTGTGATTGTGGAGGTAATCACAGCGTAGCCCATTGGGGATGTGAAGTGTCGAGAAAAAAAAGAGGTGGAAGTGCAACAGATAAGGATGAAGGAAAAAGTCTCATATACTGAGGCAGTTAAGTTGGCAGGACAGAAAAAAACAAAATAAGGAGTTCTGGAGAGCCACACACAGCTGCCGTGTGTGCATTTGTGTTTGTGTCTTTTTGTTTAAATTAAATATTACTTTGAGTGTAAAGCTGGTTCCCACCTCCTCCTTGCCCATTTGAACCCTGTTACAGTGACCTTTATTGCAGGAGTGATAAATGCAACATATGAGATCAAATCTAAAACAGAAAGAATTCAGATTATTGTGAAAGCAGAGCACCACTTGGATATGATAGGTTTAAAATGGGAAGAAGAAAACAAACTCAGGATACAGTCAAGTCAATGTATGTGATTGGACAATGCATCAAGAAGGAACTATATGATCATAACCCAGTCTGGTGCAAGATAAATATTGCTACTTCAATGACAATAGAGAGAACAGGTGGGAAATTGAATTTTGAGAAAGCTAACTGGGTGAAATTTCTGGAAGAAAGTGATAGGTATCCGAGTCAGGTTAATGACAAAAAGAGTAGAAACACTTGACAACAGAATAAAGCATTAGAATTTAGCTGCATTAGAATCCATTGTTAAGAGTGAAGGCAGTATAAAGAAGAAAGTAGTACCATGCTGAGAAGCTAAGTGTAAGGAAGCAGTGAGAAATAGAAATAAAATGTTTAAACTAGTCAAATAACATACAAGTACAAGCAAGCCCAGGCAATAGTAAGGAGGACAATAAGACAAAAAGGACATAATGCAGGAAGTACTGTGATTCAATCAGAAATACAACCCAGGAGAAGTGTGGGGATGATATAAAAGATGGGAGGGGACAGATGGGAGTGGAGTTATCTGGATTTGATTGATGGAAATGAGACTGAAGTAACAAATAAGGAAAAGGTAGAGATGGTGGCAAACACTTTTGTTATGGTGAATAGTTCCAATAATTTGTCTGAAGGAGGAAGAAGCAGAGAGAGAGAGAGAGAGAGAGAGAACAAAATGGAGGCATTATATAGAAAAGTTAATAGTGATGGTGAACAAGATTTCCCTTTCAGCATGGGAGAATTAAGAAGGGCACTGGATAAAACAGGAAATTCTGCACCTGGCAATGAAATGTGTTATAGCATGTTAAAACATCTAAGTGTAGAAAGCTCTGAGAAACAATTGATGCTGTATGACAAAGTGTGGGATGAGGCAAGATTGTCAGGGAACTTAAACTTAATTATTCAAGTAAGGAAACCTGGAAAAGATGCCAATAGGCCCGGACCAGACCAATTGCCTTGACATCACACATCTGTAAATTAATGGAACATATGATAAATGAAAGGTTAATGTATTTCTTGGAGAATAGAGGTATGGTGGCTACATATCAAAGCGGATTCAGGAAAGTAAAGAACACTATAGATCCAGTGATATGTCTAAAGGACGAATTAAGGAAAGCCCATGTAAATAAAGACACAGTGGTGGCAGTGTTTTTTGATGTTGAGAAAACCTAGGATATGTTGTGGATGGAGGGGTTACTAATCAAACTGCACTTAATGGAATAAGAGGGAAAATGTTCACTTGGGTTATGGACTTTTAAGATGGAAGAATTATACAAGTGAAGATTGGGTTATAAAGCCAATATGATGTAGAAAATAGGACATCTGAGAGAAGTGCCACAGGCAGAGAGCCGTATAAGTAAAGCTTTAAATTATATAATACAATTTAATTATAGCTTTAAAGCCGTTTAAAGCTATTCCTAGCTTTAGTAGTGTAGTGGTAATACTAGCGATCACGTAGTGCTGTTGTATGCAAACACTGGCTGATGCCTGGTGTGCATTCCAAGTTGAAGCAGGTGAAATGCCATAGTGGTTATGTCAGAAACAGTTGGTGGCCAATTACTGGGTCAACCTAGGGGGGCATGAAGATAGTCATCCAACAAAAAGGGTGCTGCAGGCATTTTGGGAGAAGGAGAGGACATAAAATGACAGTTTTGTCTTGTTACGAACGGAGGCAGCGAAGGCAGACGAGGAGAGCGGGTCTAAATGCAAAACTTACTTTATTGGACCAGATAACTGAACAAACACAAAGGAAAACCCTCAATGGGGAAATAAACACAAGACTGAGGAAAACGGGCAGGGAACACACACCAGGCTAACAACATTCAATGATAGACAGCGACTGAACAAACAGACAGGGTTTAAATACATGGACAAAGGACAAAGGGGCCAATGAACAAACAGAACTCAAACAAGATAAAAAGGGGATAAACAGAAACCAATGGCAAATTAACGAGGGCAGGTGAAAACAATGAACGGAAAACACGAACGCTAACACGGAGACTGTGGAGCTAAGGGACAAAAGTGAAAACTACGGAATACAAAAGTGACAAAAATGACAACCAAAGGGTAAACGGTGAAACAAGACGAGGTAACCCTAACATGTCTGGATAGGATCTAAAATGGCAAAAGATATTATGATAAAGATTTTGGTGCAACTGTGGTGTGGCATGTTAGACCTGTTTGGATATTAGAAAATCTGTGTGTAGATCTGGAATTACTTAAGGTTAAACCCAGTAATAAGACTGACGATTTAACCAACAAATACTATAGTTATAGGGAACGCAAGTAACGTAAAAAGACCGTAAAATGACAGTGTTCAGATTTATAACATATGCAACAGGATCTGCAGTTGTTGTGCCTAGCAACCAAGTTGGATTTAACAGAAGAACATCTGATTGTTTGAATGTGTACACTGTTGAATAGTCTGCCATTTTGATGGCATTAGAGTGGATTGAACAGGTCAGTTGCAGCAATATATTAATATGTAGTGATTCTGTGTCTGCCCTTGCAAGCATTAAGACAGGTGCAGCCAGAAGTCGCCAGGATCTGCTTCACAAAATATAGTCAATTCAAGAATAGTAAGGCAAGGGAAAAATGCAATAAAGACATTAACTCTCCATCCAGAACAGAGACAGTATGTTAAGAAAGTAGGGGAACAAAATGGAAACAGCAAGTGATAATAATCAGGCTGACAATTGGGCACAGTAAACTTAACAGTACACTTTACATCACAGGAAAACATCCAACGGGTTTATGTGATCAATGCCATGAGGTTGAGACAGTTGAGCTTATGTCATGCAGGAAATTTACACATGAAAGGCAAGAAATGATGACACAATTACGGGAAATATGGCGAATAGTGGACAATATTAAAAGTTATTAGAATGTGGAGACAGTGACCAAGGGCACAGCAACCTGAAAACGCAGTGTTTATGACGCGATGCAACCAAAGTGAGACGCTCCAAAAGTGAGACGTCCGTCTGAAGCATGTGTACACTGAGGCATCCTTAGAAAAGCTCTTATGATAATCAATCTTGGACAGATTGACAAATTCAATTGCAAAATGGATTGCTGTATACAGTAGGCCAATGTTGTTCAATAATATGGAAATAAACAATATATTGCATTTTATAGCCACATTTTGTATTGTCTTATTGTTTCACACAATGTAATGCATTTTAATTATCTGAATTATTAAATGTATGATTACTTAATCATTATACTGTATATAGAATTATTGTTATTTAAGGGTCTTTCTCAGCAAATATTTATATAGGCGAATAATTGCGATTAATTTGATTCATTAATCGGCATATCATGTAATTAATTCAAGTGAAAGTTTTAATCGATTGACAGCCCTAATACATGGTAATCTAATGTATATTTGTCCCTGAATTCTAATGCAACACAAACAAGGTAAATGGCAAATGCTAAGAATGAACATTTTTGTAAGGATGAGAACACGGCATTCATGTTGTTTAAGCTGAAGGAGCTGAACATGTTTAAATACATGGTCAGACAAAAAACAAGGGACAGTGAACTTTTGGAAAAAGTTGGCAAAAAGCTAGAAGAACGCAAAAGGTAAACCAGAAAAATGTCTATGTCACTTCCTCATCTGACATACTTCCTTCAGATATCCGATTGCACATTGTGTCATGCATACTTGAACAGACAGATGAAGACTGTAGCTCGACTTCTCAAAAACACTCTGTAGCTCGATGGTGAATGCACTGAATGTTTGTCATTTTGTCAGTTATTATTAGGTCTATATTTTACTCAGCCAATAAACTCAAGAACCAGGACAATAAGAATCTATTGTGGACCACCAGTTTGAATAAGTCTGCTCTCTAAAGGATTGTGTCCTAAAGGTGTGACAACAAGTAAATTAAGTGGAATGTGAATATGAGTGGAATGTCTTTGATATGAACGTAAATATCCACACTAGTCCCCACTAGTCTTTCACACCAAGCCCTAGTGGAGGCAGGAGACAAGTGGGTATTCTTGGCAACAGTAGGGTTTTGAGTCTGACATCAGATCTCCTGAGTGTGAGCAACACAAGCCTCTCTGAGCAGGGCAGGGAAGTGCTGTTACCTGATATACTGTAATCGACAGGATACTTCTCCTCTTGAAGTACACACAAGCGCACATACACACATGGGATCCCAAGGTTTTAACCTTGTTTTCAGGGTCACAGAGGTGCTGTTGGCAGTGCAAGGTATCATGCCCTCACCTGCTTTGACCTTTAGACCTAATTCTGCCTCAGTCAGTATAGATGAAGGACCTGGACATGTTGGTATGTTGTTTAGATACAAAGTGAAACATAAAAGTGTGTACCTCTGGTGAAATGACTAACAGGTCTTCAGCATATGTTGTGTTTTGGATGATGGTCACTAGCATGCGATACCGATGTGCTGGTGTCCTCAACATGCTTCTTAACTAGCTTAATCAGCATGGCTAACTTGATCAACCAGCTGTGCAAGCAAGACCAGGACCAAACCAACACTAACCAGAATAAACTAGCCTGGACCAGTATAAAAACATTTCAGCATTCATAAAAAGCAGCTGACTCTAAGTAAACTGGTCTGGTCAATATAATTCTCCAGTAATGAATGAGTTGCGCCACTTAAGCTTATAAAAATCCTTCTGTGCTCAGCTAATGTAACTGAATGGTAGTTGTAACCAAAACAGAATTCAAATCAACAATATGAATCAGATTTGCTTACAGCAGTTTGTCATTGCCAGCCCAGCTCCTCAAACACACAATTCATCAAATAAATAAGGCTTGGTTGTACATTATTGTTATATATTGTGATCTGCCACTACTGTTTAAGACAACACTAAAATCATACAAACATAAATTCATTCAAATGGCAGCCTACTGTGGTCAAATATGTACTTTAAGTTGTACTGGACAAAAAAGTAAAGAACACATATCCAAATAATCAATTCTGTAGAATATCAGACAGAGAAAGCAAAAAATCATGGTGACCATGACTTATATACTTTAGCACTGACACAGAAGATTCAGAATGAAGCAGATTGTTATTATTGTAAGATCTCTGCCATATGTTTTGGTTGTGTTCTCTCTGCATACTGTAGCTGAGGTTGAGTAACAGCATGAGGATGATCATTTACCTTCAGAACATCACTGGTGGAGGCCGCTCCTCCTGGAAAGATCTTCTCTATCTTCACCATTGGCTGCACCCTTGACTCTATCCCACCTGAGATGCTTATACCTGCACAAACAAAAGAAAAAATCATCAAGCCATACTAAAGTTCCAGCTCTCTAAAGTAACATGAATGAAATAAATCTAACGATCAACCAAATTGCTTTTTCTCTTTTGGAGAGATATTTATAATGTATTTTATTAGATAAAGAGTTTGCTTGCAGAATCTAAAAGTTGTTTAGATAAGAGGAATCATTAAAAATGTTCATTTAGTACTGATTTACAGATATTTACATTCACATATATTTCACAAGATAAAATAATTGAATTTTAACAAACTATCCTGTTCAGAAGTTTAGTAAAAAAAAAAAAGGACTTAAATATTTATCTGTTTCTCACCCACACATATATCATATAGCTTCTGGAGGGATCATTAATCTAATGGTGTCATATGGATTACTTTTACACTGCCTTTATGTGCTTTTTTACCAAAGTTCTGGCCACCATTCACTTGCATTGTATGGACCTACAGAACTGAGATATTTATTCTAAAAATCTTTGTTTGTGTTCAGCAGAAAAAAGAAAGTCATACACATCTGGGATGGCATGAGGGTGAATTAATGATGAGTAAATTTAAATTTTTGGGTGAATCATCCCTTTAATATGGTGTGTTGCTTCCTTGATGAGTTTTGGACACTTGAATTGAGGGACTCATCAACTATTACAAAAGATGCAAACATCCATTGATGCTCAAGAATATCTATAAATAAATATATAATAAATAAAATAATATCTATTATGTAGCATTGCAGGGCAGTACAAAGTAATAAAGTATGATCTTTGCTCTCTTATATTTGTACAAATTCTGAGAAAGGGGTGTGTAAACTTATGAGACAAAAGGTGGATGCAAACATATGCACTCAACTGTACATATACATTGTACAGTTGTATATATACACAGATATACACCAGATATTCTCATGTTGTTAAATCCTTTTTAATGTGTGGTAAAGTAATGCTGGTTTCAGCCAAGATTAAACAGTAAAGATTGATTGATTGATTATCAGTGATGGGAAAAGAGGTCAAGTATAATGAACTGGTACTTCATAAACTTGACTGATCAATATATATTTTTAAAGCCATCTTTTAAAAAAAATGAAAATTCTGTTATCATACAGTATCCTCACCCCCCATGTCGTTCCAACATATTAGTTTCTTTCTTACATGAAACACAAAATTAGATCTTAGGCAGAATATCCAAGCTTTTTTTTTTTTCATGCAAATGGAAGTACATATGTACTGCCAAAAAAAAAAAAACACCACCAAAGTATCTTGAAAGCAGTCCATGTGTCTTGTGCGCACGTTTTCTGAATCCATAGAGAGCCATAAACTTAGAGTGAGAAATATACAGAACAATGCGTCACCTGGCAAGCGAGAACTAATGGAGTTTTCCATCAATATCGTCGACAACATGTCTAAAGGTGACATTTTTTAAATAAAAATAAGTGTGAATGAGATTTGAGAGCTCTGGCCAAGGGATAACAGATTACATTTTGGTCTTTTCCTCACACATCGGATTTCTTCAGAAGACTTGGTATAATGTGCACAAATTGTATGGACTGCTTTTATAATAGTTTTTTTGGTGCTTTTTGTTCTTTTTATAGTTTGCCATAAACTTTAATTTTATATAAAAAGAGAAATATGGCATTCCAACTTCTTGACATTAGCAGTCTCTTCAATAGGAAGTCGAGCTTGAAATCATGACCGCGCCTAGAGACTGCAATGTCAGGATGTACAGTGAGAAGGAGTTACATTTTGGTCTGTTCTCACCCAAAACCAATTACATCAGAAGACATGGATTAAACCACCGGAGTCTTATGGATTAATTTATGCTGCCTTTATGTGCTTTTTGGAGCTGAATTAACATGTTTTAGTCCATTAGTTCTGCATGCTAGGTTTCAATTCAAGAATTCACTTGGAGATAAGACAGAGTCATATAAGACAGATTACCAAACAGAGTCAGGACAAAGTATCTCTACTCACCCAAGGACTGTTTGGTCTTGGAAATAGAAACAGTGGTCAGTTCATCCTCTTTCTCTGGTGGGCTTTCTTGGCTGTCCGAGTGTCCATTCATTGGTTCTCTCCAGTCCTGAACTGAGCTGGGCCCAAACACTTGGGTCAATGGTGTCCTGCTCCGTCGATGTGCACTCATTACAGTATACTTCACCTCCTTTCCATTGTGAGATTTGTCAGTTTTTGCTCTATGTCCATTCCTATGAGGGGACCTTCCCCTCTCTGGGACAGAATCACCTCTACTGGATAAAGAGTCATGGTGTGATGTCTGGGGGAATCCGTTGCCTCTTCTTTGCGGGGAGCGTCCCTGACCCTCTGTGCTGTGAGGGGACTCTGAATGCGGCCAAATGGGCCGAGCAGGGCTCAAGGAGCGATGACGGAGTGAGTCTGTGATGTATGTGTCCACGGGTACATCCAAAAGGGGAGTGAAAGCTCGAGGAGGAGGAAGTCTACCGGTTGGTAGGCTTGCCATGCGCTGTCGCTCCAGATTTTCTATGAACTGCCGTTCACTCTCGAGATCCTGCACCGGCTGCAGGTGGAATCCACCCCTGTAGTCTGTGACAGGTGGATATTAAAAATGTGTTCTCGTTCACTCACCATTTACCAAAAAAGTAAAATGGTATTACCAGGTTATTTTGACACATGCCATGGTAAAACCATGTTTTTAAGACATATACCATGGTAATACCATGTTTCATTGAAGTACCTTGGACTACAATGTAAATACAATGGTATATACAATAAATATGGTTATCATTCAGTACAATTGTGTATATCAAAGGCCAATGATATTCCCATGATTTTTGCACATAATGCCATGGTATTATTTAACGTACCGCATGGACTTTCATGTAAACACCTTAGTACTGTATATGAATATGTTAGTCAGTCATTTATTACCATGGTATATATCAAAGTATGATGGTTTTACAATGGTTTTTAAACTGGTAAAACTATGTGTTTTTGGGCATGTATCATGATAAATCCATGTTTTGTGACATACCATGATAATACCATTGTATTCTTTGAAGTACTTTGGACTGCCATGTAAATACCATGATATATATTTTAGTCATTCATTACCATGTTATGTACACTATCAAAGTACCATGGTATTAACATGTTTTTGGACATGGTACAAATGGTAATACCATGTATTTTTTGTACATGTACCTTGGCATACATTTATTTGAAATGTATACCATGGTAGTACAAAGATATTCTTTGAAGTACCTTGAACTACCATGTAAATACCATGGTATATGAATATGGTAATCATTAAGAACCATGGTCCAGTATATCTAAAATATTCCCATGGTTTTCGCACATTGTATCATGGTAATGCCATGATTTTTTGAAAATGCACTATGGGTAAACCATGTGTTGTGGATATGTATTACCATAGCACCACCATAATACTTTTTGTAATTCACATGTGTGGACACACTGGTAAATTCACATATTCAATAAAACAATTTGTCACATTCACACATCTTCTTCTCCCATAAACATTAATGTGGTCAAAAGGCCGAATTAATTTACATCTCCTTAAATCATTGCAGATGTTATGAAAGCACACTCATACACACGCTTTCCCTTTCATCCAGAAATTTGAGCGGCAATCACACATTCATATCCATTGAGTAAGCAGCGGTGTGCTTTTCACTCAGATTTCAGGGGCCTCTGGTGCAGAGAGGTTTGAATTACTCCTCTGTGGATGGTACAAAGGAGCTGCATTAAGCTTCAGACCTGCGTGGGTGGATGCTTAAAGGTTAAACAATGCAAGGCGCCATTCTTGCATTTTAGAAATGACTTCCATTCAAAAGTCAGAGGAACATCTAGGTATTGGCCTGACACTGTGGACAATGACATCAGCTGCTCTGCAGTTAGAGTTCAAGAGGTCATATACTGTGTCAGCAGTAGAAAAAAAACAGGCAGGACACTGTTGACACATCTATTTATCCAGACAATGATGCATGTTTAATATCTCACAAATGATGCATTTGTGTCATAAATGCCAGCTTACAATGGTCAAATTTCAACAGACTCATTATAAAAAAGTGATTGCAATGTACAGTAATGAGGGCACAGAGGGTTTTAGAAAGAGAAGGATTCTATGTGTGCGTGTGTGTGGGCGGGGCAGATTAAATATCAGGAACTAGATATTTGAAGTCTAAGAGTCTTTTTTAAGACATTCGTTTCAGGGTCTGAAATCACTGGTGCAGGGGAGAGTGGGAGTCTAAACCCTCTGGTTATATAATTTCCTGCAGGGATCAGAGTGAGGGCATTGCACTGCACTGAAAAGTGTGTGTGAAAATGGGAAATGAAAGAATGGTACACTCAAGTACACACCACTGGGGAAGTTACCTGGGATGGACGTTATTAGATGGCGACGGGGCGTTCCGGCATGACAAGGAGAACGCAGGACAGGAGACCTCACTGCAGAAACCCAAAAATGCAGTAAAGCGAATCACACTGAGTTCACATTCACCACAGTGCTTACAGATTAAAATCCAGATGTCAAAGATTTTCAAGAATTTCTCACATACAACTAGTCAACCAGTCCAACATTTGGACACACTTGACTGAATTTGTTTCTCGTGATTTAAAAAAACGTTTGATCTAAGGCTCGTGCTTCAAACAGATGTGGAAAAAAATGTATGTACATGTAGATAAACATTTCAAAAGCTAAAGATTCAGTGAAATGTTCTCTTACCAGAGCGGCTTTTTAGTATGTCATAGGCTTCAAGCTCAAAGGGCAAGACCATACTGTCAAAACGCCCTAGATCTGTGAGAGGGATAATCATCCTACATGAAAGCAAGTTAGACATTAGATGTAAACATTGCTCAGAAGTTAAGCCAGTATGTGCTTGAATGAATTTGGAAAATGCATATATGTTTGTGGATATTTTTAAGTATAACAAAGGTTAACTTCCTCACCTGATCTCTCTCAGCAGCAGAAGCTTCTCGGGTTTGTCCAAGATGGCCAGCAGGGGGCGCACAAGATCCTCAACCACTCGCTCTACCAGAAACTAAAAAGGGAATGATAGCGAGAAAATGATGCTCGGTTACATTTAGCGCTTTTGGAATCAGCGATTTAAACGATTGAACTAACTAACAAGCTCTGGGTTCAGACCGAAGGAAACATACTGAAAATAGTTTTCTAAGTTGTGTTCAACATACATTGACAAATGATTAAAAAAAATAAATGAATTTCCATGCTGGTCTAAGCTGGTTTATGCTATGGAATGTTTCTAAAAATCTACTTATATAGCATGGCGTTAGCACTGCCAAGGTCATGAGTTTGTTTCAAAGTTGATAAATAAAAAACCTTTAATGCAAGTCATTTTGGATAAAAGCATCTGCCAAATGCATAAATGTAAATGTCAACCAGCATGGTCTTTCAGATGGCGCTTGACCAAGGGAACCTTGCTGGTTAAGTTAGTTAAAGAGATAGTCCACAGAAATTTTTTTATTCTTTCATCACCTCTCATTTACTCATCCTCATGCCATCTCAGATGTATATAACTTTCTTTTGGTGAACACAAACAACGGTTTTTAGATGAATATTTCAGCTCTGTATGTCCAAACAATGCAAGTGAATGGTGGTCAGAACTTTGAAGGTCCAAAAAGCACATAAAGTCAGCAGAAAAGCAATCCATAAGACTCCAGTGGTTAAATCCATGTCTTCAGAAGTTCTATGATAGGTGTTTTTGAGAAACAGATCAATATTTACAGTAAGTCCTTTTTACCATAAACTCTCCTCCCTGCCCAGGAAGTGGTGATATGCAAGAAGAATGCAAATTGCCAACAACAAAGTTAAATAGGAGATTTCAAGTAAAAAATGAATTAAATATTGATTTGTTTCTCACCCACACCTATCATATTGCTTCTGAAGATATGGATTTAACCACTGGAGTAATATGGATTAATTTTATGCTGTCTTTATGTGCTTTTTGGTCCTTCAAAGTTGCATGGACCTACAGAGCTGAAATATTCTTCTAAAATTTTTGAAAATGATGATTTTTGGGAGAACTATCCCTTTAAGAAGCATGGCATGGACACCAGTACACCATCACCCAACACAACTTGGGACCAACACCCAAAACACAAAAGTTTTGTTCTTGCTGATCTTGTCTGAGGCTGATCTTAATAAAAAAATATTTTGAATATTTGAGTTTTTGAACCCCAGCAATAATGCTAGAGTTTGAGTTTTGCTAGAGTTCTCAGAACAGCTCCTGAATTGATCTATCTTTAGAAGTGACTAAGTGTGGTGTTTCCAACTGCAGAGTTCAGACGATCCGCAACACTTGATCCTAATCATAAATGACAAGGCAAATCTGCCCTTTGTGAGTGCAGCCGGCATGGACATTGATTAGTCGGAAATATGGCTAGACAGATGACAGAGCCTTTTCTAGTCAAACACATCCCCATCAACATCAATCCACATGCACAGATGTCATGGAAAGGCCCTGATTCACCTGATTCAAAATAAAGTCTAAAGTCTAACATGAGCTATTTTTCAAAAGTCATTTTTCCTAGACATGTATCTACTCTGCTGAAAAGACCAGCTTTAAGACCAATATTAATTTTAATGCTGGTCCATGCAGGTTTATGCTGGTTAGTGCTGGTTTGGTGCTGGACTAGCTGGTGGACCAGCATAGCTATATTGTTCACCAGCCAAAAATGTCAGTCAACCAGCATAGTATTTCTGATGAAGCTGGTTAACCAATGGGGCTTGCTGATTAAATTAGTTAAGAATCCTGGTGGAGACACCAGCATACCAGCATCCCCTGTCGGGAACTAGTATCCTAAGTAGCAAATACCTTGTAAACCAGCAATGCTGGTCTGTTCAACAGGGCAGTCATATTTAGCTAACTGCAGACTCACCCTTTTACAGTGTCTCATGACAGCAGCCACCTCATCATCATTGAGCAGTTTGCGAGCCGTGTCCTCCATCATGGCCATAGTCTTTGGGCTGGGCATGGGGCTATGCTCCCTCATACCAGCTCGGGTCTCTCTGGGAGAACTCAACAGGTTAATTATAGGTCGACCTCGCTCTTTACCTGAGGGCACAAGTGCTAGAGTCAGGAAAGGAGCCAAAATAAGAGTACTGATGACAGCAATTATAATGGTAGCCTTTGTAATATAATCAGAATAATAATCCTGCCTAAGTTTATTATTTGCATTTAAGGAAAAGCCAATATTGTGAATTAGTCAGTAAGACACATATCCACATATCACATATAACTGCTAATTTTCCTCTAACCTTATAACTACAATTATTGCTGATAGTTAAATTGAAATGTATTTAAAAAACAAAAGAGGACAATTCTGGTACTACATGCTGCATCGTCAATACAGAAATCGAGCGGTGCTCAAATGCATGATATAGTAACAGCTATGATGCACCAGAATAGGCCAAATATTAACCATGATTTAACCTTTTAACCTATGTCCGGGACTATATTTTCGAGTGAAAGGATGGCAACTTATTCAATTGTAAATAATAAAATAAAGTTTTAAAAGTATAGTTCACCCAAAAATATTAATTCTCTAATAATTTACTCACCCTCTTGCCATCCCAGATGTTTATGAATTTCTTTCTTACGCTGAACACAAAATTATATTTTTAGCAGTAGTAAATCTCAGCTCTGTATGTCCATACAATGCAAGTGAATAGTGACCAGAACATTCAAGATCCAAAAATCACATAAATCCAATATAAAAGTAATCAATCAATTTCAAAATGTGAAAGAATGTGAAAATGAAAGTGGACATCTATGGTAAAAATAAAAAAAGATTTAAATATTAATCATTTTCTCACCCAGAAAATATGGATTTAACCACTGCATTATGGATTACTTTTATGTGGCCTTTATGTGATTTTTGGAGCTTGAAATGTCTGGTCATCATTGATTTGCATTGTAAAGACCAACAGAGCTGAGATATTCTTCTAAAAATCTTTATTTGTGTTCTGCAGAAGAAAGAAAGTCAAACACATCTGGGATGGCATGAGGGTGAGTAAATGATGTGAGAATTTTATTTTTGTGTGAACTATACCTTTAAATAATATTTGTGTTCTTAAGACTTTTATTATGTAGTAGCCATTTTATAAAAGCAAAAATGCATTCAGGTTTATATTATTTGTGAATATAATCACAGTTGAAAGAGTTGTAGGCACCCTGTGACTAATATATATATTTATTTGCAACACAGAATGGACTCCCGTACCTTAAAGTTACAAGGTTACAAAATTAGTAATTGCAGCCCTGTGATTCCCAACAAAAAACACACATTTATCCACATTCCTTGTTTATATATGAAAACATGCACTCTGAAATGGCAAAACTGACCAGCCTACTTTTCATAATTTTTAAATACCCATTGAAGTGTCTGTTGCAAAGCACTGTAAAGAATGCAGCTGCAGTATGTAATTTATAATTAGCTGTGAAAAAAACCACAGGGGCCGGACTCAAGGCCACTTCAAGGGAATTACTGCATAGCATTATACAGTAAAGCAGCTCTCTCTTCTAAATTAGGCTCTTTAAAAACCCATTATGCTGCTTGCTGACTTTTTAAATGCAAATACCTGCCTCCTCTGCTTTTGGTGTCTGCAATTCCCTGGTATTCACACAAAACATGGGCTTCATTAAAGGCTGTTGAACTACGTGTGGACAGAGAGTTGTGTGTGAACTCACCTGGTTCGTTATCTAAATGTTTGGGTGATTTGGATCTTCCTCTGTGTCCATCCCCTTTCCCCGTGTCCTTCCTATCTCTAGAGGAAGACCTTTCCCTCCTGCGTCCGCTTTTAAACAGCAGGCTGACAAAGGTTTTGGAGCGCTGCAGTGTGCTTCCTTCTGCCTCTACCTTGTTCTTCTGATGTTTCTTTTTCTTCTGCTTGTCCTCTGATCAACATCCATACAGAAACATGTAAAAGAGTGACCTCCAGACAAGCAAAGTTTGAATTAAATTAGAGATGCATGCTAAATCTTTTCAACTGCTGTATTTTAAATAAATGAATATTCACAAAGAAACACGCCGACATGCCCAAGTGACAAAATACATGTATAATATGTGGCATTCTAGCACAAATGTTGCCGGTTCAGTGCTGAGCAAGGGTGACTCAGAAACAAGAGAGTTACTGAGATCACTATCACGTTTTATCACTATTGTGACCTTGAACAAGACACTTAACCCCAGGTCACTACAGGGTGAGCACACCAGAAATTGCTTAGTTTGAACACCTGCTGAATTGCTTGCAATATCCAGACACCAATTCTTTAAATGTAAAATTACTGAAGAATGTACAGTAAGTAGCTTTGGATGCTATCCAAAGGTGATATTGGTGAACCTTACAATGCCTGTCAAGAACATGTCCAGGTTATACATAACCTCTAAATCAAAACATTAAAAACTAAAACCAAAAAAAAATTAAAACCTAAAAGATTAGAAAAAAAAGGATATTGAATCCTAATTGCACTGTGGAACTATTGTCATAACAATTAATTCATTTTAAAATGCCTGCCAAGAACATGTCCAGGTTATATTTCATCCCCTAAATCCATATTTCTTCTTCTTTTGATTTGGGAGTTAAATATTTCATGGACAAATTTGGATGTTTTGTGGCCGATTATGTTAAGACTGATAACAGAGATGAAATAATAGTGTCTTGTGATTAAATGTATTCTTTAAAGGCCACTTGTTGTTACAAATACTCCAGTCATTTATCTCCACAGTGTGAGGTAATAAACCTGGCAAATAAAACAAGATGATATAAACTTGGTCCTGTGGCTTTTGAGCGTACATTTCTCATGGCGTCAGATTCTCTAGTCTGAACCTTTAATCTTTCACAGGGATATCCCATGCAGAAATACTGATGTATTATGCATTCCACAGAGTTAATTTCACTGCAGACATCCAATAGCAGCGCACTGCAATTTACAGTGTATATGAAAAACAGATGCAGTAGTATGACTACAGGGCTGCTTAATGGGTCAGTTGTTTTTAGCCACACATTTTCTATTATGTTAGGATCATATTACACAAGATCTCCCCATCGCTGGTCTGGTTGTGACCTTGGGCATGGACATTGCAACTGAGATATGAGTTTCATGTTTCATCAGTGATAAACAGAGGCTGGCACCTCACCTTATTTTGATTTATAGCCTTCAGTGATGGGCTGAGAGACTCCTATTTTATCTCTTTTTCGATGGTATAATCAAAATTCTGTCATTATTTACCCACCCTTATGTTCTACATTTTTCAAACTTGTATGACTTTCTTTCTCTTGTAGAATACAAAAGGGGAATTTTTCAAGTGAATGAGGACTGGGACTGCCCCAAAATGACAAATAAATCTGCATAAAAGTATTATGATATTGTTCCAAAAGTCTTCTGAAGTCATATAATAAGCTTTGTCCAAGGAACAGACCAAGAAATAGGTAGTTTTTTTTACTGAAAATCTTGCTCTAATGGGCTGTTAAACTTTTAGACTGGAAAATTGAATCAGTGAGTTGAACTATAGAACCAAATAAGTCAGATCTGTAAATGAATGACTTAGATCGGCTTTGTGAACTGGATCAAGTGATTCATTGAAAAGATCAGACTCAAAATAATAAATTGTTCATTAACTTAACATATTTTACTTCTCTCATTACTCTTGTGAATGCACCAAAGAGATCTATGGCAGATGTCAAGATTTTCAGTGAATAATGACTCAAATTTCTGTCTGTTTCTCACACAAAGCTATCAAATGGCTTCAGAAAATGTATATAGTGCAAGACTTGTCTGGACCACATACATAATATTTTTATAGTTCTTTTATTGTCAAATTGAAGCTTGACAGGCTCAGTCATCAATCACTTTTATTATATGGAATAGCCAATATAATTGCCCTGGATATTCTTAAATGGTTTCTCTTTTGTGGTCCACAGAGGTATAAGAAAGTCATACAGGTTTAGAACAACAGACTATCTGTTTGCGCGACCAATGGAATATGGGGGGAGAGTTTGGGAAACCTGTTTGTCAGAATATTTGAATTTCCGTTTGGTGACACTAGTGGCAAAGAAATTACACACTGCTTTACTGTACCTGACACAGTGATGTGACTCTGGGATCGGCGGATGGGTTTCCTAGGTTTACTGAGAGCCATCAGGACTGCAGTTTTACAAGAATCCAGAGTCTCTTTATCCCCAGCAGAGAAGGTTCTTGTCCTAGGGTGGGCGGTCCCTCTACGGATTGCTGTATCTTTCAAAAGAACAGTTTCGCCCACCATTCTGCTGGTTTCTGTGGTTATGACCCTACTAGCTCTCGATGAGGTATCAGGCTCTGGTGGGTCAGTCTGCATTGCAGTCTCTTTCCGTTCAGAGCTGGGCCGACGTGAGCGGTCCTCGGTAGAGATACAGACATCCACCATCTCTGAGCCAAATACAGGTGGGAACATGACCTGTGAAAGACCGCTAAGAGAGCTGACTGGCGTTCCGGAAGACAGCGAGGAAGTTGAGGAGTAGGAGTCTGAACCCTGAGAGGAAGAGGGCTGACCCCCATTAGCCACTGATAAACAGAAAGAAAAGAGACTTTCAAGTCATATATTTAGGACACCTAATAGGACACTTAGAACCTTCAGTGCACTTCAGTGGAGCTCTGTCTTCCACTTTATTACACTTGTGAACTTACATAAAATGTTTACATCACAGTGTATTTATGTAAAAATTTTTAAAACATAAAGAAAGCACAGACATAGAGAACCTTATAAATAGCAAAGAAATTCCTAAAATAAATTTTCCAAAAACTGGAAAGGTGAAGTGTAATTTCTGCGCCACTACAGAGACTATTTAGCCTGAGATGGAGCACTTGTGTTAACATTAATGATATAAAGTGGAACACCCAATAGAGTGCAACAGTGCCTGCCAACTTTTTCAGCCATCTGGGATCAGAAAGTATTTTTCCCATTAATTAATGAATTTCTTATGTAATAAATTTATTTTGTATGCGCATTAGCTGGACCTGAAAAATAGCTTAATGCCATTGGTTGGGTCAATGTTGCTGTGTGTGGATGCTCAAACAAAAAGAGCAATGCTTTGAAAGCTCCACTGAGCCACAGTTTTTACACTTTTCAGGTAACTTAACCTACAAATGGTCTCTGCATAGTAAACTGGGATAAAGTTACACACTTCACTTTTAAATATGGTATATCACCAAATTATACTGTCATGTAACCTAAATACCTTCAAACAACTCTGATAATAGAAACATGCACAATCCCAGATGACTTATCGGAGTTTTAGCTTTATGCTCTAATCCCAGGCTATTTTTAGACATGTCCATATTAAATGGAAAGCAGAGAATTTGAGGGCAATGAAAAAAATAGGCTTAATGTGGCCTGTCTGCACTTTTAATCTGCACAGGGACTGTGCAAATGCACACCATCATTTCAATTACGGATATTATGTGTCTAACACAGGATGCTCAAAATACAAAAGCAAAAGAGTGCATCACAAAAAGCATCTTTAAAGATACATAACATAATTCATGGATGAACTGTCTGGTATGTGAGGTTAACAGGTAATGTTTACATACATTTATTAAGCCAGCTGTACTCTGCCACCATCTCCTTATATGCGGGATATCTTCCAGCTTCCTAGCACAGGAGATCAGACAAACATATTTGTTGTTACTACATAATCACACTGAGGAAAACAATCTACAAAAACCTATAGTCTTAAACAAATTGTTAAAAAAAAAATGAAAATGTTGTCATCATTTCATCACCCCTTAATGTTGTTCCAAATAATATGACCTCATATTATTTGTTAGTTCAAGCATTTATAACTAATGCCCCAGGGGCACTTTGAATTCTTTGAGTTCTCTTGAGGTCACAGGCCCCTCCGGATACCTAAGTCTACTGTTTTACAAACATTAAACAAGAACTGGAACATTATTAAGATGATAGTAGGTGGCAGCCTCATTTGCCTATTAGAAAAATAAGTTCTGGTGGAGGACAATGATGTCACACAGAAGCTGTGTCACTTTACAGTGGATTCAAACAAACTGTGTAAATCCACATTAAAGTTTACACATTTGGCAGACACTTTATCCAAAGTGATTAACAGTGCCTTTTGGGATATACATTTTTCCAGTTTGTGCCTTCCCTGTGAGTCGAACCCAAGACTCAAGCATTGACAGTGAAATGATCTACTGAGCTACAGGAACTTCCACACAGTTTAAATATATTACATTCTCCTTCCATTTTGATTCTTGCCTGACATTTTCTCACATTGTCACTTCTCTTATTGCAAGCAGGGCTATTGGATCCAAAGAGAAAACTGAGCTAACACTTACCACTACAAAGTGCCATCAATAGCTGTCACATCAGGCCCTACATACTTATAGCACCACTGAAGGTTTGATTCAAAGCCTTGCCATGGGGGCAATGAGAAAAGGCCATAAAATGAGGCTTTCTGCTGATTATAACCTGATCCCTAAGGCCTGGTGAATAATGCACATCACCTGGCTGTTTTTCACAGGTGGAACCTGATCTCCGCCTGAGTAAAGCGAGCAACCAGGAATGTGACAGCTAAATGCCAGCTGTCTGCTTTGCTATGCTTTCTTAGTCACAGACGCAATAAGACGCTATGTTATTTAGCATGTGGTGGTTGCAATTAATATGCTAGAGCACTTTGCAAATCATTTGTCTTGCCCTTTTCATTTTCAGTGGAGATAAATAACTGTACTCTGTCTATTTGTAATAGTGTCATTAAAGAATGCCTCACACTCCCTTTTAGTTATCTGTAAAACTGGAGGTTGTTCTTTGTCAGCATTCAGTAATAGCAGCAAGTTGGCATGTCTCTCTCGTTTTTGAATGCTTGGGATCTGTCATTTAGTCCAATATTTGACTCAGTTTCCCGCAGAAGATACATCAATTATTTCATACAATTCCTCAGTGGTTCTGATACAGTGTTATTATCGTGAAAGAAAAATAAACAAAAACTAGGTGAAAACATTTCATCGCAACACATATTTTTTTTATCAAAATGCCACTATATTAAATTAAAACTTAGAAATAAATATAATTTTTTTTTTTATTAAATTCATTATTTTCCTCAAAATTCTACAAACAATACCCCATAATGACAATGCGAAAGAAGTTTGTTTGAAATATTTGCAAATTTATAAAAAAAAAAAATGAAAAAAAAAAATAAATCACATGTACATAAGTATTCACAGCCTTTGCTCAATACTTTGTTGAAGCACCTTTGGCACCAATTACAGCCTCAAGTCTTTTTGTGTATGATGCTACAAGCTTGGCACACCTATTCTTGGGCAGTTTCTCCAATTCTTCTTTGCAGGACCTCTCAAGCTCCATCAGGTTTGATGGAGAGTGTCAGTGCACGGCCATTTTCAGATCTCTCCAGAGATGTTCAATCGGGTTCAAGTCTGGGCTCTGGCTGGGCCACTCAAGGACATTCACAGAGTTGTCCCGTAGCCAATCCTTTGTTATCTTGGCTGTGTGCTTGGGGTCGATGTCCTGTTGGAAGATGAACCTGATGAAGTCTGAGGTCCAGAGCACTCTGAAGCAGGTTTTCATCAAGGATATCTCTGTACATTGCTGCATTCATCTTTCCCTCGATCCTGACTAGTCTCCCAGTTCCTGCCGCTGAAAAACATCCCCACAGCATGATGCTGCAACCACCATGCTTCACTGTAGGGATGGGATTGGCCAGGTGATGAGCGGTGCCTGGTTTCCTCCAGACATGACGTTTGCCATTCAGGCCAAAGAGTTCAATCTTTGTTTCATCAGACAAGAGAATTTTGTTTCTCATGGTCTGAGAGTCCTTTAGGTGCATTATGGAAAACTCCAGGTGGGCTGTCATGTGCCTTTTATTGAGGAGTGGCTTCCGTCTGGCCACTCAAACAAACAGGCCTGATTGGTGGAGTGCTGCAGAGATGGTTGTTCTTCTGGAAGGTTCTCTTCTCTCCACAGAGAAATGCTGGAGCTCTGTCAGAGTGATCATCGGGTTCTTGGTCACCTCCCTGACTAAGGCCCTTCCCCCCCATCACTCAGTTTGGCCGGGTGGCCAGCACTAGGAAAAGTCCTGGTGGTTCCAAACTTCTTCCATTTATGGATGATGGTGGCCACTGTGCTCATTGGGACCTTCAATGCTGCAGAAATGTTTCTGTACCCTTCCCCAGATCTGTGCCTCGATACAATCCTGTCTCGGAGGTCTACAGACAATTCCTTGGACTTCATGGCTTGGTTTGTGCTCTGACATGCACTGTTAACTGTGGGACCTTTATATAGACAGGTGTGTGCCTTTCCAAATCATGTCCAATCAACTGAATTTAACACAGGTGTACTCCAATCAAGTTGTAGAGACATCTCAAGGATGATCAGTGGAAACAGGATGCACCTGAGCTCAATTTTGAGTGTCATGGCAAAGGCTGTGAATACTTATGTACATGTGATTTTTTTGTTTTTTATTTTTAATAAATTTGCAAAGATTTCAAACAAACTTCTTTCATGTTGTCATTATGGTGTATTGTTGTAGAATTTTGAGGAAAATATTGAATTTAAAATATATATATATATATATAAATCTAGGTTACATTAAGGCAATTTCAGTGAAAGTTATTGTGTTAAATTGGATATAGTAGAAAACACTGAAAACTGAAACTAAAACTAAATTAAAGTAAAAACTAATGAATTAAAAGGACAAATTAAAGATTAAATAGGCATTAAAACTACTGGCAGATGGATATTTTGGTTTTACAGATTTATCGGTGCTGATAGTTGCTTTTTGGAACTATCGGTTATCTGCAAATATCTATACCGATAGTTGCCGATAGTTTTCTTTATTATTATAATTTTTATTCCTTTGTTCTGATAACATTTAATGAATGCTAAATTGCTGGAACATACCATTAAATTATTTTGTCAGCTTATTCAAAAATTATATTTTGGTTATTCTCACCTTGATGGTCAGCATCACGTGTGTGTGACTCTTCAGCACTTCTACTGCATTGCTGTGTGTGATGTCCTCAAAGCTCACGCCATTAGCTGCCAGAATCTGATCACCCATTTTAATTCCATTTTGTTCAGCCAGGCCACCAGGATCCAGCCTCAACACAAAACCAAACAAATCATCAAATTAATAACATATAGGCATATAGTTGTCATACAGCAGTGAAAAGCAAAAGCAAAGAGACATGGAAAAGTGACCCCCAATCCCCAGATTATCATCACTTACTTTGAGACATAGATGCCCAGGCCAAATTCTTTACCACCACGGATGTTGAAGCCGAGGCAGTAGTCATCCGAGGTTGTGTACAGGTGCACTATTCTTCGCAGGGCTCCATCTGAACTGGCCTCTGAGGGTGTGCGACCACTCTCTTCCACTACCATCCTTCGGTGGATCAGATCTACCCTGCAAATATACATTAATATATTTACAAGCTGTAAACAAATAAGCAAAGACACAGTAATCACAGTCATAGTACAAAAATAAATAAATAGTACATAAAGTAAATACAAAGTTTATTATTAAAGGTAACATGTGTAATTTGTGCACCAAATCTTCTACACCAATGACTGCTTTCAAATAGGTTTCCATGAACACAGCCTCCTTCTGCCATTGGTCATAGAAACAGATAGCTCCGCCCCAAACTCACACTAATGGTTGAGCCAAAGTTACTACTGTACACTCACCTAAAGGATTATTAGGAACACCTGTACAATTTCTCATTAATGCAATTATCTAATCAGCCAATCACATGGCAGTTGCTTCAATGCATTTAGGGGTGTGGTCCTGGTCAAGACAATCTCCTGAACTCCAAACTGAATGTCAGAATGGGAAAGAAAGGTGATTTAAGCAATTTTGAGCGTGGCATGGTTGTTGGTGCCAGACGGGCCAGTCTGAGTATTTCACAATCTGCTCAGTTACTGGGATTTTCACGCACAACCATTTCTAGGGTTTACAAAGAATGGTGTGAAAAGGGAAAAACATCCAGTATGTGGCAGTCCTGTGGGCGAAAATGCCTTGTTGATGCTAGAGGTCAGAGGAGAATGGGCCGACTGATTCAAGCTGATAGAAGAGCAACTTTGCCTGAAATAACTCGTTACAACCGAGGTATGCAGCAAAGCATTTGTGAAGCCACAACACGCACAACCTTGAGGCGGATGGGCTACAACAGCAGAAGACCCCACCGGGTACCACTCATCCCCACTACAAATAGGAAAAAGAGGCTACAATTTGCAAGAGCTCACCAAAATTGGACAGTTGAAGACTGGAAAAATGTTGCCTGGTCTGATGAGTCTCGATTTCTGTTGAGACATTCAGATGGTAGAGTCAGAATTTGGCGTAAACAGAATGAGAACATGGATCCATCATGCCTTGTTACCACTGTGCAGGCTGGTGGTGGTGGTGTAATGGTGTGGGGGATGTTTTCTTGACACACTTTAGGCCCCTTAGTGCCAATTGGGCATCGTTTAAATGCCACGGCCTACCTGAGCATTGTTTCTGACCATGTCCATCTCTTTATGGCCACCATGTACCCATCCTCTTATGGCTACTTCCAGCAGGATAATGCACCATGTCACAAAGCTCGCATCATTTCAAATTGGTTTCTTGAACATGACAATGAGTTCACTGTACTAAAATGGCCCCCACAGTCACCAGATCTCAACCCAATAGAGCATCTTTGGGATGTGGTGGAACGGGAGCTTCGTGCCCTGGATGTGCATCCCACAAATGTCCATCAACTGCAAGATGCTATCCTATCAATATGGGCCAACATTTCTAAAGAATGCTTTCAGCACCTTGTTGAATCAATGCCACGTAGAATTAAGGCAGTTCTGAAGGCGAAAGGGGGTCAAACACAGTATTAGTATGGTGTTCCTAATAATCCTTTAGGTGAGCGTATGTTGGACTGGTTGGGATTCTTAAGCAAACAGAGTAATGTTGCTTGATGTTTTGATAGGGCTACAAAGCTACAGTGTTTACATTTTGTGGGAGAATGACGCTCTGCATTGCATACAGTTAACTCTGCATATTAAGCTGCGATAGTAGAAAGTTGTTTAACATTGAAAAATTACACCCATCACCTAAAATCCACAAAACAAAAACAATGTAACTTTATGCTGGACACACATATATTTCTGCAATAAACATGCCCACTCTACTATGAGTTAATGAACTGGCTGAAAAGACCACTGAGGTAACTCTACCACCACCACTGTATGCTGAAACAGAAGCTGAAGGAAAAGATAACATGCAAAGGCCAAGAGTCATAGGGTTTCCACCCTGTTAGTCATGGTAGAGGGGGAACAGTAGCCCATCACTATGATCTGCATATATTCTCACTACAGTGAGCCTAATTAAACCCCATCATTCAACACACCTGCCAATACTTGAATCCCTAAAAAAACAAATACTATTTTAAATGGATCACCCAAGAAAACTGACAGTTCAAGGACAAAACACATTCTTCTTTACTGACAATTCTCTAAAGCTGTTTGGAAACTCTCAAGAAGGCAGGCTTGAGGTACAGCAACCTTACTGAAGGTCATTTTGAGACATTTCATCAGTTGTTTGTATAGATCAGCTATAAAACTTTTTTGTACAGATTTCAGATCTAGATTCCCTGATGGTAGACTCATCAGGGAATCTACCAGACAATCTGGTTGATGGAAAAGTGTAGTCTAGCACGATTTTTCGATATGTTGCAAATTTCTACCCTCTTACCATGTTGTCTTCTCTTTTGAGTAGCGGATGCCTGGCACCTTCCCCACACGTCTTACCACCATGCGCAGTCGATTGTTTCCCGTCAGGACTTTTACCGCACTGCTCATGGTGATGCTCTCCAGGCTAATGCCATTCACCTCTACAAGCTTATCCCCAACACACAACCCCGCCAACTCTGTAACGTGGAATAAAAAACAAATGAAACATATTTTATAGACTGTATTTACAGTATAACTTATACATATTTGTGTTGTTGATGCTTAACATGTTACATTTTTTAATTCAATCAAGATTTTAGGTTAAAGTTTTTATAAATATATACCAGAAATTTTATATTTTAGGTGCTGTGACTTTCAGTGTTGTAGTACTTGAGACCGGACTCGGTTTCAAGTCCGAGTCTAAGACCATAATCTTCATGGTCTTGGTCTTGTCATGGACTTGGTTTTGACTCAAACTCAAATAAGTGTGAACTCGGACTTAACCCCGAGTCCAGTCGAGACCCTTTTCAAAAACATACAGTGAAAGCTTAGATTTATCTGACAAACATTTTTGACTGACAGTATCAGAGATCTTGATATTTGTCATGCATTTTAGTCTGTTGCACAGAATCAGAACTAGTGATGCTCAGTTCACAAATAAATCATTCTATTGAGTCGGTTCTTTCTAGCGAATTGGCCAAACAGATTAGCAGAATGGTTAGAATAAATTGGCTTTTCAGTCAGATTTTTGTTTTTGCTTTGTTTTTTGTGTAGGAGCGCCACCATTTTTTTTTTTTTTAAAGTTCTTTTGTCAAGTATCTGTTAATCTGTTAAAAACGTGTCTCAAGACACCTTTGCTATACTCTATTCCCAATAGCACACTTACGACACCCAGACATCTATTTGATATGTGTTTACATCTGGAAGACGTCTATTTTATGTTGTTTGCTATAAGACGAATGTCAGTAAGTATGTCTCAGATGCAGGGCTGGACTGGAAAGAGAAATCGGGCCAGGATTTTACATGGCAACCTGCTCAAAAGTTGTCGCTGTCCTTTTCTGCATATCGCGGCACTGTTTTGTGATCCATTCTGCATAACGCGGCGGCTCATTTTAGTTTATCACGGCCCATTCGGAACGTTTTGCGGCTGACCTACTAGCCCGCTCAGTTCTCCCGATGGCCAGTCCGCCCCTAATAGGCCCCAAATTGTGTCGGCCCACTGGGAAAATGCCCGGTATGCCAGATTACCAGTCCAGCCCTGCTCAGATATCAATAAGACCTTCAGAAAATGTCTTTGAGATGTTTATGATTTAGACATTTATGATTAGAAGACTTTCTGTGTAAACATTGCCATATTTAATACATTATTGTTTGGTTTTTAGGCCCATTTTAGTTATAGATGTAATACTGTATTTTGTCCACCTTATTCTCTACTGGTAATATTGTTTAACCAACATAAGGTTCAGCAAATAATAAATGAGGTTTATTTGATATATGCGCCTAGAGTCAATAGTCCTTTAAACAATACCTTTAATACGTTCATAAAAAACTCTTGTCTTAGACTCAACCTTCACTGGTCTCTGTCTTGACTTGGACTCGACCCATTTCTGGTCTCGGTCTTGACTTGAAATCAACCTATTCTGGTCTCTGACAGGACATGGACTCTGATCTCAACTACAACAATGCTTTTCAATATTTCTATTAAACTAAAATGTGGTTAAAAATGTATTTATAAAAAGTTACAATATTCCTTGTAGTCTCTCAATTAATAAAGTCATAAAGCTGCATTTATAATAATTATAAAATAATTGCATGTAACACTGCAGGACATGTCAAATTTCCAAAAATACATCATGCCAACTACCCATAAACTTTGTCACAAGAAGTAACTTTTTGGTGGGTGAAATCTTGATTCTACTGTAAGTTTATTAAAATCAGTTATCTGTGGATTGTTATGCTGTCTGAAATACCTGCAGAGCTGTCATCCTCCACTTTACTGACAAAGATTCCTAGGCCGTGTTCAGATCCTCCACGCACACTGAAGCCCAATCTTCCATCCTCGCTTTTGTCCACAGTAATGGTGTGGATGTCCTCACTATCATCCCCACCTAGGTGCAAAAACAGCAGACATAAATAGAAAGACTTAGTTTCCCTGAAAACACTGTCTTAAAGGAATAGTCTACCCCAAATTCTCTCATCATTTACTCACCCTCATGCCATCCCAGATGTGTATAACTTTCTTTCTTCAGCTGAAACAAACAAAGATTTTTAAAAGAATATTTCAGCCTGTAGGTCCCTACAATGCAAGTGAATAGTGGCTCGAACTTTGAAGCTCCAAAAAGCATATAAAGATAGCATGAAAATACTCCTTTTGACTCCAGTGGTTTAATCCATGTCTTCTGAAGCGATATGATGGGTGTGGGTGAGAAACAGATCAATATTTAAGTTCTTTTTTACTATGAATTTTCCACCCTGCCCAGTAGGTGGTGATATGCACAAAGAATGTGAATCGCAAAAAAACAAAAGAATAATGAGAAAGTGGAGATTAATAGTAAAAAACGACTTACATATTGATTTGTTTCTCACACACCTATCAAATATCTTCTGAAGACATGGATTAAACCACTGGAGTTGTATGGAATACTTTTATGCTACCTTTATGTGATTTGTGGAACTTCAAATGTCTGGTCACCATTCACTTACATTATAAAGACCTACAGAGCTGAAATATCCTTCTAAAAATCTTCATTTGTGTTCTGCAGAAGAAAGAAATGCGTACACATCTGGGATGGCATGAGGGTAAATGATGAGAGAATTTTCTGTTTTGGGTCAACTATCCCTTTAACTTTGATGACTGTTTCTCTAAAATTTGGAAAATAGTAATAATAAAGAATGAGTAGGTATGTTCAAACCTTTGAGTGTGTAAATATACTTTATAAACTGTTATCTGCATTTGACACTCACCGTCAACAGGTGAATTAATGAGGATGACCCTGCCCATAGGAGAGGATGATCGGAAACCTCTCTGGCGCTGTTGTTTCTTGTGCAGGTAGCGTGGTAGAGTAGAGGTGCCCGAGGACCCTGGCTGGGCACTTGGATGAGCCCCATTCGTCATGTCTTTGCGTGCCATGTCAAACGAATGAGCCATGGCAAAGTGCCGACCTCCCCTCTAACCCTCATCCAGGGCCTAAGGTGCTCAAGGGAAGGGAGGTGGTGGTGGTTGTGGGCAAACTAGACGTCGGCTGGGTCAATACCAGTCACAAGGTTTACAGTCCCAAGGATTAGTTCCACAAATGGAAGGTATGCTGCAATAGTACAGGAAGAAAGTGCTATGGATCCAGCATTGTTCACTTTGAATTAGACACAGTATGGTAAGTTGTCTTCACAGGTGGCTCCATAGGACTCCAGCATGATCATAATTAATCAATACAACAGCTGATAAGCAAATTGCATTATCCGAACAATGGTAGTCCAAAAAAGGAGTGAATCCTTGAGTACATGGTTCTGAAGGATCCTCACAGAGGACGTGTAATTGTGGCCCAGGTCTGCTGGTTAGACTGTGGCGTTAGGCTGGAATACTTCCTTACCGCCAGCAAAGCTTCGCCTGGCAGGAGTCAGTCATCTCAGTGTCTCACCTTTACCAGTGATCCAAAACGGCAGAGAAAGATCTGTGAGAACCCGGCCACGCAATGATTAATTTCCCATGGGAGGTAAAGTGATATCTGCAATTATTGCATTCTCGAAGCTAAGGGTTGCACTACAGCAAGAGATACTGAGCCGATAAGGAATTCTTAATATGTTAAGATACGTTTAACTGTCTTGTTAGCTACTAAAATGACATTTTCTGAGATGCCCATAGTAACTTTGTTAGTCTTGACAGGAATTTGACGCTGTCCAGTGAATACGCGCATCATCAGCACCTCGGACAGCGCACAAGCAACAGGTTGCGTAAAGCGCATCTTAACGCAGTACACAGGCTTGATTGGACCATTTCCGAAGGCAACGAGGGCACGTTGGTAAATCGGACTAGATTAAATGCATAAGAGTGAAGAGGCTTCAAATCTATTCAAATGTCTTGAAAATGACTAATATAATCTCGTCAGCGCAAGTTATCCTCTAGAAGATCCTTGAGGCACATAGGCTATACAGTCAACAAATTAGTAGGGAATTACTTGCATTACCAATAAGATCAAATAGTTCCCTGTATTTATTTATCCTATTGGTCCGTTGTTTACTTGAAGCCTAAATGCAACAAAAACAAAGTTTAATCTAGTTAAATGCCTTTACCTGTCTCCATGTTGTGCCGGATGACCTCACCTGAGACAAAGTCTATGTTAGCCTACCTTAAGCCCGCCTCTCAGGCAAGGTGATTGGATTATGTGGAACGTCTCACGATGCCATTTGGTTCAGTGGTTGACAACCGTCTCTCATAGCATAAGAGTATTATATGAAAAGTAGTCTTGAGGAACAACTTACAAATCCAATTATATCTTACACTGGTCTGGAGGTAAGACCGTTGCCTTCAGCTAATAAAGAAAACACATTCTGAACAAGATTTTTTTTTACTCTTTTGTGGTCAAATTAGGAAGAATTGTTAAATTTGTTTTTTCAAACAAAGTGTGATCTATTGTCACAGAAAAGTCCTTTGATCAACTCTCCTGTTGAAGGTGGATGGGATCAACTGTAATGGATCCCTTATAAACCGTCAAGGAGGTCGGAGCATCTTTCATAGCATTATACTGCCACATAGTGTTCATTTAACGACATTACTTTGCTCTGTATGTTGTTATAAGTAAATACAATAATAAATAAATTGATCAATTGTCACACATTATACATACATTTCTGCATATACATGGTGAAATTATTTATTTTTCACATATCCCAGCTAAGCTCAGAGTGCAGGGTCAGCCATGATACAGCGCCCCTGGAGCAGATAGGTTCAAGGGCCTTGCTCAAGGGCCCAACAGTGGTGTCTTGGTGGTGTTGGGGCTTGAACCCCTGACCTTCTGATCAGTAACCCAGAGCCTTAAAGTAGTAGGTGTAAACTGACATTATTCCAGTTAATTGCAAAGTAAACACTTGCTTGCACTTAGCTACAAGTATCCATAAAGATAAAGTGCACATTTATACTATCTCTTTAACCAAATATAGCCTACCTAACACTCTATATTCAAAACACAAAGAACATTTTGCCGTCTTGAAATCTTATCGCTCATTTTTCTAATATTCCAAACTGCAGCCAAGGATTATTATAGAAATATTCAGAATTCTATATTTTTAGCATAATGTTGATTTCCACAAAAAAATATTTAATCTCTAAATATATTAAGGTTACAGTGAGGTACTTACAATGGAAGTGAATGGGGCCAATTTTTGGAGGGTTTAAAGACAGAAATGTGAAGCTTATAATTTTATAAAACACATATTAATTCTTCTGTTAAAAATTGTGTATTATTTGAGCTGTAAAGTTGTTTAAATCATAGTTTTTTGTGGGATTTCAAGGTTAAAAATGTAACGTCGTCATGTTAACGAAGTTGTCAAATTGGATATAACTTCACACAGAAAAGGTTAGTAAGTGATTAAAAGACACTAAAATCATGTTAACACGCATGTTGTTTATGAAATGTGTCTATACTTTTGAAATAATGAGTATTTACGGATTGGCCCCATTTACTTCCATTTTAAGTCCCTCACTGTAACCAAAATTTTATTAATTTTTTTAAATAAAGAGATGTTGAAATAAATCTTTGTGGTTAACAATATTATGACACAAATGCTTAACATGTATTGAACCCAAAATATTCCTTTAATGTTGTTAAAAACCTTATCTTTAAAGTTTTATTTTTGTGATTTTTGAAAGCCACACATAAATGTCCCTGTTACCTTACAGAAATCATTGAAAACAGCTCTAGGTTCATTAAAAGAAAAAAAGAGTTGGGGAGCAGCCTGCCAAACACTTTTGTTATGGTGAATAGTTCCAACAATCTGTCTAAAGAAGGAAGAAGAGGCAGAGAGAGAACAAATCTGAAAACATGGAGGCATTGTGAAGAAAAGTTAATAGTGATGGTGAATAAGATTTCCCTTTTAGCATGGGATAATGAAGAAGGGCACTGGATAAAACAGGAAAGACTGCACCTGGCAAAGATGAAATATGTTATAGCATGTTAAAAAATCTAAGTGTAGAAAGCTCTGAGAACCAATTGATGCTGTATAACAAAGTGTGGGATGAGGGAAGTTTGCCAGGGAGCTGGAAAGAGGCAATAATTATTCTACTAAGGAAACCTGGAAAAGATGCCAGTAGAAACAACAGACCAATTGCCTTGACATCACACATCTTTAATTTAACAGAGCATATGATAAATGAGAGGTACATTTATTTCTTGGAGAATAGAGGTATGGTGGCTACATATCAAAGCGGATTCAGGAAAGTAAAGAACACTATAGATCCAGTGATATGTCTAGAGGACGAATTAAGGAAAGCCCATGTAAATAAAGAAACAGTGGTGGCAGTGTTTTTTGATGTTGAGAAAACCTAGGATATGTTGTGGATGTATGGGTTACTAATCAAACTGCACTTAATGGAATCAGAGGGAAAATTTCAGTTGGGTTTTGGACTTTATAGATGGAAAAACTATACAAGTGAAGATAGATAGGGTCAGAGTTATCAAGCCAATATGATGTAGAAAACGGGAAGCCTCAAGTAAGTGTAATGAGTTCAACTTATTTTCCATTATGATAAATTATATATTTGTATATACTACTGCGTCAGCTTAAGGGGCATGGAGATCCATCCAGTAAAAAAGGGTGCTGCAGACATGCTGGGAGAAGGAGAAGGCACAAAAAGAACGTTCCCCTTCTGTCACTCACTCTTAGTTGTGTCGATGTAGTGACACTGGGAGTCGCCCTTGGGAGCCACAAACACCTCTGATCTTTGAGAAAAGGCCAATGGGAATTGGTGAGTGGAATTTGCATGTCACTCCCCCGGACATACAGGTATAAAAGGAGCTGACTTGCAACCACTCGTTCAGATAATTTCTTCGGAGCTGAGCAGTTGTGTTTCAGTGAGCTGCAATCCTCCACCAAACCCGATTTGTGAGCTCCTCCACACTCACTAACCTTGATGGCGGGGCTGCCAGTGGGTTTTCTGCGATTCTCCAGATGGATCAGGCAGTCGCGGTGCACCTGTGCCCGCAGAGCGCTGCCACCAGGTGGAACCATCCGAGACTCCCATCCAGGACTTGTGGGCCTACGTCGTCACTGGTGGCTGAGGCCTAAGGTGCAGCTGGACAGGCCGCCTCTGTCCTGCAAGCCACGGCTCTCCTGCAAGTGCACCAAACCGAGGTGCTGCGAAAACTGCATGAGGGTAGTCTGACCTGAGATCGATGCAGGAGCTGTGCTGGGTGACCGATCCCGCCCCCGGGCAACGAAGGTCACGGCGCAGACTCTCGGGAATTATGTCCACCTTGGTGGTCAGCATTTAACAACCCCTACTTCATCGTACCCAAGAAAGATTGGCGGTGGGTTGTGGCCAATCTTTGACCTGCGAGTTATGAACCGGGCCTTGCACAGACTCCTGTTCAAAATGCTGACACAAAAACTCCAACATCAAGCATCCATCCAAGCATCCAACATCAAGAATGGTTCACGGCTGTAGACCTGAAGGACGCTTACGTCTACGTTTCAATCTTACCTCGACACAGGCCCTTCCTACGGTTTGCTTTCGAGGGCCGGGTATACAAGTACAAGGTCCTCCCCTTCGGTCTGTCCGTGGCAAGGAAGGAAGGCAGCCCTTGCCCCGTTCAGGGATGTGGGCGTTCACATCTTCAACTATCTCGACGACTGGCTGATCCTAGCTCACTCGTGGGATCTATTGTGTGCACACAGGGACCTGGTGCTCAGGCACCTCAGCCGGTTGGGCTTCGGGTCAACTGGGAAATTAGCAAGCTCTCTCCGGTTCAGAACATCTGTTTTCTCTGCAAGGAGTTACACTCAGTCTCAATGATGGCACGCCTCACGAGCGAGTATGCACAGTCGGTGCTGAACTGTCTGAAGCCGTTCAGATGGAGAATTGCGGTTCCACTGAAACAATTTCAGAGGCTCCTGGGGCATTTGGCATCCTCAACGGCAATCACGCAACTTGGGTTGATGAATATGAGAACACTTCAGCATTGGCCTCAGACTCGAGTCCCGAGACGGGCATGGCGCTATGAGGCACACCACATGCATGTCACGTCAGTCTGACTCCAAGCGTGGCTAGGGTGCCGTGTGCAACGGGCGTGCCGCTACTGGTCCCTGGATAGGTTCTCTTCCTCTGGAGTCAACCGTGGCTCAAGTCGAGTAGGAATACACAAAAAGACAAAAATATATATATAAAAAAACAATATATGTATGTACAAATACAAATCTGTTATATACAGTGCAAGGGAATGTAATGCAGAAAAGGTAGGATATGTTAAATAAACATAATTTACTATTAATTGCATGTAATTATTGCACAATGGGGCAATGATCATTGAGATGGATGTTCTTGTACCTGATGGTTCTGGTGCTCAGAGCTCTGTAGGTAGAAGGCAACAATTTAAAAAGGTAGTGGGCTGGGTGAGTGGGGTCCAGAGTTATTTTTCCAGCCCTTTTCCTCACTCTGGAAGTGTACATTTCTTGAAGGGAAGGCAGGGAGCAACCAATAATCTTCTCAGCAGTCCAAACTGTTCTTTGTGTAGTCTTCTGATGTCCGATTTTGTAGCTGAACCAAACCAGACAGATATTGAAGTGCAGAGGACAGACTCATGGTGGTTGCAGGAGGTGTTGGTGTTTTTGTGAAGTGAAGGTCAGAGCGGGTGTGGGGTGTGAGACTGTCAAGTCATCAGCCAGTTGTTGATTCCCCACAGTGTTGGAGGGTAATGTCTTTCAGACCTCTGCACACTGATTCAGGGTCGTTAGCTGAAAACGTGTTTTTCAGCTTCTCAGAATAGTTTCTTTTAGCCACCTTAATTTCCTTAGTCAGTGTGTTTTTGGCCTGATTATACAAGATTTTATTCCTGCTTCTATAAGCATCCTCTTTGGCATGCTGAGGCTTAGTTTAGCTGTAAACCATGATGGACGTACAAGGCTATGGTAATGTATTCTGCTGTAGTTGAAACATCAATAACCCAATGAGATTGACCAAACTAATTAAAAAAAATGCTTGGCAATATTAAATCTGCATGATAGTTTTCCAACAACCATGTCCTTTTTTGTATGGATAAGACACAACAAGATGCCGCATTGAAGATAAAGGAGATGGGATGGGTAGCTGTAAAAGTCCATATACTGGAAGAAAGTGAAAACATTAAGGGAGTCATCACAAGGGTGCCTAGATGAAGTGTTAAAAACACATATAAGGAGTGAAATAGTGACAAAGGTGCAACGTTTATCTACAAACATGAATGGTAGAAGAGAAGCAAGTACCAGAATGTTAATAACATTTAACTGCATAAGCCTACCAGAACGTGTAAAAATAGGATTGGGAAGAGAAATCAGCCAGGGATTTTAGATAGCAACTGGCCCAAAACTTGTTGGGGCGGGATGGGTTCGCTGGCCTTTTCTGCATATAGTGGGGCCATTTTGTGGTCTGTTCTGCATAACGCGGCGGCTCATTTTAGCTTACCGCGGCCCATTCGGCCCATTTCGTGGCTGACCCACCAGCCCGCTCAGTTCTCCCGATAGCCAGTCCACCCTGATCGGCCCCAAATTGCGTCGGCCCACCAGGAAAATTCCCAGTGTGCCAGATTACCAGTCCAGTCCTGCATCTGCTATACAGTATGCCCATATATAAGTCCTCTACTTAGATGCTTTAATTGTCAAATGTTGGGTCATGTAGCAGCAGTGTGTAAAGGGAAAAGGAGATGCTGTAAATGTTGTGGAGATCATGATTATGGGCAATGTGGGGAAGGAGTTGAACCAAAGTGCTGTAACTGTGGTGGGCCACATAGTGCAACCTTTCTAGGATGCAAGGCCCAAAAACAAGCCAAAGGAGCCATGAAATATAAGACTTTGCATAATATGACATATGCACAAGATGTGAGGCAAGTTCAGATTGAGCATGGAGAGGCTGGGAATAACAGTTTAACCCCAATTAGGGATGCAGGATGGATTTGGAAAATGATCATGTAACCATAATTGCCCTTTTAATGCAGAGCCACTTGTGGTTAATAAGATTAATGTTGTGCCATTTATTTCTGAGATTATTAACTGTACAGCTCAAACAAATAAAAGAACTGAAACATTTTATTTAGATGCAGCTGCACATCATGTAGGTATAACTGATACTTCAGTTGATCGAATTCAGGCACTTCTTGGACAGTCTGAGGGCTCTTCTACATCTCAGGGGCCTTTAGGCTGTCAGAGAGGTAAAACAAAAATATAGCATTTCTGAGTTTACAATGGAATGGCCAAAGTATAATTGCTAACAGTCAAGAATTAAGAAAAAAAAAACTATTCCTGATATTATTTGTGGAAAAAATCTTGACTTGAACCGCAATAAGATTTAGTTATTCCAGGATACACATCAGTGAGGAAGGATAGGGTTGAAATGGGTGGTGGTGGGTGAGCCATATTTGTAAAGGATAGGGTAGCATATAGAGAGATAATAGTAGAAACACAAAATGAATGTGTTGTGGTTGAGGTGTGGTGTTAGTTGGGAAGTTAAGAGTAGTGAATTTTTATAATGAGTGTAAGCAATTAATAATTTAAAGTTTAAATACAATGGGGGTGATAGTAATGGTAATGTAATATGGTGTGGAGATTTTAGTTCTCATAATGTTCTTTGGGGGAGCTCTAGGGAAGTCTTCATTTTTATTTGTATAGCACCTTTCACAACCAGGGGCGAATCTACCGGGGTGGCATGGGGTGGCAAATGCCACCCTAAAAGAATACCTTGCCACCCCTTCTGCCACCCCAGTTGGCAGCAAAGAATTTTAAGTTATGGCCAATTTGACAATTTAGGAGCGCGAATCTCCAGTGTCCGACTGCACTGAATGCAGCACGAGATGGCGCCAGAGCGGCAAGAGACTGATCAGTTTGGATTAATGGGTGTTCTGAGTAAACAATTAAAGCGATGTCCAGTACCTCGTTTGAGTGCTGTGACCTATTTATTTCCACAGTGTATTTATGCATACTTTAGTACAGCTAAGTCCATAGATCTTCATGTGTAAGTTTTTCTTTGTATAGTTTCTTCTTGTACAAATGCTGCATGCGTTTGCTTCCCCTCTCACACATCTGCCTGTCATCTCCTGTGTCTTACCTTAATGCCTTTCCGGTGATAATGCCCTTACTTCAATCATACTTCTATCTCCTATTAAGTGAGATCACATTGTATGGTCACTTATTCCTAATATGAACTGTTTCACATGAAACCTCAAATGCAAGACATTGATTGCATGAGATTAAGTTTGTCTGTATGAGTTTGTAAATGGCAGCCTGTGCCCTTTTGTAGTGTGTACATACTATTTCTCATCAAACTGTGATAACGTGATTAAATTAAGTATATATAAGTCTGCCATATGTTGCCACCCCTCAAAATTTCCTGCCCCCCTCTCGCCACCCCGTAAATATTTTTCTAGATCCGCCCCTGTTCACAACACACATTCAAAGCAGCTTTACAGAAAATCATGCATTAACAGAAAATTAAACTGTAATATTTATAATGTCTTGAGAGTCGTTATTGTGCAGTTTGATAAAATATGATTGTGAATTGTGTTTAAAAATAAGTAATTAAATAATAATTGTATTTATAACCCCAGTGAGCAAGCCGATGGCGACTGTGGCAAGGAACACAGAAGATTGGAATAGGGGCAAATTGCAGAAGATTGGAATAGGGGGAAGGCTGCACAATTGGGTTTTGAGTTTTTCTTTTTGGACATTCAATTCAAGTGAAGGTTGGTGACACACTATCACACATGGTTAATGTGGAGAATGGAACACCTCAAGGAAGTGTTATGAGCCCTATATTATTTCATAATATGATAAATGATATATTTGAAGAAGTAAATCCAGACATCAGTACAGCATTTTATGCAGAATATGGTGCAATGTGGAAAAGTGGAAGAAATGTTACATGTATTACTCAATTCAGCAAGCAATAAGGAGTGTGGAATGATGGTCCCTAGAATGGGGCTTTACATTTTCTATATCAAAGTCATGTTGTCGGTTACTCACCAGGAAAAAAATAGGACAAAATATACAGTTGCAAATGTACAGACAGCCCTTGGAAAGAATGATAACATTTAAATATTTAGGATTATGGATGGATAGTAAACTAACGTGGAAAACTCATATTGAATATATAGAAAAGAAGTGTAATAAAGTGCTGAACCTATTTTGAGACGTGTAGCAGGAGAGGAGTGGGATGCAGACAAACAGACGTTGATGTATACTATGCACTTCTTGCTCTGTATTAGATTATGGATTGTGTATGGGTCTGCATCACATTCTTTGCTCAATTAACTGGATATTATTCAAACAAGATCATTAAAGTGTATTACAGGTGTATTGCAATGAAAACAACACCAGTAGCAGCAATGTAGGTAGAGCTGTCAGAAATGCTGTCAAAAATACGGCATTAAAAATGATCTATGGCATATTGGTTAAATTTACAGGGTCATAATAAAGCACATCAGGCAAGGAAAGTATTAAAAGAGAGTTGGGAAACAATAATTTCAAGAGTATCAGGATATGCATGGAAAGCTAAAGAGTGGGAAGAAGAAATGTCATTATATTCTAGAATATTTGGACAAACTGTTGCAATATCCCGATGCCGCCGTGGTTATTCATTTAACTGACAGTTAACTTTAAATTACATAAATACATTAAAAAAGGAGAGTGAAAATTAATATAAAATCTATAGCATTGGAACATATTAGAATTGCCCATTATGCATTTCTTCCAGTGTACACTGATGGCTCAAGAAACCCTGACACTGGACGAACAGGTGCAGCCTATTATGTACCCGAGTTTAAAATCGTTTAAAATAATGGATGGGACATCAGTGTACACTGCAGAGTCGGTTGTTATTCAAATGTCACTTGGCTGGGTCTAGGAAGTGTTGCCAGATAAGGTTGTTATATGTTCCGACTCAATGGCATTACTCGTAAGCCTTCAAACATGTATAGATGATATCTTGACAGAAATAATGGTCAGTTTGTATCGTTGTTCAGAAATGTGCAGAACTTCTTAAACTACTCAAAGAGTTCTCATCAAAAAAAATCGTATTCATCAATGACAGCTTTGCAGATCCTTGCCATTCTAGCTGTCAGTTTGTCCAGATACTCAGGTTTCACCCCACACTTCCTGTAGCACTTGCCATAGATTTGGCTGTCTTGTCGGGCACTTCTCATGCACCTTACAGTCTAGCTGATCCCACAAAAGCTCAGTGAAGTTCAGTGGTTATCTATAACACTCTTTCCAATAATCTTTTGTACAATGTCTGTGTTTCTTTGCCCACTGCAGGGCTAGACTGGTAATCTGGCATACCGGCCATTTTCCAGGTGGGCCGACACACTTTGGGAGCAATCAGGGGCGGACTGGCCATCGGGAGAAACCAGTGGGCTGGTGGGTCAGCCGCGAAACGTACCAAATGGGATAAGGATAAGGTGATAGAGTGATGGCTGCTGGAAATGGGGCCTGTCTAGATTTGATCGAAAAGGACTTTTTTCAATTTGATGATGCTGTTTTTTTACATAAGTAATGTCCTGACTGTACTTTGTGATCAGTTGAATGCCACTTTGGTGAATTAAAAACCAATTTCCTTCTGAAACAGTATGTACATTATTCCAAACGTTTCGCCACCAGCTAATTTTAACTAAATGTATCAAATATAACACAAAATAATTGAACTTATTAGAGAACTGCAAGCTTCAGGATGTACAGAATATACTCTATACAATATTTTACATATTAGATAAGTAACAGGTAAAATAGTAAAAGCAATTCGGAGATTTGTTAGAAAAAATAATCTTAAACATAGAATATAGGAAATCATTATTTTATTCCTAGACTTCATCCTCGTCACACTCCAGCACAGTAGGTGGCGGCATGCACCTATTTAGTTGGTTTGCAGCCCACCAGTAAACCCGCAGAAGAAGAAGATAAAGCGTACTGTCATCTCGCACAGAAAAACAGTAAGCGCCGAGGTCATATGTTTGAAGGTGTCACAAGGTGTACCTTGACGTTACCTGTGGTCGTTTAGCAAGGTATGTGTCGGCCTTTTATTGGAAGACTCTTCGAGGGTTCCTGTATTTGTGGTATGGTTGTTGTGTTCATGAAAGCGAGATTAAATGGTAGCCAGCTAACGTTAGTTTAGCCAATTTAAGGGGATATCGGTTTGTTTGTTGTTATATTTCTTACTTTTTAAATGTAAATATCCCTAACAGAACAGCTTGACAGCTCAGCAAGTGTGGATCGAATTAAATTAAACTCTGTGGCGTAATGAATGTGTTTATTATACATGTCCTTGTCCGTTTCCATCACATCAGCAGGACAATTAGCTTTAGTTAGCTACAACAGCTGTAAATATGCGGGTCGTCTCACGTGCAGTCTAAGGTACATTAGATAAATAAATAATGTGCTTTATTAGGATGGCCAGCGGTCAATACTTTCTAAAATGAACTTTTTAACACAGGTGTATAAGTTAACCAGACCCTTTCAGTCATGGGTCGTTTGACATGCCTTGCTGTTGACATCACGTGTTTATCTGTCAATCATTAGAGCAGGAGAGCTTACAGGCGTGCACGGCAACGAGTGATGCACAATGATGCACAAGCATTTAGAGTCAGGGTCGATTATGTAAATTATTAAATGTCTAAAATGTATTTTACCGGAAACGTCCTCGGTCATTTTTTATTTTCACTTTCAAATTTGAAACTATTTTCTTATCATCTGGAATGTTGTCCGTAATGTGGTTGGGCACCTCAACGTTACTGATCTCAATCTTTTGTTGTAAAATGACACATTAGAAACACAAATCTTTAAAGTATCTGCACCATTTTATACCTAGTATTTATTGTTGATTGACAATAACCCAGGCTTCCTTGATCTTCTTAGAAGTGGAATAGAATGTCTGGAGATTTGCCTCTGAATATCAACATTAAGGAACCACGATGGGACCAGAGCACATTTATGGGCCGCGCTCAGCACTTCTTCATGGTTACGGACCCGAGAAACGTCCTAATGTCCAGTGAGGTTTTAGAGGATGCCAGAGTTACTGTGGAGAACTACAGGTCTGAGAGCTTTGACCACAAAGAGCTGAATTGTTCGTAATTCTGTTAATATGAGCATTAAATCTAAAAAACAAGCTATAGGAAATCTTTTAGGTGCAATGCATAATAAATATTAAATGTCCTTTTTAAATGAAAAATAGCATGGATTTTTGTTGTTGTTTGTTTGAAATGAAGTAGTGCTAATCAGACCTTACATCTTGAATGTAAGTTCTGATTATCTCTGACCATGTTTTTGTGTGTAAATATATCAGAGAAAGGAATCTTTTGTATTTTCAACCTTTAAAATCCTTAAAAATACTTTGATGTACTTCTTCAGCTTTAAATAGAATACAGGCCCATTTTCTTAGAAGTATACCACCTGAAATGGTACCGCATGCTCTGCAAGGTTTTTGCTTGATTATGCACAGTATTTGCCTTTATTTTACTACTGATGTAGTTCCAGTTGTAGCAGGTCCCTATTACAGATTTAAGTATTGTTTCTTCCCTCCAAGCTGATGTCAGCCTATCATAAAAAAAAGTAGTTTATGAAAAATACTTGTTTTGATGTGTTAAAGCAATAGTTCACCCAAAATGGAAAATTCTCTCATCTTTTACTCGCCCTCATGATATGAACTCACCCCAGATGTGTATAACTTTCTTTCTTCTGCAGAACACAAACAAAGATTTTTAGAAGAATATTTCAGCTCTGTCGGTCCATACAATGCAAGTGAATGGTGACCAGAATTCCAAAGGTCCAAAAAGCAGATAAAAGCAACATAAATGTAATCCGACTCCAGTGTTTAAATCGATGTCATCAGAAGTGATGTTATGTTTGGGTGAGAAACAGATAGATATTTAAGTCCTTTATAACAATAAATTTCCTAAACAGATGCCACATGTGACATTCAGATGTGAAAGTGGAGATTTTTAGGAAAGAAATGAATTAAATATTGATCTGTTTCTCACCCGCACTTATCATATTGCTTTTGAAGATATGAATCTAAACACTGGAGTCTTATGGATTACTTTCATGCTGCCTTAATGCACATTTTAGAGTTTCAGAGTTCTCATTGCCATTCACTTGCATTGTATGGACCTACAGTGCTGATATATTCCTCTAAAATCTTTGTTTGTGTTCTGCAGAAGAAAGTCAGTCATACACATCTGGGGTGGCATGAGGGTAAGTAAATGATGAGAGTATTTTTTTGGTGGACTATCCCTTTTAATAAAATGTCTAACTGCTGTGCTCCCTTTTACAGGTTGGGAGTTGTGAAGCCGGGGCTAACAGAGGATCAACTGTGGAGGGCCAAATACATCTATGATTCTGCTTTCCACCCTGACACAGGAGAGAAAATGCTGCTAATTGGACGCATGTCTGCACAAGTGCCTATGAACATGACCATTACGGGCAGCATGCTTACATTTTACAGGTAGGAATACTCAGTTTCGATCCACTACTTCTCTGGATCCCAAATGAACAGAAAGTGTCATAAAGCCTGAAAATGTTATTACACATTATAGCCAGAATAGCCTAAATCTTTCCAGGGCTGGGAGACATATTCCTGCTCAGTTCAGTGCATATTTGACCAATGAGTCATCATGGAAAAGACCACACTCTTTCCAAAAGCCTCTATTTAGTGGATTGATTGAGGGTGTTGCACTGTTATAAAAACTGTACTTTAAAAGAGAAGGATGGCTGTTTATTATGGTAGTATTTTTGCTCATAAAACTTTAGCCAACAGCTAGGAAATTCTTTTAGATTTAAAAACATGTACAGTTAGGATCTCTTTCCTTGTTTTAGACTTACTGTAACTTAGTTCAATGAGTCATCAGTTACATTGAGCAGGAACAACATCTGACTCAAATTAAAGGCTTTTTGTGGGAAATTCTTATGACTTCTGTGTCTATAAAAGTAGTTTTTAGACAAGGATAGTATCTCTCTGACTAAAATGTTTTAAGGCATTAATGGAAATGTCTTTACTTTTTTCAGGACAACTCCAGCAGTGGTATTTTGGCAGTGGGTTAACCAGTCTTTCAACGCCATTGTCAACTACACTAACCGCAGTGGAGATGCAGCACTCACTGTGAAGTATGGCAGCTACGATCACTTCTAGAAACTATCTAGCTGCAGGCTTCTATATGGAGGCCTCAGGGCAACCCACTTGATGGTGTGATGATGTGTTCGACCAAACCCTGTTGGTATATTACACCCTTTAGTGTCCTGAAAGCTATCGCATGAGCCACATTGCCATGATAACAATGGTAGAATCCACTCCACTTGAACTCCATGAACTCGCCATGGAGGAGAATCATCAGTGTCATGCGTTTCATGCTCACTACACATGATGAATACAGGCAAATTAAGATAGCGTGCAAATATATGCGTTTTCTATCTTCTGATGTGTTTTTTGGCAGTTTTTTCATCTAATAATTTGACCCACATGTTGCACTACTCCATATCATTGCTCTTTTGTAAACTCGCATCTTAAAAGTGAGAGTTGTACATTCTGTATTGTCAGTGTGGTAAATATAAGATGCATGACAAATTATAATGTACTGATTTGCTCCATATGTTTGTTTGTGTGTGTGTGTATAAGTATGTGTATATATGTATATATATTATTATACATTTTATTTTACTTTACAGTCAGCTTGGAGCAGCCTACGTTAGTGCTACCACAGGTGCTGTAATAACAGCCCTTGGCCTGAAGTCTCTGACCAAGGTCTGTCCCTACCCTAAACTGTCACAATATTTATAATTAAACACAATGGGAACTACAGCAGACAGAACTATCAACATTTTGATAATGATGTCATATTGGTTCACTACTCACTGAACTTGTTTCCACCTGGTATTAAGATGCATTTTGGTGATTCAATCACAAGTGGTCAGCATTAATTATACAGATATAAACGTGGTACAAAATGTTTTGTGATTGGATAACTAAAACCACATACAGAGGTTGTCAAAAACGCATGTGACCACATTGCATTTAAGGTGTGAAATGTAATCTCTCCTGAATGCATCCCGGACAGCTGCGAAGCACCACCCCTCACCTGTCAATCAACCGCTCAGTCAACACGGAGAGACAAATGACAAGCACACACATTTGAAGCTCAGGTTAATACTAAAATAATGGAGAATTCTGCTTGCATTTGTGCTTGGATTAAATTTCAGTTGCACCAGGGAGAAACATTTTTTTATTATATATATATATATATATATATATTTCTTTAGCCGTTTTCATGCAGGAGCAGAGTGATGTATTAATTGATGCATGTCATCATGAAAATCAGAGATCCTTTCCTTGAAATCTAACACAAGCGGTCACAGGAGATGTAATTGAGACGCATGGTAATACCAGGTGGATTTAGGAATGCGTCTCGGCTGACCACATGTGATCAGATCACTTGATACCAGGTTAAAACAGGGCGACTGTTGCTTTTAACTCCTGTCTTCAGAAATGTAAATGGACCTATGGTACTGCAATACTACTGGGCTAAGTCAAAATGCAATTACTACATGTATGGTCAGAATTGAGTGATCAAAATTGGGTCTCTTAGACTGATCTGTCCCTTTTGGCACAACTATGTTTGGATTCAGAAAAAAACTGAGTTAAAAATCAGTAACAAAACTACGATTTAACTTTTAAGCCATTTCCTCAGTTTCAGTACTAGCATAGTTACTGTGTTATGTCTTTTCAGAATACAGTAGATATGTCTAAAAGCTATTGCATTTTGTTTTTTATTTTGAGGAATTTTAACTGTGCTGTTTTTTTTTTTGTTGTTGTTTTTTCACATGTTGTGGACAATGTTTTGGGCTGTGGTGACCGTCAAAGTAGTTTAATCTAAAATATCTTGTCTTTCCCCAGCACTTGCCAGCTATTATTGGCCGTTTTGTTCCATTTGCTGCAGTAGCAGCTGCAAACTGTATCAACATACCCTTCATGAGACAAAGGTGAGCAAAAGGTTTTTCCAAGGTTTTATTCACTACAAATCAACAGCAAGAGAGGTGATTCAAACATTAATGGTTCATTTAATTCTTTATTGATGAAGTTCTTTATCCTCACAGAGAGCTAAAGCATGGTATTCCAGTCACTGATGCTGAGGGAAAACGCCTTGGGGAATCAACTAAAGCTGCACAGCAAGCCATCGTACAGGTGGTGGTGTCTCGTATTGGCATGGCAGTTCCAGCCATGGGTAAGGGCAGTGCATGGTTAAATCAGTTTTGTTGATATTTTAAATAGGGCTGTGAATAGATTTGTTTAAAAACAAAAGAATCACACAGTTTACTGTGATTAATCATAGTACATTGTACATCAAAACATATTAAATATATTTTGTCTCTTGCAAGAACTTGGTTAGTTATCATTTATTTTGATTATTTAAATGTAAACTTTAAAATAAATGTTCAGTTAATTAGACTAATGTTTACAGGTATAAATATTTGATGCAAGTATATGTATACATCCCGTAAAATCAGTGGACATGCTGTAATTAAAAGTTAGGTGAAAACTTCTGCCGTTTTCCAGTGGACTTTTATAATAATAGGATTAAATAGGCAGATTCAATTTATATCCAGCAATATTGGCAAGATAAACTTAAGTGTACATTGCCAGTGGATTATTAGACACTATACCTACAGATATAAGACAAACTGAATGCTGAAGTTTAATTTGTTAAATTTAAAATCTCAAAATGTATGTGCAGTCGAGTCGAGCATGTACCTCCTGGAAATTTATACATTCCAATTTTAGCCACAGCATGTGGGGAAAAACATAAATTATATTTCAGGAAAAACCTATACTGCAATAATTTGTATAATTTTTTAACGCGGTAAACCATCAACTATTTATCATAGAATGCTTTAAATTTCTCAGCCCTAATTTTCATTAATAGTTCTTTTTATACATCTTGTAAATATTGGAGATACTCTTTATATTGGCAAGTTTTGTATTAATCATTAAATGTATTTTAACTAACTGTTATTTACGGCCAAATAAAGCAGTAAGATGTGAAATGACGGAAGTGTTTAAAAAAAAAAGTTCTCATTGTGTTTTTATTTAATATATTTGTTTTATCCAATAGCTATTCCTCCAGTTATCATGAATGCCTTGGAGAAGAAAGCCTTCATGAAGGTAAGAAACCATTCACACATAATCCTATTTCAAGCTTTTTTGTATTTAAACTGTACATCTCAAATCTCTCTCATTCTCTCAGCGGTTCCCAGTTCTCAACGCCCCTGTACAAGTTGGGCTTGTTGGATTCTGGTGAGTTCTAAAAGCAGTGATTTTTAACTTGCCTCTTTACAAAAAGTGAATGAATGGATGAATCATTTTGAATATCTGTCCCTTCACAGTCTGGTGTTTGCCACTCCGCTGTGCTGTGCTCTATTCCCACAGAAGAGGTGAGTGCCTTTATGGTAGTCCCATTATTGCCCTGGTTTGGTTAAAATGTTGAATCGGGTAATACCCTGTTTTTTTTCTGTCTCTATAAAGTTCAATGAAGGTGAGCAGTCTGGAGCCTGAGCTTCAAGAGAGGATACGACAAAGCAATCCTCATACCACCACTGTTTATTTCAACAAGGGTCTGTAGAGGCCTCTAGGTCGAAGTCCATATGGATGTACTCCATTGCACTGGAGGTTAGTGGGCACAACTTGTAGGGTAGAACATGTTTGGTTTTGTTACGCTATTCTAATTTATATATTTTTGTGTCACATTTACCCATGTTATTGTACAATCCTAAATTACCAGTAGATATATTCAAAGAAGGTCAACATTTGCAGCTGGATTTATTTGAACGCTTGAATGTTTGCTGGTGCATTGCTGCTTTATGCACCATCCTGATTCTACATACATTGACAACCCACATATTTATAGACTTTTTTTTCTTCTTCAGTTTATAGAATGCTTGATGTCAAATGCCTTGTCATAAATATATTTTTTGCCCTCTACTTTTTCATTACTATTATTCTAGATTAGCCTATGCATTTTGTTTTTGCATGTTGTTATTTTTCTTTATAAGAGGCTTAAAACATTACTAAGTTTGTGGCTCAAATATCTGACCTAAATCACTCTTGTGTACAGAAATTAATTTAACCTTATTCTGCCAAATTAACATTTCCACCTGCATGCCACATTATGTGCCAGTTAAATGCACTTAGACTGGGTGCAGTTTGCCTTTCTCTCTATACGGCAAAAGAAACCCTAAGATGTGGAAACACTCTTATGAGCACATCAAATTGCTTACTTTTGGGACTATCACTGGCGAACATCTATACTTCCTAAGGCCATACTTGATTGTATTTTCTATTTAAGCCTTGTAGGCCTGTTTGGTTTGAAATGATTGAAAATGTCTCTAAGAAGTGACTTTGACGTTTGGTTGTATGGAGATTGAAGTTTGTGTAGTTGTTATTGAAGAATGGTCAAAATAATATCAATTTAAATATTTAATAATTAGTATTACCCATTGTATGAATAATTTCCCCAGTCTAATGTGTCTGGGAAATGGGTTAAAGGCACTACAGATCTTTTTGGCATTTTATATAGATAGATGTACATGATCTATAGATGTAATATGCTTATATTTAGAGTATAGAGAAAGAGTTGCTTCTTATGCCCTACTTTGTTTGGATCATGAAAAATCTCTGACACCAGCAATTGTGGGAACAAGCAAGCATAATTATTTATCGCTGTCATTAGGAATCTGTAATGTGCTGTACCAATATATATGATAATGTCATTCACAGTATCTGATGATATAACCTTTTGTAAGTTATACATACTATACTCCTGTAACCTGAGCGTGTATGAACAAAAAAAAAAATTTTTCGGACATATTGTGGTAATGTTAGTGTGTAGCTTGTGTTGTTTATGTGGATGACGTTAACAAAGCTGTACAGTGTTTCTTTTCCATCAACCACTTCCCACCCAAAAAGTACAAACACTTTCATGTTGTTACTTTCTTCATGTACTCTGAGAGGCAGTAAAGCTCTGTTCATTTTTGCACTGAGTACTCCATGTAGGCAATATTTTTAGAATATCTAAAGCACATTTTATGTTACACAATAAGCGTTTACATATGCAGATGAAAAAGAAAAGGGTATTTTTGTAAGCAGTGGAAAGCCCCACCAATATCAGGTGATCTAATGTATAGTTGGATATAATATAACTGTTGGATATGTTATGCAGGTATGACTACTTGATTGTGAATTATATGAAATAGTTTGTTCTCCCCTCTGGGTGCCCTCTTAAAAACCGAAACAACAAACCACATGCTGTCTAGACTCATTCTTCATTTGAGTAATGCACAATGTACCAACAAAGTTCAGTTGGTCTTGTAATGCTTTACAAAGTAATGCTCCGCATAATAGACTAAGAATTCCTGACGTGAAAGCAGGGTGTTGGCTCGACAGACAGTATGCTGTACTGTCATATCTGAGACCAGCAAATACAGCACATTCTCAGTCACACAGAACCAGCTTACTGTCTGTAATGTTTTATTAGCAGAACACCAAATAGTTTGTGATTTGTAAATTGCAATTGTAATTGCACTAGACCACTGATAGAGAACTGTAAAAGGAAGAAAAGAGGCTGTTATTTGGAGAAAAACAGAGAGAACCTACAGTGATCGTAACCGTATGTATTACCTTCTGTATACTAATATAACATTATACTTTTCTGTCAAGAATAACCAAGCAATTTCATCTCGCTAGGATAAAAATGGATTTGAATGAAGTTGCAAATTCAATGAAGATTCTCGTCACCAAATGCTCTTGAAGAAAATAGTTCCTTTTAGACCTGGAAAGGACAGAGAAATGCAAGCGTAGTCATTTTAAAAGATCCGTATGATTTCCTGTCACACCAGGAAAACCAACTATAGCATAATTAGTCTGGTGCTTATTGCATGTTTTATTTTTTCCAGCATTATGTTTTGTATTGTTTTGTTACAACCCTGGTGTATTTTATCTGTAACTACTGTATGTAATAAAGATATTAAAAAAATTCTGGGATGATACTGTGTTGTTTGTTAGCATTTCTGGTTGGCATAAATTAATTTTGTTTATAAACCAGAAGGTCTCTCCTTTGACAACAAATTTCTCTATTTTATCTATACAAGGTATACTTAATCTTGAGTAAAATGTCACCTTGAGGGCAGTTTCATCTCATCATTTACTCACTCTCATCCCAGATGTGACTTTATCTTCTGCTGAACACAAAGATTTTTAGAAGAATATTTCAGCTCTGTCGGTCCATACAATGCAAGTGAATGGTGACCAGAATTCTGAAGGTCCAAAAAGCAGATAAAAGCAGCATAAATGTAATCCGACTCCAGTGTTTAAATCGATATCTTCTGAAGCTATATGGGTGTTGGCGAGAATAAAATCAATATTTTAAGTTTTCTTTTTTTTTTTAAAAAAAGCAGGGAGAATTTATAGTTCTGAAGATATGGATTAAACCACTGGAATCTTATGGATTACATTTATGCTGCCTTTGTGATTTTTTTTTTTTTTGAGCTACAAATGTCTGGTCAATGAGTAAATTATTTATTTTCTTTTATGGGTGAACTGTCCTTTTAACAACTGAACAGAAAATATGCAGTCAGTGTCATTAACGTATACTAATCTGGGATTAGGCATGAATGGCTCAGTAGCTACTTAAGTGTAGTACACAAGTTGTGTTGTGGAGATATGAGATGTAAAGATAAAGGGACTAGACTGTTACCAGCAAGCAGTTTCTAATATCATTAAAACATTACCTTTTCAAGTGTCAATATAGTATGACATAGAAATCATAAAATGTCTTATGTAATAAAATGTTCTGTACCTTTGCAGTCTGGGTGTAAAACCATATCATATCGTAAAAACTGCCAAAACAAATAACGGAAAGAAATATAATCAATCTGTCTGTTGTTTTATCTGACTGGTGACTAGCAAGCTGGCTGTTTGTCTTACTGTAATGTCTGTATAACCATCAAATTTGTTAAACTATTTAAACCTTTCAGACAAGACTTTGTCAAGCCAACATCAAAGTTAGTCTTAATCTAGTTTTAACTGTAGTATACAATTAAATGGTCTGTACTTGTATAGCAACTTTTTAAACTTAAGAGTTTACCAAAGTGCTTTACATTGTCCATTTCACCCATTCACACACACACACAAATGCGGGAGAGCTGCCATGCAAAACACTAGCCAGCCATTGGGAGCAATTTAAGGTTCAGTGTCTTGCCCAAGGACATTTCGGCATGTTGAGTCATGTGGGCCGGGAATCAAACCGTCAAGCCATTAGCAGCCAACCCGCTCTACCGCCTGAGCCACAGCCGCTCCTAATCAATCTATTATTACAAAATACCAAATATAAAAATAAAAAGGATTTAAAAAAACATGACACAAAAGACAACTTAATTACTTTTTGTAGTGGCATGTTTATTGTTATTGAATACTCTACCCTCCTCAGAACCTTTGACTGCTCACAGACCAAATACCAGCGGAGTATGTAAGCTTGTGTTTGCCTCAAATCTGCTCTCTCAACATGGAGTTTGAAGTCAGACTATCATTAATACACATACAAACAAACAAACCCACAAGCATGGTAGCAGGCAACCAAAGAAACCCAATGAAGTGAAAAACAATACAATGATTCATGTGAGCTCTTTCTAAAGTGCAAAAACAATATTACTCATGTTTATAACTCAATTAAACAACATTCCTAGTTTGCATATACTAAAGCACCCAAATTCAAATGAAGCCACATGAAAAAGCAAATGTGTGGCATCTTTGTCCAAGTCCTAGTGTACCAGTCAGTGCTGAGAATTTATTACCTGAGCTTTTCTTTCTAATCACAGCATTAGTAAAATAAATGAGGTGTGTTGAGGTTAACGTGAATTGTGATTCAAGAACAAGGGAGAACTTTTCTTCATCTCTATTTTGATCAAACTTGGCAGCTTTTCTGCAGCTGACAAACTTGAAACAACATCTAGTTTTCTACCACAATTTTCTTTGCTGCTTCCAAAACAGAGTCGTTGCTGACTTTGTCTCCAAACTCCATTTCTCTGTGCTCTAGAAGAACACCCTGAAAACAAACAAAAACAAACCCAGGAAGGATGAGGACAAGTGGCTGAAGCTCTGAATTGCATTTCAAAAAGTAAATAGATAGTAGAAAATGGCTAGCATTTTTATTTTTTATTTTCTTTGCTTTGTAATGGTTTTCTATGAAATATCTAAAGGATTACCTGTTTGCCAGATCCAATGACAAACACCCCTCCCAGGATGAAACCTTCTCCATTCATGTTGCCCTGGTAACCCAACTTCCAGGCCCTCATAAAGTTTTGCCAAACTCCCAAGCGGATAAAACCAAGCCCACCCATCTTCCTCCGCTGTGGTCCATAAAAGGCTTGCTGTGGACAAATAGATGCATAAGCCAAATTGTAAAATTTATGAAAAATAAGAAATCTGAGAATGTTAAGTTTTAAGGTTCTGAATAAAGACACCATGTGTTGAATAATTTCCTTTTGAAACAGGAAGTTTTGGGCAGTTCATATCAAAGGACTTTTGTAAAAAAAAATTCCACCTTTTTCCAGAACATGGAATTGTTCCACGATTCATAATGGAAGCCTGTTTTCATTTTGGGGTCTTCAGTGTTTTCATCCACATGTGAGTCATTCCAGAATTTTTAAATGTAATCAGTTTTGAATAATAACAAATTATGTTACACTATCACTAAAATAATGCTTTATGTATATTTGGGATTTTTTTTTTATGGGAAATATTAACTAAATGACTCCCACTCCACCTATTATTGACTGTCTCTGCCTTCTGATTCATACATTCAACTTGAATTATCATGAAATAATTAAGTCTAATTTTCAAATATTTTTTTGTTTACTCTATTAAGTTATATAAACAATTGCATAGAATATATATTTTTTGTATTATTTGTAATTTAATTAATAAAAAAATAGATTTTGTGTCTGTCCCTACGTTCTGGTCAACTCTGTTACCTCTGTTAAAAAGCATGTGACTTGCTCCAAGTGATGTCATTATTCTTCTCTCATTAATTTGTACAAAATATTTAGGATACACCAATAGTAGATTCATTATTTGTCAAATATGTTATTGTGATATTGCAGTGAATCTCTCATTCACTTTTTAAAAAACGATAATATGGCGAAAACCCATAAAGTTCAGTTTTTAGACATGCCATGTGGTATCTGGTTTGAGGTTAGCATTTTGAGCTAAAGCACAAAATGGTGGAAAATGTCAACTCTGTTATCGTCAACTCTGTTAGTGGTTTAAAAAGTTGAACAATAACAGAGTTGACAATGATTAACAGAGTCAAATGTACCCAATTTAATTTAAGCATTTTGCATTATTTTACATTTATTATGGATTCTAGGTCAATTTACTGTAAATGATACATTTGTTATATATCATTCCAGGTTAAGGAAATTTAATAATAGGCAGATGAAACTGTCAGCAGCAGAAAGGCAACCACAATACAGGGCACGGCGAGATGCCGACCCTGTAAAGAAGGCAGAAAATGTGCAAAAAGATAGAAATAGATGGCACAAAAGGAAAAATGCAGGCCAGACAAGCACAGTGGCCGATCTGGGTGAAAGGGAGAAAAGGTACATGCGCAGGTATTGGAAAGAGGCACAGCAGAGGTGCAGAGCAGAAAAGCAGAGACTTGTATAGATGACACCACCACAAAGTCCTGAATCAGACCCTGAACCACAGATATCCAGGTAACATTAGGTCCAAGAGTCTATAATTATATAACAGTATGTACGGTAAGACATAGGTAGATCGAGGAAAGTTAAGTTCTTTGTTAGGATTGTCAACAACTAACTTCAGTTCCAAGGTATTGTGACTTAAAGGTATACTCAAATTTGTGCATGTTTTTTTTTTTACACATTTTAATTAATGGTGCGTAATTTTTTAACCGTATAGGAGTGCACTTGCATAGTGCACATTTAAATACTAAATGCAGATTTTTTTTCTATGCAAGAAAAATATAGATATAGGCTACTTAAAATTCAACTTAAATTTAATTTGTTTTTATATTTTCAGACAAAGAAGGTCAGGACAAAGAAAATTAAAACGGCAGAACTCCAAATTATACAGAGAAATTGAAAAATTAAAGATTTTGCTGAAAAAGAAAACCTCTGTCTGAAAATACCAGAAACGCCTTCAGAGACTGACATGTGTGTCTGAATCCCCTTGTTCAAAAACGCGGAAGCAAATAGGAAAACATAAAGTCCCTGCAGAGGTTCAAAAAACCCTCTTGTTTCATAATGCACTGATAAATAATATCAGACAAAAGTACCAAGACACTAAAGAAGAAAGAGTGCGTCAGATTATATCACAAATTGTGTCAGGAAAGATTATAAAAAATTACAAACTTCAGAACAAAACACAGACCTCACTTGGTTTTTCAAGAAAGCGGTTCGGGAAGAGGAACCAAAGTGAACAGATTTTTCAAAGAAGAAAATATCGATCAACACAAAGCAAGCTCTGAAAGAAGGTACAGCAATTATTTTTGAGAGACGATGTCAGCCGCTTGACTGCAGGAAAAAAACAAACCATTACAAGAGGAAAAGCAAAAATGCTAAATGGTTTCTAAATGATACCATAACAAATCTTCATCACAAATTCCTTCTATGTACTTTTCTGTTGTATGCGTCCTTTCTGGGTTGTCCACCCATCCATATCTGACAGAGACACCTGTGTCTGTAAAGTTCATGAAAACGTATCCTTTCTTGTGCAGAAGCTTCATACACTCCAACTTCTTGGGACGACTAACTTGGAAATCATTGCAAACTCAATATGCTGTGATCCTGCAAGCAAAGAATGCATGTATGGAGAATGTGCCAAATGCAGAAGCAATATCTATCAGCTCAACAGTGAGTATGATGCTGAGGCTCCAGTGAGATTTGTTCAGTGGACAACTGAACTAGGAGAAAGGAGAAAGAATCACAACCAGTCTGAATGACTGTGAAAAAGGAGATGGAGTGTTCACTAGGAGATATGACTGATAGGTTTCAGAACCAGCTGAGAGTTTTCACAAGGCACCATTACAATATTAAAACACAATACAACCACTACCGGGAGCTCAAGAAAAGCATGAAATCTGACGAGTGTTTGATTCACATTGATTTTTCTGAAACTTATGCATGCAAATTATCAGCAGAAATTCAGGCAGTACATTTTGCATCCTCTCAGCAGCAGGCAACTCTGCATACAGGAATCCTTCATGTGGGTGGAGTGGACAAACATTTGTGCTTTACTACCATCTCAACATCAAAAGAGAAAAGTCCCCCGCTATATGGACACACTTGTCCCCTGTGCTTGATCATGTGAAAACCCACCATCCATCAGTAAGTTTAGTTCATTTTTTTAGTGATGGACCGTGCACCCAATACCGTCAGAAGGGCAACTTGTATATGTTTAGCACAGAGTTGTTCAAGAAGGTGGTCAACTCTGTTATTAATGTCAACTCTGTTATTATAAATGTCAACTCTGTTTGTTTAAGGTTTTACTTTAAAAATGATCATCATATGTGTTTTATTGTTAACAAATTGATCAGAATCTTATTAACATAACTAGTATTCTTACTGCATGGAGTTTTAAAGGATTTCATTAATTTTTAAAGCTATGCTTAGAGAAAATGCACACTATCTTGGCAACTTTTCAGTTAAATGTATTGATATTTTTACCCCAAAACAAAAAGTCTCTATCTTATTATGCTTAAAGTTGCATTAATGGATGAAAAGACAAAAGTTCTCTTAGGGAGGACAGGTTTTAAAATAGTGTTACATTTTTTAACTGTATATATTTGACCCAATTTGTCTATAACAGAGTTGACAGATTTTCCTGTTAGTACATTGATGTTCTGTCATAATATTTTAAATCTTGCAAGTTTAAGATCAGCAAATATTGAAAATGTTGAATTTAAAGTGCATTCAATGGAAATAAAAAAGTTTAACAGAAAAAAAAAAATCCTATTTTTTGTTTTCTTTCTCTACTTGAAATGTACCCACAATTCTGGAATGAGTCATATGCTGGATGTTCTTAGTGGATATTGTGATGTTTAGCTTATTACATTTGTAAAAATGGTCCAAAAAGCATTTGGCTTGATGATGCGTGTAGATTCGCAACGAAAATGGTTTGGCAGTATGTTCACATGTACCCTCATAATGCGATTAAAATGCGATTAAGACAATACTGTGATTAAACTGTTGCTCATGTGAACAGAATACTGTGATTATGATATTGTGATTATGCTAATAATCAGAGTAATGATAACTGTAGTAAAATATGTGGAGTACTCCTATTTTATTCACATTATACAAGCATGTAAACACTTTAATCTCATTTCTTCCACTCTTAACCAAAGTGCTTCTGCGGCAGTTTTGCAGACGGATGATGATACGTGCAATGCAGTTTCTTGCACTGTATTCCAGCAGGATTGCTCCCCCCGCCAGAGGTGGATAGAGTAGCCAAAAACATTACTCAAGTAAAAGTACAATTACTTTAAAAACGTTACTCAAGTAGAAGTAAAAGTACTAAAAAATAAATTACTTGAGTAAGAAAGTATCCAATTAAAAGAGTACTCAAGTAGCTTTACTTCCACAGAGCAGTTTTTTGTGAACACAACTTTATTATTTATTTATTTGCTTTTTCATTTCATTTGGAGTGCAATTTGAATTTAGAAATGTATTTGATTTAAGTTTTCGTTTTTTAAATAAATAATACAATTTTCAATGCAAAATCAATAAAGCAAGAATATTCACTAATCCCTCAGCCCCGAGATTTCTGATGTAATTGGATATATATATTGTAAAGGGAACAAAAAAATTTATTCACACATATTTTTCTGGATAACGAAATACCGACAGGTAGAGAATGCACGGATGAAGCTTCTTTGCCAGAGAGATGTTCACAACTGTTGTAAATCCATCTTTCAAAAAGTTGAACAACACATTTTAAATGCACTTATTTTCTTCGTTTCATTGGAACTTTTAGTTAAAATAAATACAAAATAAAGTTCAAAGTTGAAATCAAGGTGTCTTGCTTTATTGTAAGCTTAACCCCAACCATGTTTACTGAAAATTATCCCATAGTACCACCTAGCGTCCAATCAGTGGTAATACCGGTGTTCGTCGTTTTCCTGCTGAGGTTTTTTTCCGACCAAAGTATCGGAAAAAGTACCGTTTAAGGTATCGGTAATCAAACATTTTTGAACGATACCCAGCCCTAGTCGTTTATAGTTACCCCCATTGGACCCCCAGTCATTTTCACCCCAAGCCCTAGGATGGCTGCCCTCCCTTTAGTTACGCCCCTGACATGAAGCTATGAACCATGGTTAGTTACATTGATATCATTAACCACTTTGAGTTATGAGATACAACAACCGCACAAGTAATATATAACTAATATATACACCAGCTAAAACTTAAAATGGTTGTTGTTCTCCATCTGGAATGCTCGTTTGGGTAATATTTACATTGCTTCTAATGGAGACCAGAACCGTCCAGCGGCAATTATGATGGCACCCACCCAGTAGGTGGTTAATCCTTTTATAGAATAGGCAATGGCCTTTAGTTTACGTCATGGCCGTGAACCTTGATTTGCTACTTGCTATTGCTAGTCAGAGGTATGTGGTATTAGTGGGACAGGCATTCTCATTCTAGAGAGCATTTTACTGGACAAAAATTTTGATATGTCCCTGAGTGCAAGATGAGTCATCAAAAATGTTTGGTCCGAGGGACTATAAATTTGACAAATGTACACCTGCTAAATGATAATTGTGTCAGCTTTAAGGAGTAGACTAGCATATAGATGGTAGGGTTGTGTGGTATACCGGTACTAACTAAAATTTGTGATACCAAAAAATGTAAAACGGTATGATATCATCTTGTTGTTTATTTTGGTACCATATTAAAGTATGCTGCCATTAGCAAAATGTAAAGAAATGTGAGAGTTTTGAGATTAAATCAAAAATAAAAGTCTCAAAATGGCCAAGTGTGAACATTATACCGCAGAAGGATGTCATTCAATTAAATAATAAACAGTCACATGTGCAGAATTAATGAGTGGCTCTGCCATCTCCTTCACACACACACAAAGCTGTACAGTACGAATTCAATTAAACATAATTTGATCATAACATTTAATTAAAACATTTAACATGGAATCCAGAAAAACTCAAACAAAAAAGTGTTAATTTTTATCTATAAGACTTTATAGTTCTTCTTGTCAATCATTTTCTGTTTAATTTCATAAAACATCTGAAGGGTTTTTTTATTTGTTGCCTATGTATCGAGATAGTATCGATACCGAGTTACCAGGGCTGGTATCGTACCGAAACCAACATTTTGGTATTGGAGCAACACTAATAGATGGCATCTAAGCTAACAGGCATAGACTAAAAGCTACAAAACTCCAGTTTTTACTTCATGGGGTCTTTGAAGGACAAGTTTACTAACCTTTTCATCCAGGAAAATTTCCCCTGCAAAGTGTGGCTTGAAGTCCTGAATCTCTGTACCTATTTTCTCTTTAACAACAGCATACAGAGGGATCCCAAGCTCATCCAGCTGGGGCTTCAGAGAGGACAGCTCAGAGGCCTCCTGCAGATACACCATACAATCAACCAATCAATACTTACACATCATCAGTGAACAAGAGCATTTTTCTAAACGTTATAATAAGGAATGTGATCATTTCACCTCTCTGCACAAAAATCATCCAGGTCGCCGCACAGCCATGATCACCGCACCAGATTTTTCCCAGAGAGTTTTAGCTTTTAAAGTATTCTCATCTGAATGGATGCAAATGAGAAACATTAACCAAAATATTCCTCTCAATGTGTGAGTGCATCACTGCTATTCTTAATTATGACAGAATTCCCCACCAAATTGAATTTAAAAATTCCCATTGTTTTACCATTCTCTATGGCTTTGAGGTCAGCGTTCTCCAGATCCTCAAGAGTAGCAAGTGCTGGCTTTGTCAGCAAGAAGTCAGTGTTTGCAAGTAGTATGCCGGCGATGGCGGCACCCACAGCGCCAAGGCCTAGTGACCACATGGCCATGGCAAGTGTCTCACCCTCCAGGACAGATGACAACACTGCCGTGAGGATATGGTTGGTTACATAAAACATTGTTTCTACAAAACATAAACAAAAGTCATTTGCAGGTTGAAATCATGTTCTCAACATTCTTTTTATCATTGACTCAACTGCTCATTCAAGAATACCTGCAGCAAAGAACCTCACATTTCTGTCTTCATATAATTACTGAAGGCAAGCATATTATTGCTGTAATTCACATCTATATCAAGACATGCTGAGGCAAGACCAGTACCTTGTGTCTTACTCAAAGATGACTGGCTGCTCTGGCTCTCCCTCGAAAACTGACGATTTGTCGAAATAGAACGAGAACATATAGTGTTGACAGAAGTGGGAAGCAATAATGGCTTGAATGCTGAATGGCATTTAAAGTTGGTCAGTGGAACATATTTTGGTTGGAGGTTATGCGTTACAACTGTCTTATCAAAGGCTGACTTGGATTTTAGAGAAAATTTGCACTTGAGGGCACTATTCACATTAAAAGAAAAGCGTCCTCTTGTCAAAAGAATTATGAAATGCATGGGGCGTTGCTGTAAGAGGGTCATTGCAAACATCCAGGGTGAGTTTAGCCAACCATTCCCAATAAGGTGAAAGTGCACCTCTGTGGACAAGCTCTGAAGAGGAAAGGAAAACAAAGCTTTACCTTTCGATGTAGGCACTTTTTTTCTTAAAAAAATGAACCAACCAAAATGAAATCTAAATTAATTGAGTCACTTTGGGTGAGGAGTGGTCTCACGAAACCTTACAAGAAATATCTTATATACCTTATATATATATATATATATAAGGGCTGCAACTAACAATTATTTTGATAATGGACTAAACAAAGATTATTACAATGATTATTCGACCGATTATTGCAACGATTAATCATTCCTTTTTAACTGATTATTCCGCTTGTGCCCAACTTAAACGGTTGTATTAAATGTGCTTACTAACAATAAAGAGGACACATATTTTTTTTTTTAAATTACCTCTAAAGAATGTCTTCATAAATCATTTTCATTTATCACTTAATGTCATACAAAGTCCAGTGAACATAAAAAAAAGTTAAATCAATATTTGATGTGACCACCTTTGCCTTTAAAACAACACCAATTCTCCAAGGTACACCTGGACACAGTTTTTCTTTGATTTCCTATTGACACACTAAAGCTGAAGATATCAATAACCATCTAAATACAAATGTTTTTGTGAAACATCTTATGTGCCTCAAACTTTTGCACAGTACAGTGTGTGTATATATATATATATATATATATATATATATATATATATATATATATATATATATATATATATATATATATACACTCACCTAAAGTGTTATTAGGAACACCATACTAATACTGTGTTTGACCCCTTTCAGCCTTCAGAACTGCCTTAATTCTACGTGGCATTGATTCAACAAGGTGCTGAAAGCATTCTTTAGAAATGTTGGCCCATATTGATAGGATAGCATCTTGCAGTTGATGGAGATTTGTGGGATGCACATCCAGGGCACGAAGCTCCCGTTCCACCACATCCCAAAGATGCTCTATTGGGTTGAGATCTGGTGACTGTGGGGGCCATTTTAGTACAGTGAACTCATTGTCATGTTCAAGAAACCAATTTGAAATGATTCGAGCTTTGTGACATGGTGCATTATCCTGCTGGAAGTAGCCATCAGAGGATGGGTACATGGTGGCCATTAAGGGATGGACATGGTCAGAAAGACCGTGGCATTTAAACGATGCCCAATTGGCACTAAGTGGCCTAAAGTGTGCCAAGAAAACATCCCCCACACCATTACACCACCACCACCAGCCTGCACAGTGGTAACAAGGCATGATGGATCCATGTTCTCATTCTGTTTACGCCAAATTCTGACTCTACCATCTGAATGTCTCAACAGAAATCGAGACTCATCAGACCAGGCAACATTTTTCCAGTCTTCAACTGTCCAATTTTGGTGAGCTCTTGCAAACTGTAGCCTCTTTTTCCTATTTGTAGTGGAGATGAGTGGTACCTGGTGGGGTCTTCTGCTGTTGTAGCCCATCCGCCTCAAGGTTGTGCGTGTTGTGGCTTCACAAATGCTTTGCTGCATACCTCGGTTGTAACGAGTGGTTATTTCAGGCAAAGTTGCTCTTCTATCAGCTTGAATCAGTCGGCCCATTCTCCTCTGACCTCTAGCATCAACAAGGCATTTTCAGCCCACAGGACTGCCGCATACTGGATGTTTTTCCTTTTCACACCATTCTTTGTAAACCGTAGAAATGGTTGTGCGTGAAAATCCCAGTAACTGAGCAGATTGTGAAATACTCAGACCGGCCCGTCTGGCACCAACAACCATGCCACGCTCAAAATTGCTTAAATCACCTTTCTTTCCCATTCTGACATTCAGTTTGGAGTTCAGGAGATTGTCTTGACCAGGACCACACCCCTAAATGCATTGAAGCAACTGCCATGTGATTGTTGATTAGATAATTGCATTAATGAGAAATTGAACAGGTGTTCCTAATAATCCTTTAGGTGAGTGTATATATATATTAGGGCTGGGATAAACGATTATTTTTTAAACGATTAATCTAGCGATTATTTTTTCCAATGCATCGATTAATCTAACGATTCATCGGGGGTGGGGGTGTATAAAATGTAAAAAAAAAAAACATTTGCCTGGAGTTTGATTGACTGGCCATCTGATCAATCAATCATAATACGCCATTTTTGTCCGACAAAGTAGTCAGGAGAGAGAAGATTAACGTCGGTGGATTTGAATTTGAATAATGGATTGTAGGCTACCGTACTGACATCTTTCAGCGGTTAAAACAACAGTCCTTCTGATGTAGGCTACATTCATGTTTAGCCTATTTGATGCTATAAATTAACCAAGGAAAAGATGATCGGTTCACGAGCAGCTTTAACTGAGGCAATCTGTCACGACACATTAAAGAGCCACAAAATAGTAGGCCTATTTATGGTTTAATTTTCTTTGAATGATCAAATTTGAAAGTTGAGACTTTATTAAATGTTACCTGCTTGGTCCTGTCTGTCAGCGCGTTGTCAGTGTCCTCTATGTGTTTTTCACGACATTCATAGCTATAAGCGCATTATTAATAGCTATAAGCGAAAACTTTTGGTGTCGACAACGTATTATAGCCTACTCCAACATCGAGTGCAAAGTGGGGAGTTGAAAAAAAACTTACGGTTCTGTCATCTGCAGCTGCAACCGGGTGGCGCCTCTTAAGGTGCTGGTGCATTGCCGTGGTGCTAGAATGGAAGGCCATCTCCATTTTGCAAAGACAACATATCATGGAATTGTTTCCTTTTAAATTAAAGAATTCCCATACTTTAGAGGAACGAGTGCATGCCGCCTTGCACTTCTGATAGTCTGAGGAGCCACTCGTGTTGCTACTAGTCGCCGGCGCCGCCATCTTTGTTTTGGGTCCGACGAATCGACGTGCATATTTTGCGTCAACGTATTTTTGGCGTCGACGTCATCGATGACGTCGAGGCGTTGTCCCAGCCCTAATATATATATATAAAATAAAAAAATATTCAGATAATTAAAATGCATTACATTCTTGTGGCAGAAGAGTTAATCATTGATAAGACAAAAAGCAGCTTTACAATATTGTTTACTACCATATTATTGATCATAAGTCAATCATTGGCACACAGTTCACAGCAATCCATTACACAAGTGAATTTGTCAATCAGTTGGAGATTTATTATGAGGGCTTGTTTAAGGACCCGTCAATGTACACCTGCGTCAGACATTTTTTATTTTTTTTAGAAACAAGCCAGGGGTATACACAGTACTAGGGTTACAACGGTATGAGATTAACCATCTCAGAAAATATCACGGTTTCACGGTATTACACAATTACTATTATCAGTGAAAACAGAAGGGTTATTTTTTTTATTTATTTTTGAGCAAACACTTTATTATAATTGAAACTTGAAACTATTTATTTTATTGAAGTATGTGTTACACGTTTAAGAATGATGCAGGACCAGATTTTACATTGGACATCAAGTGTCGACCTGCTATAGATTAAACATAACCAGTATTTAATGTATCCTGGGTTGCATTTCCTTTTATGTTGCATAGTTTTTTTCATGGTTTTCATGTACAAGCACATGCATCAAGTGACATTATTTTTGTTGATGTCAACAACAAAATCTACAGGAAGTTTCCTCTCCCCCTTTTAAAAATTGAAGAGCATATTTAATTATATGAGCCCATTATTATCCTGTTTGTTACCTAATATTACATATTTATACACATATTACACAGGAGGAAAGGCTCCTCATTACCCATGGTTAGGTCAGTGTGCTAGTCTTAAATAATAGTAATAATACATTTATGTATTTATGAAAAATAAATCCTAGCTAGTTAGCTTAACATACAGGCGCAAAGGGACTTCAACATTTCTAAATTGCACAAATAAAAATTGCATATACATATTCGTCTCTGGCTTGCTTTTGCTCGCATGTCAATGATGCCGAGATCTACTTTTATCATAAATTTTATCACTGAGAAGGTTTACCTGCAAAATTAGTAGCACCAAACATCACAAGCAGCCTCAAGAATGGCCACAGAGTAGCCGTATAACACTTTTCCTTGAGCAGAATATTAAACTACAGATCGCTAAGTTTGTTCAAAGGGGAAAGCGAGACGTTGCTAGATTGCACAGAATAAGTATAACATTAGGTGGAATATTTCCAATTTGCGCAAGTATAAATCTTAAACTGGGGGTGTTTCGTCTCTTATCTGGCAACCCTGATCATGTTAAACGCTTGTGGAGACGCGTTACGTCCCAATGCAAGTTAACTGAAATATCCAATGGAAAATAAAAACGCTTTTACGATAAATGAGCCTGATCCAGCCCGCGGGCCGTATGTTACCTGTGTCCACTTTAGCTGTTTGCGAGATTATCATTAAATCTGCGTCGACAGCCCTAAATAGTCTATACTTTGGGCGGCCGCCGAAATATCTTAAATGGGAGAACCATGACATTGTTCTTTCCCTACTGTCTGCGACCCAGTCCGAATAGACCAGTTGAGAAACACTGCTTTAACACACACTCATGTCAGACCCCCTCGCCTCCCTTCTCTCAGAAATTTTCTCTGCTGTGCGTGCGCGCGTGCGCACGTGTTTGTGTGTGTCGCAAGTTGACGAGTCTGACAGGCAGACAAGGAATAAAGGAGATGCGCATATGAGATTCTCTGTCCAGTTCATCAATACCGTAGATAAGAAAATGTGCATGGTATGATAACCGTCAATTTTCAAACCGTGGTATACCGTGAAACCGGTATACCGCTGCAACCCTACATAGTACACAATACTACAGATATATTTTACAATAATGCCAAGACATTATATTCATTACATAGTGCAATGGTTTTCAATGCTTTGGAGTTGTTGGAGGTACAAAGAGTATTAAAGTCTTTGCAAAAAAGCAAAAATTGGGGCTTTATAGACATAAGTGTAAATTTATGTATAAAAAACTTGGCAAGAAAAATAAACAGATTAATCAGAAAATATTAACTTAAGTTATCAAAACTGTGAAAACCAAATAAAACACCTTTATAAAGCAAAGAAAAACTAGTTAAAATAGAGGTACGTGCAAACAAACTTTCTCCAAAATACTACAGCGTGGGCACATTCCCAAAAAAGGTGTGGGGCAGATTCATCTACAGCATTACAGAAGGAGAAAGTGGATCTATTTCAGGGAGCATGTTTCTTAAATAAAGACTGACGGTATAAAAACGGTGTAACAGTTTAAAGGACACCTCCTTAACCTTGTTGGTAATTAAATATTTGTGAGGTAAAGATGATACGACCAGCGTCAGACATTCTTGTGTCGTGTCTCGTGTGTGTTGCGTCATAAAAATAAAATGTTTAGGTCACTATGTCAAGTCAAATATAGTTTAAAGGGTAACTAAACCCTAAACCAACTTTTTTTAGTTAATGATCTGTAAGAATGGGCTTTATTAGTACTGGTCATTGATTCAAGTAATTTTTTTGACATTTGTGTATAAAGTGTTTTAATTCTACAATATATGGTGTAAAAACGTCTGAGTGCTGCCCTCTTCAGGTTGAACGGTGGCTACTGCAGTTTAATTTTCCTATTGGCTGTTTCCGGTACTTCGTGACGTAAGCGGTGACAGCTGACGTAAGCAGGTTCCAGCTCACCATGCCAGAGTCATGTACATGTCGTGTTGCGACCGTGTGAGGAATAATAATAACATAGAGTCTGACAGCAGCTGTCAATTAATCCGTCACAATGAGTCTCAGGTGCCCCCCCCCCCGCTCATCACCGCACTCGGTTCGTTCCCTCTATCCCTGCCGGGGTCTGCCCACTTTTCCAGCATTTTCAAATATTTCTAGTGGGTGGAGTCAGACTCTGAGCATGTGTTTAGTTACCCTTTAATACTCAATCTTTAAATACATCTTGAGATCCCTTAGTTCGCATTTGCCCTCCTTCAAGTGTTTTGAACGCAAGAACGTAACGCATGTTTGTGTGTCCGCTGAAGAGTTGTTAATGTTTTGTTCACTGTAATAAACTGTATGTTGCTCATACAGCTGAAATTTCACTTAATGCCCTCTGGAGTAAACAGGTGGTACTACAAGCTTGCATTTCTCAGGAAAGCATTGCGATTAATTGCGTAATTTTTTTTTAGCGCATTATTTTTTGTAAATGAATCGCAAGTTATTAACGCGTTAAATCGACAGCCCTAATATTTATATATATATATATATACAATATATATTGTATATTTCGTATTACACGGGTCTCTGGAATATTTGATTATGATTGGTAATTACAGAATTCAGCAGTCTGATATTTCTAAGTAACAACCGCACATCCAGGGATTAAGACATATCAGGCCTGTAATACGGGCATTGCAAGATCTGACTACTAATGAGTAGATAAACACCAACAAACCTCACACATAAACCAGAGGTGTAAATCAGCTGCGATAACAACTGGCTGAGAGTACATTATCACTTACATAAAGAAAATTAAGCCATTTATGACCGTTAAATTGTTTTTGATTGTGACATTATTTTAAGGATACTTAAGCACATTTTTCCCACCAGTTCTCGTAATGCTTCCAAACATGTTACTTTTACTATTCCTGTTGTTTTCAAAGAGGATTCTCATTACCATAACATCGTTATTTATTTATTTTTTTACTGTATTACAGTGAAGATACTGTTGTGCAATGTTTTTTCAAATTAAAATCTGTTAAATGAAAGGCAGTTCCACGGAACTCACACAACTCCCTATGTACTACTCATATTACTGTCAATTGTTGTTACTTGCATTTCGTTTGAAGTACACTGCAATATAAACAACAAGACTAGACAGGTTTTTCTATAGTGAGTGTGTTGCAAATTTGTACACACAAATTGCTCAAGCTTGAAACCAAATAAAGAAAATAATTTGATTGACACATATACTTAAACATTGATGTTTATATCCTGATTGAAGCATTTAATTTTTTTACCTGTATGTGTGTCAGTTCATTTATAGGAGCAATGGCGTATAATTATGGTATGTTGGTATGTTTTAATAAATAAATAAAAATAGGTTGAAATTACTGTATAAGATTAGTTTACCCCACGTCTGTCCCTCTTGAGTGTCCTTCAGCTGTGAAGGACAATCAAGACCTCCTGAAAACCCAAAACAGACCAACTTGGTCTTTACTGAATAATAAAAACATCTGACCTATGGACATGACATTTGGCGTGGAATTGTAAAGTGTTATAAACTGCTTCTCACTGCAACAACAAGGTAAAGCTTTGAACTTTTAACTGAGGCATATACGCTTCTTCCCGGTGGCAAAATTGTGTTTACCATGAAACGTAATGTCACCGACAAACCAATTCAATAATTAATGTCGTGGAAGTGCGACGATTATTTCCTATTTTGTCCTACTAACACACGAGGCCACAGTTTATCGAGCTAACATCTTCTGGTTAGCTTGTTTACCCAGCCAGAGAGTTAGGATATTTTAAAAATGCATTGACAATAAAATAATACTATGTACTTAAGCATTTTTATTTGCATAAAAACTTCCATTTCAAGGGTATCACAATGAAACGATAATACTCACAGCTTGCGGTTCAACTGCTGACTGTAACTATTGTGACAGTGTGGCACAGACGAGCACAGTTCATAAGAATGGAAGACAGCCTGTCTCATCTCTTAAAGAGACAGGCAAAATGTAACGCAAGCACTTTCGACATCTAATCATGTGCAGAAATTAATTATAGATACCTTTAATTCAACTTTCACTAGTTAAACTGTTCATTGTTGATATCAACAATGGAATTACTACTAGTGAAAATGCTACTTTTATATATATAGCCTATATATATATATATATATATATATATATATATATATATATATATATATATATATATATATATATATATATTTTTTTTTTTATTTATTATTTTTTTTTTATTCCAGTAGTTATCTATTTATCAGTGGTGTGCACATGTAAAAATTGTAATTCTTGATATCAAAAAACACATTATTACATTTCAAAAATGGAATTTCAACCAGTAATAACCATCATTTGTGATATCTGTTACTTTTCATTAGTTGAATTTCATTATGATCTGTCATTAACTCCTTTTCAAAACACAATTACAGTTAATTCCTTTCAACTGAAATTCTAGTTCACATGAATTATATATTAAGTATTTCTTACTAGCAAAATAGATATTTTTTTATATCAGTATTTGCATTGTTCCTAGTGCAAATGTCCATTCCTGATATCAAAAATGTAATTCCAATCTTTAATTACTCTTCGATTTGTTGATATGTGAAATCCATTTCGAGATATCTGAAATACGAAATGATGACATAAATTTACAAATATAAAGTATATTTTAGTAGTAAAAATGTCATTATTGATATCAAAATTATATTTTTTACTAATATGCACTGCAGTACATAGCTGATATGTGAAACTGGAATTTCAACTAGTAATAAATGAATCATAGACATCTGAAATTGTGTTTGAACAGGAGTGAACGACAGATCATTGTGAAATTCTACTAGTTTAAATTAGATTTTTAATATCAAGAATTGATAATTCTGTGAGTAATGATGTCATTTTTATATCAAGATTGAAAGGGGTCATGACATGTCTTTTTTATTATTTTAATATTTTTCTTAAGGTTCATTAATAATATTAACAACATTTTTTTGTATAAAAACATATATTTGTAAAACATAATTTTCCACCCTCATTCTGACCCTCTGTCAGAAACACTCTGCTTCAGTGCTGCTTCTCCTTTAAGTCTTGACAGTAAACGCCCATTGTTATGACTGACTCTCTGCTCTTGACTGACCTGCTCTCTACTTGCCATCTCGCTGCTCACTGCTACTGGGCGGGGCTACAGAAGCAATTAAAGTTAATGTAGTCATTAAAGGGTAACTAAACCCCTGCTCAGAGTCTGACTCCACCCACTAGCAATATTTGAAAAATGCTCGAAAAGTGGGCAGACCCCAGCGGGGATAGAGGGGACGAACCGAGGGCGGGGCTGAGCAGGGGGGGGCGTGCACCTGAGACCCGTAGTGACAGATTAATTGACAGCTGCTGTCAGACTCTAAAATGGAGAGTGACTGGAGTGACGTAAGTAGCTTTGCCACAGAGCGGTCTTTTGAAGTCGAGGACCTTTCTCCCCCACCTTCACCTGAAGTTCAGGAGGGTGAATTGTCTGTGGACACCATATCAATTCGAGCCGCTGGCTCAAACTGCGGTTTTAACTCCCTGTTGAGCATCCGAGTGCGTGCAGGAGGAGCAGCGTTTGGCACTGCGTCGCTTTTCAGCACGAGCTGTTTGGAGAAGCCCATTTCCACCTCCATTGCTTTGAAGAAGCAATCCCGCGTAAAATGCAGTTTGCATACTCCTCCAGCTCTAGGCGGGAACTCGCGGTCTTCCAGAACAAGGACGTGCAACCCCTGGCGCCTAATTTCCAAGTCTATATGGAAAGCAATACAGTCCAGCAGTGCTGTTGCAACCAGCAACATTACACCTACGTACCATCCTGACCACTGTACTAAATACAAATAATCTACGCTAACTTGAAGCTATCCTAACTGACGCAATACTATGCTACTAACTATCTATTCTTCTAACAATACTACACTAACAAATATGCTAATAAACTACCTAGGTTACACGAAATAATCTAAATAACTATATAAATGCTATGCTAAATAGATGCTAAAATACTCTATCCTGATCGTTTTCAATACTCGCAATTCCAACTCCTGACTCGCTACAGTGGTTTTGACAAAACGAGATGGTTTTTATACTGTCATGGGCATGGTAGCTCGTACCAAGGGCGTGGTGAGTTGGAACCTGCTTACGTCAGCTGTCACCGCTTACGTCACGAAGTACCGCAAACAGCCAATAGGAAAAATCAAGTGCAGTAGCCACCGTTCCACCTGAAGAGGGCGGCACTCAGACGTTTTTACACCATATATTGTAGAATTAAAACACTTTATACACAAATGTCAAAAAAATTACTTGAATCAATGACCAGTACTAATAAAGCCCCATTTATACAGATCATTAACTAAAAAAAGTTGGTTTAGGGTTTAGTTACCCTTTAATGTGTTGCTGTGGAGGAGGTCAGGTGCAAATGTCTACTGCAGTGTGACATCACAATGTGAAGTAGAGAACGAGTTGTTTGGCAGCTTGTTGTCAACAAATGCTCTTTTTGCAATGAGGATAATGTTTTGAGTTCTGAAACTTACAGTATGTTTTTACAGACATCTTACATGTCAAAAGATCAAGGAAAATGGTATTCCTTGTGTCATGAACCCTTAAACAATTTTCACTAGTGCAATTCTAATTAAGGATATAAAAAATGACAATTTCTACTGGTATTAATTATATTGCTGATATTAAGATATCTATCATTCATATTTTGCACATGATAAAATGTCCAAAGGGCTTGTGGTATACTTACAGTCTCTTCAATAATATGATCAAATACATGTTCACACCTACATCCTTTTCCAGAAAATTACCTACAATTGTTCCAGTTTAGAGGTCATTTTTGAACACACCCTTTTTGGTATTGATCATTCGGCTGATGAAAAAAAAATTTAGTAAACAAAAAACTACAGAAAACAGTAGTTGTGGAAATGTATTTATCTAAGACCTGAATACAGCTTTATACAGTGCATGTCATTGAAGAGACTGTAAGTCTATCCCTCACAGCCTTGTTTCATTCCTGTCAAATATGGCGATACTCTGAATAAGGTCTATGCTTTATTGTTGTACTTTAATACACATATAAAAAAGCACCAGTTACAATAATGGCTGAACAACATTTTGTAGTTTATTGTTGAGAGGTCCGCATGGCCTACCTCATCTGAGATATTCTTATGATTTACAAAGAATCTGTAAGTGTAAGCATCAAGCCTAGTTTTCTCAATGAGTTTAAACACAAGCATTCATTAACACACTTTCAGCCACACAGACATTAGAAAACAGCAGCAGAAGTGGCCTATACTGTGAAAAAAAAGCACTGTTCAGTATTAAGATGAATTTACAGATTTCAATAGACAAACAAAACTTGTCAATGGTAAGCAATATATAGACAATTCAAATTAATTTTTAAAAGTGTTGTGTTAATTTATGCTTTAAACTTTCGGGACAAATAAATAACTCATCATACATCACATTACAAAATGAATAAATTGATATAGTAAAGCTTCATAATCCACTATTTGCCCTGAATCTGGCGGGCTGTCTTGAGAACAGCCAACAGGTTGACTTTATGCCCAAACTCTTTTTCACGATGCTCCAACAGAATGCCCTGATGAAGAAAACAGACCACAAATCTAATTTACATTTCCTTCAGCATGTGACTGTTGATAAATAAACCTTAAATTCCCCCCTTTAAAATCTTAATGTTCCACAGAAGACAATCACACAGGTTTGGAACGACATGAGGATGATTAAATAATGTCAGAATTTAATTTTGGGTGAACCAACCATTTCATTTTTTGTTAAAAAAGTGCATGAACCTTTTGATAGGGTGTCAGAAATGTCATTTTTGTAGAAATAAATAGTATGATGTCATCATAGAACCTAATACCTGCCAATCAGGGCCAAGAACAAACACTCCTCCTAGAATGTAGACTTCTCCTCTAAAATTGCCTGTGAAATTTCTTCGCAAGGCCCTGAGACAGTTTACCCACACCCCAATGCGTAGAAGTCCTAACAGTCCCATCTTTCGCAGACAAGGACCGTAGAAAGATTTCTGCATGTGACAGGGCAGGATTAAGGAAACAACATTGTTTTTCATGTTTATGTGATAAGGTCATGTGTGGTTTATGAAACCAGCTAAACACACAACTATGGAATGAGTAGACCTTGAAATGTTTAAACTATACATGCACACAACTAAGAGTTGTAAGACTTAATCACAAAATTATTTAACTCTTATATAAAAAAGTATATTGTTTCAGCAATCTGAGCCAATATGTATGCACCTGCACATCCACAAAGATTTTCCCAGCAAAGAACTTCTTGAAGTCCTGTATCTCTGTGCCTATGTCTTCCTTAACAACAGCATACAGAGGGACCCTGAGTTCATCCAGCTGGGGCTTCAGAGAGGACAGCTCAGAGGCCTCCTGTACAACACAATCACACATGCAGGCTGCATCATACGGCAATTGTAGAACAACAGACCTGAAAATGGATTCTCTTTACCTCTCTGCACAGTAATCATCCAGGCCTTCGCACAGCCATGATCACCGCACCAGACCTCTCCCATAGTGTTTTAGCTTTAATAATCTTTTCATCTGACAAAGTGGCTGAAAAAATCATTAGTATTATAAAGGCATGCACTGCACAGGTGTTTAATCAGCAATACAAATAATTACATAGGCTGTATTGACATCAGAAAATGACTAAGAGATAAATTATGGAGACCTGAATGTAGTTAAACAATTTAAAGCCAATTAAGTAACCACTAATACATATGTGTGTGTGTGTGTGTGTGTGTGTGTGTGTGTGTGTGTGTGCGTGCGTGCGTGCGTGCGTGCGTGCATGTGTATATATATATATACAAGTTGTTTTTTTGGGTTTTTGCTTTAAAATGTGGCCTCACCAGCTCCTGTTGTTTGGAGGTCTGTGTTTTCTAGGATGTCCAGACTTGCCCATAAAGGCTTGTTAAGGAATAGGTCTGTGAAGGAGCGCAGCAGACCAGCAAAGAACAGGACCACTGCACTCAGACCATTGGTCAAAGTCTCCATGTTTGAGGCCTTCCTTTGAAAAACAACACAATATGAGCTCTTGTCAAATACATACATTCAAATGTATTATAGATATAATAAAATATAAACATTTTCGCATTTAATTTTTTTTATTATGTGCAATGTACTCATTGCACAGCAGTGCCAAACAACTATTCTGTATCTTCTCCTTAACTTTTGTATAAACAGGAACAATAGTAAGCATTACTCCTTATAACAACATCATTTAGAATAATTATAACTGTTTTCACAGATATTGGCAATAATTTAATGATAATTACTGTCTTTAATACACATAATGTTGGTTTAAATATGTAAAACATGATAACATGTAAATGTACTTGCATTTTCTCAAAGACTAGATATTTACAAATGGAAAATACACTAGCTAAATTAAAATAGCTCTTTGGCTAAACTTGATTTGATCATGTACAGTGGTTCCACATATTTGAAATTAGTTTTCTTCACTATGACAATGTAATCACAACACAAACACTCAAATGTATCTCTGTTATTTTACATATTTATTTTACCTCTATCTATTTTAACTATAGAAAGTAAATGTACAGTAAACATACCAAAAAAGTTGAAAGCACTACAAAATCTAGTTTATTTACCAACCAAGTTACTCTACGTGTCATTTACAACAGTTACCTGGTCTTATCCTCATCTTAAGCTACACTCTTCACCATAGTGGTAACCCCCAAAACTCCAACATAACGGAAACTATTCTAAATCTCAACATAACAAAACATTAAACACGAAGTATCTCCCTTTATATTCATCCTTGCACAAAAACAGAAAATGACATTTCATTTTAACATTCTCGATATCGAGTCCCATGTAAAGTATGCAGGGAACTGGAAATCCCCTGACCAGTTTCATCAATGCTACATTAACACCACAAAAAGTATGAATGTGTCTTTAAATAAAATGCAAATAAATTAAGTCAATGTCCATTTTACAATTTTAAATGGATAGAATGCAATGAAATCAATCTGTGACAAGTTCTAGAATTGTGTTGCTTATATTTTTATTTTTATTAAGTAAACTGAACAAGCAACCCCCATATTTTTTAGTTTAGTCACAACATTTTCCTGTTCACAAACATAATTTAAAAGGATGAAATCAACAGACTAAAGTTTAAGCTGTAAACTCAGTATGGTCCTTCTTAATTTGATCAAAGTTCATTTAAATGAAAAGAAAATTAAATTATCCAAATACATTGAAAACATTTGAACTTACTTCACAGTTGCCCTGTGCGTCTAATATTATTGAGAATTCCTCCTCTGTTTTCACCAGACTCCTAATCTCTTTATTTCCACATGGACCAATCACATTTTCAAGTAAATACTGTGGGATTTATAGAACACAGAGCGCACTGTAAACAGATTTGTACATTGCCACACATAAAAAAACACTAAACCATATTACATCAAGACACAATTGGGAACCAACCAGTCCACTTTTATTTGTTAGATAAGCATAATATCTATATTTTCCCTAAAATGCATATGAAGATCAAAATTTTTAAGACATAATTTGTACATGAAGTGGTCTTGTCACCTTACACTCCAGGTATTCCTCAATTAAAGTGTGATCATGTGAACTGACTATTTAATTATTATTTAATTATCAGAGAATTTGCATTCCCAGAATGCATACTGTATGTGTTTTCAATGCAAATAGACTGGTTGTACACCATTGATACTCATTTTCAATCTGTTATGTAATTAAATATATGTTAAATACCATGTTCATGTTCACATTTATGTGTAGCAATGAAAGAAGTTGCATTAAAAGCTATTTGTAATTCAGCGCTATAGCTTTTATTCAAAGTGCAAGACATTATATTTAATACAAGGACATTCCACATGGAGAAATCTTAATTCAAGTGCACGATGGTAAACCTCCTGAACCACTCTATAGTGAAGAGCACTGTTGTCATTATTGCAGTGTAATTTAGAGGTACTTTTAGCATCCTAAAATGAATAATCTGGACCCTGAAAAGCAATGAGAACTAGATCTGTGATTCCTCTCCCTCTCTGACAATTCTAAAGAAACCTGAACTTTTCACAACTACAAAGCCCACCTAATCTTGGTCAAGGAGAAAAACATGCAGTTTTATAATATGCTTGTCGAGGTAAGCTTTGGAAAGCTGAACACACTGTGCATTTGTTCTTACTATGCATGAACTCTGTTTTGCTTGCCTAAAAAAATTGCTTTGTGTATTAATGGGATTAAAACAATATATATTTTTAAATAGCACATATATAAATAATATAAATATTGTTTTGTATATTTCTAGAATTCTGACAGTGCCCTATATCAAGCCATATCAACATAATGAAAAACATGAGGCTGGTTGTAAATTAAAGTTGAAAGGCCACTTGTCAAGACACTGTGTGGTGAATATGATGATAATCCTTCTAAAACTTTTATTCCTTGCAAATGTAATTTAGATGTTTGTAGTACATTTCTGCCTTGATGATCTGAACACAAATGTCTAATAGACTGAATTTACTGAATTCAAAGGGTATATTCATCCAAATCATTAATGAAATTGCACATTACAGCCCTCTACAGGCAACTGTAGGCCTACTTCCCTGCATTTTGACCAGCTGTTATCATCTGTAACACATTTACATTGTTAAATATTTTGCACTTCACACTCATTTGGGCCAGATAGGCTCCTTGGGGACTAATGAATTTGCAAAGGCAAAACACAGTAAGTATATATGTTTGACAAAAAATTATTTTGGGTCTCTTAGACTATGCTGCCCTACAAAGCCAAAGCACAGTAACTACTGCAGAAACACTGACACTCTTTGATAGTCTAGTGGCAGCCAGATGTGTATTATAAAACAGTCTGTAATATAAACTGCTATTTCATGCACCTGTCCACACAACCACTCCAAATACAAATTTATTTACATTGACACACACTTTGACATTATTTATCAAAAGGATGGCATTGAAAAGATTATGCAAGGCAAAATCTTTTGATAACACCTTCATAAATGGCAAGATTATTAATGTTGAAATAAGGGCAATCATACTTAAAACCTTCCACAACAGAGACGTTTGAGGCATGTTTGCATACAAACATAAATGTGTTTGAATATGAAGGATTCCATACTAATCTTTTTGGCAGCCGTAAGGTTATCTATTTCACAAATGCCCACACTTTAAATTGACTTAAATAATTCAACTTAAAGTTCAGTAACTACCCTTTACAATTTTAAACATTGCATACCAAAAATGTTGAATCAATAAACCTACTCAGTTAATACATGACTTACACATACTATAGCTAACTAATATTGGCAAATGTTTATGCTGTAAACCCAGAGGAGAATGGGCTCCCCAAGCTGAGTCTGGTTGCTCCAAAAGCATATTCCCCTCCACAAACTGACATCTTATGGAGTTTTTATTTGCCACAGTTGCATTTGGCTTGCTCACTTGAGGCTTAAAAACAAATACATTAAAGAGATAATTCCCCTCAAAATGAAAATTCTCTCATTCGTGCCATCCCAGATGTGTATGTCTTTCTTCTGCTGAACACAAACAAAGCTTTTTATAAGAATATCTCAGCTCTGTAGGTCCATACAATGCTAATGAATGATGACCAAAACCTTGAAGCTCCAAAAAGCACATAAAGGCAGCATAAACGTAAGTGTGGTTGAGAAATTGATCAATATTTAAGTCCTTTTTTTACCATAAATCTCCACTTTTACATCCACAGTCGTCTTCGTTTGTTTTTGGCAATTCGCAGTATTTGTGCATATCACCACCTAAAACATTCATAGTAAAAAATGACATCAAATATTGATCTGTTTCTTACCCACACTTATCATATTATTTCTGAAGACATGGATTTAACCACTGGAGTCTTATAGATTAATTTTATGCTGACTTTATGTGCTTTTTGGACCTTCAAAGTTCTGGTCACCATTCACTTGTATTGTATGAACCTTCAGAGCTGAAATATTCTTCTAAAAATATTTTAATATTTTGTTCAGCAGAAGAACAAAAGTCATAAACATCATGGCATGTGGGTAAGTAAATGATGAGAGCATTTTCATTTTTGTGTGAATCATCCCTTTAAGGCATGATTTTCAATAAGCTGTTCACTAGGGTCTTTACGACATTTATGATATTACTGTATGATTTTCTGTAAAGCCGCTTGTGAAAAGTGCAAAACAGTAAAAAAAAATAAAAAAAAATCACAGCTTACTGTAAATTTTGCATGTCTGTAATGGGTTCCTCAGCTCTTTTCCACTAAATTAGTAGTACATACAAGTTCTAGGTGTGTTTGTTATAAATGTTATGAGCTTGATTATGTAAGATGATACAGTTAGGTAAGTGGATTTGGGCTAAGTGTGTTGTGGTGGTAATATTTATTTTTAGGGGAGAGGGGCAGAGGCCAGTTGCTCCTGGCTGCTGTAGGCTGGAATGTGCTGAGATGAAAGTTATCCCAACATCCCACCCCATCCTGCAGCTGTTGCATTCCAGAGGACTACTGAAGCACTGCCGGAAAGCACAGGGAAACCTCCTTCATTTGTCAGTGCTAACTGAGAGAGTATGCTTGTTTTACTTGGATAACATGGATACGACACAGTTTTCCACTGATAGTGTAGATGTGGTTTCAGTAATCCCCGTAGGCATTTTTGATAATTATAGTATGGATGATATGTGGTGATAATGATGAGGATGAGGCAGTAACATTGAATTTGTGTTGGCAGTAACATTGTGATTTGTTGTATTTTTAATAATAAGTGGTCGTTTAGATTCAGCCAATCATCTCAAACAAAAACAATTAATAACACAATCAGACATACATGTACTGTATATTAATATATTGTACAAAGGCACCTTATACACATGCAAAAGAGAAGAAATGACTTCAGAATTTCAAATGAGATCAGGGTGGAGTTATAGACTTGTTTTTATTTTGAAAGGCCATATCTAGAGGGTCTTAAAAGGAATAGTTCACCCTAAAATGAAAAATTATTTGCTCATATCATATCACTCCAAACCCATATGATCTTATTTCGTCTGTGGAACACAAGTGCAGAAATTTTGAAGAATGTGTACACTGTTTTTGTTTCCATACACTGAATGTGAATGGAGACTAAGGCTGTCAGTCCATAACATACTGCCTAAAAAGAAAGTCAAACAGGTTTGGAACAACACGAGGACGAGTAAATGATGACTGAATTATAATTTTGGGGTTAACCGTGCCTTTAATTTTCAGTCTCGTACAAGCTCTTGCAGAGACACAGCTTACGTTACACATGCAGCACCAGCTGTAAAGTTCACTCAGGTCCATCTCACAGGAACACTTTGAAGAGTTGCTATCTTTCCCATTTGTGTGGGAGTGTCTGCATTTACGGCCCAATCAGCAGTAAGTATACGTACCCCACCTACTTAAGATCATAGTCTCATGCATATCACTCCTCCATACTTTCAGAAGCTTATCAAAGCAGCTCACAGTGGAAAAGAGGGAGGGCAGGTAACTAGTTGTGTTTACCATATGAGACCAACTCTCAGCAGTCAATTAACTTTTGTACCGATACTATAACATTGGGCCAAAATATACAGATGGTTGTCACCTCAACTAACATCAACATTTTACTCAGTGAAATTCTGCCCCAATTTCATTACATCACAACCTTGATACAAAACTGAGCTGTTTAGCATGAAGACGTAAAACGAATCCAGGCTTTTCAACACAATTGCAGTTGATAGGGACCCACTTGTAGGAACTAAAAGTATAATAAAAGTAGTCTGTGGGTTTCATGTGCCATATTTCAAGTCTTCTGAAGGCATACTGTTTTGGTGAGCTTTTGAATCTGGACAGCAGTGAAGACTCAGAAGTGTTCTAAAGAAGTTAAAGATAAAGTAAATCAAATTTATTTATTTTTAAAGGTCCCAGCAGCATCAAACCTCCCAGGCGATATCTTTCTCCTCAAAAATCTCTGCATACCTTGGTTTGCATGTGTGTGTGATCCTAAAGAAGCCACAAGAGACCATAGCAGAAATTTGCTTTTGTTGCTATAATATCACTGCAAAGTAGAGCTTTTTGTTCAAAAATGTCGTCAAAAACAGTTAACACTCCAACAAATGAAATATGGTAGTGGGTGGTAGCACAATGCAGTGCTTTTCTTTTAGGGACTAACATTGTTGAAATCAAGCAAGAATGGATGGTGCATAAAGGAATCTAATTCTTGGGAAAAAGTTAGTCTTTTATCAAGAAAATGATCCCAAACATGGGACAAATGAACACTGGAGAGGCTTGTGAAAAATTGGTGATTGCCCTAAAATTTCCCTGTTGAGGTATTGTGGCATTATTTGAACAATGCTTTGCCACCATCATCTAAACAAGACTAAACAACAATATAGAAAGTGAATTCTCATTCATTTCAAAACTACTGAGTCTACGTGAATTTGTACCAAATTGTAAAACTTCATTCGTACAAAAACATACATCAACCAATCACATATGCTTCATGAAGATGCGTTAACTTACATATTACACATTAGGTCTTTTAAAATTAATATCATTGTGTCATCACTGGGGTGTTACGCTCTATGGTTATGATTAGGGATGGGGTTTGGGTTAGGGGTTAAAGTTATGACAACACAGCTTTTGGAATAATGGGTAACAAAAGTTCAAGGTCACGAGGGAAGCATGTCTCATTGGTGGGTGTATAACTTGTACGAATTCACCATCTCGTATTATTGTGAAGAATTCTAGTGAGATCAGGTTGGTCTTTTCTTTTTCTTTTCTTAAAATCACTTTAAATAATAAAAGAATGTCAGATGACACATAATTCTTAGTTTCAGTGCTGGGATATCACTGGGATGAATTGAAGTTTTGTACAATAAGAATACTTATGGAGCATTGTAAGTCATCTTTAATTATACAAACATTTGAACAAGTTAAAATTAAAATAATTAAATAAGACAAGAGCTTAAAATCAACAGGCCAGGTGTAAATTTCTCTCCATGTAGTTAGAGACCCCATTTTAACATTTTAACAAACAGCAATGTCAAAAGTGTATTGGACATTAAATATCTTTGGTCTGATGTACAGTACTGTGCAAAAGTTTTAGGTACATAAGATGTTTTACAAAAACATTTGTCTTCAGATGGTTATTTATTTCTTCAATTTTAGTGTGTCCCAAATATTTATTTAGCTAATTGAATAGAATAGAATAAAAGGGAGCCCTGCAACAGATGTCATTGCCCCCACTGAGTCCCCCACTGGACATTGAGTCAGTCTGGACTAAGCGTAAATAGATAGAAAAACTGTGGTGAATTCTCCAAGAAGCTTGGAACATCCTATCTGCCAACAAAAAAGGAAAACTGTGTCCAGGTGTATCTAGGAAAATTGGTGTTGTTTGTAAAGGCAAAGTTGGTCACATCAAATATTGTTTTAGCTTTTTTTATGTTTACTGGACTTTGTGTGATGTTAACTGATAAATGAAAAGTATTTATGTCATTATTTTTGAAGACATTCTCACTATGCAACATTTTTCACAAGTGCCTAAAACTTTTGCACAGTACTGTATTCTAGAGTGGACCAGGTTGAAGTCAAGTAAACATACAGAATGATCTCACCAGTGGCGTAGCAGTCGTTTTAAAGTGTGTGAGTGTGGGGGGGTGCTGTGTTCACCAAAATTCCATTTACAATGTGTGTTTGAATCCATAGATTTTTCTGCAGTGCATTTCACGTAATGCTGCCAATCAGGAATGATAAGTGATAAATAACTCTCATTTGTGTGTTTCTCATCTCTAAATTATTCATTTAGATCAATATCAACGCCGATAAAAACATGGATAAATGAGCATTGTTGAAAGAAATGTTGTAGAAATGAACGTAGCCTCGTTGATTAGACTGTCTGACTGACGGCCAATTACCTAAGGGTTGTTTGCTCATGGAACTCACCTGTGATTGGCTGGAAGGTCGCTCAATTACCCCAATGTAACAAAACTCAAACACCACTGTATTCAAATCCACTATTTGGACTCAGTATGGGTTTAGCTTGGAAAAGTGCGGGGAACAAAAATCACCTTTTTAAAGCGCAGCTGCTATGCTCTTGGATCTCATTGTTGACATATACAGTCCATGCAGTAGCCAATGACAATTAACCTTTACCATCTAAAACAGCACATGTAAAGGTCTTGCATCTGTTCAGTTAGGCTTTCTGATTCTATTTGGCCAAGTTTGTTTTCAGACAAGTTTGCTGGGCCGTTGTTGAACAACTATCACATGTCTGCTCAGAGCGGAAAGATCACAGTCCATCGTGGCTTGTTTGTGTGGAGTTTAAAATAATTTCCTCAGAGAGTGAGAAATCAGTGTTATATTCCATTCATAAAGGTTTTTAGTCAAAAAGTGTTTATTTATTTTTTTTGTTTGTTTGTTTTACATTCAATCATTTAATAATTTGGGATTATAAATTATTTAAAGTCATTTATACAACAATTCTCCATGGGCTAAATTCCACCTTCCACCTACTTTTCTCTCAGAGTTCATCTCAAGTGCCACATGTCTCAGTTTGAAAGTTAAAGGAGAAACTGACCTTTGTCTTATCCTCACCTCATGGACTCATTTGTTCATTCTCCCAAACAAATACAAATAAAAGGTTGTCCATGCGATTAAATTGCTATTCAAATAAATACAACACAGCCATACGTCAGAGGAATTTCAACACAAAACATAAATACGTAATAGACTAATTGTGCACTGTTTGATGCAAGAAAATACATTCTTGATGTAAAATATATTTTTCTCAATGGATTTGACAGATTTCTTTATAGTTCAATATTGTCAAATTAATGCCATCAAAACAGTCTTAAATTTAGGCACCACAAATTATCCCATTGTTTTCAGAACAATAATTATTAACATCAACACTTCTATTGACTATATAATAAACTCACTGAGCACTTTATTAGGTACACCTGTACACCTACTTATTCATGTGATTATCTAATCAGTTAATCGTGAGGCCACAGTGCAGTGTATAAAATCATGCAGATACGGGTCGGGAGCTTTTAATGTTCACATCAATTATCAGAATGGTGCAAAAAAAATTGATCTAAATGACCATGGCATGATTGATGGTGCCAGATGGGCTGGCTTGAGTATTTCTGCACCTGCTGATCTCCTTTTCATGCTCAACAGTCTCTAAAATTTACACAGAATGGTGCAAAAAATAAAAAAAAACATCCAGTGTGCAGCAGTTCTGCAAACAGAAATGGCTTGTTGATGAGAGAGGTTAGCAGAGAATGGTCAGACTGGTTCAAGCTGACAGAAAGGCTACGATAACTCAGATAACCAATCTGTATAACTGTAGTGAACAGAATAGCATCTCAGAATGCACAACATGTTGAACCTTGAGGCGGTTGGGACCATGTTGAACCTTGACGCGGTTGGGACCATGTTGGGACAACAGCAGAAGACCACGTCAGGCACCTTAATAAGACCATAGTGTTCTTAGTAAAGTGCTTACTGAGTGTATATTGAGTGTTCTTCCACGATGGGCCAAAACAGAAAAGTTCATGTAGTTAAACACCATTGAGGTTAGAATTAAAGTTAATGTATTAAATTGTATTAAATACAAATGTACAACCCCAATTCCGCAAAAGTTGGGAGGGTATGAAAAATACTAATAAAAACTAAAAGGAGTGATTTGTAAATTAAATTCACCCTTTGCTATATTAAAAGCACCACAACTACACATAATACAATGTTTTACCTTGTGTTTTTTGTTTTTTAAATGTACAGTAATTTCAAATCAGATGATTGCAACACACTCCAAAAAGTTGAGACAGGAGCAATTTAAGACTAATAACAATCTGACGAGTTGAAATAACAAGGCGATGTGAAACAGAAGTTAAACAGTTGAGGCAATTGTGTTACTGTACTGTGTACTGTATAAGGAGCCTCCAAAAACAGCCTAGACTTCAAGAGCAAGGATCGTTCAAGACTTGTCAATTAGCCAACAGATTCTTCAGCAAATAATCTAGCACTTTGTGAACATTGTTCCCCAAAGACGAATTGGAAGGATTTTGGGCATTTCACCCTCTACAGTGCACAATATAGTTAAAAGATTCAAGGAAACCACTTCTGAATGCACGTGATCTCTGAAAAACGTCATTCATTTGAATGGATATCATGAACATAGACTTGGCATAACTTTATTAAACCTTTGTTAGTCAACACCATTACATGCGTGCATCCACAGATGTAAGTAAAAACTTGACTATGCAAAGCAGAAGCCATACATCAACACTGTACAGAAGCGTTGCCGACTTCTCTGGGCTCGGTCTCATCTTAGATGGAAAGTAAAACAGTGGAACCATGTTTTTTGGTCCGAAGAGTCCACATTTCAAAACGTTTTTGAAAAACACAGCCATCTTGTTATATGAGCCAAAGAGGAAAAGGACCATTGTTATTCGCATCAGGTCCAAAAGCCAGTGTCTATATGGGACAGGGGTGTGTCAGTGCTCATGGCATGGGTAACTTGCACATCTGAGAGTACACCATGAATGCAGACAGATATGTACAAATTTTGGAGCAACATATACTGCCATCCGTTGCCGTCTTTTCCAGGTACGTCCCTGCATTTTCCAGGAGGACAATTTCAAACCACATACTACCCGGATTACAAGTGCAAGGCTGTGTAAGCAGAAAGTGTGGGGGCTAGATTGGCCTGCCTGCTGTCCTGACCTGTTTCCAATTGAGAATGTGTGGAGCATTATTAAGCAAACCATATGGCAACGAAGACCCCATACAGTTGTGCAGCTGAAGACCTACATAATCGATGAATGGGGGAAAATTCCACTTTTTAATTTTTTAATAATTTTTTTATCCCCTTTTCTCCCAATTTGGAATGCCCAATTCCCACTACTTAGTAGGTCCTCGTGGTGGCATGGTCACTCACCTCAATCCGGGTGGTGGAGTACAAGTCTCAGTTGCCTCTGTTTTTGAGACATCAATCCGCGGCTCTTATCACATGGCTCGCTGTGCATGACACCACGGAGACTCACAGCATGTGGAGGCTCATGCTACTCTCCGCGATCCACGCACAATTTACCACATGCCCCATTTAAAGCGAGAACCCCTAATCATGACCACGAGGAGGTTACCCCATGTGACCCTACCTTATCTAGCAACTGTTCCAATTTGGATGCTTTGGAGACCTGGCTGGAGTCATTCAGCACAACCTGGATTCGAACTCACGACTCCAGGGGTGGTAGTCAGCATTAATAATCGCTGAGCTACCCAGGCCCCCTGAAAATTCCGCTTTTTAAACTTATCAAACTTGTGTCTTCTGTGCCCAAATGCTTAATAAGTGTTATTATAAGAAATGGTGATGTTTCACAGTGGTAAACACTCGACTCTCCCAACTTTTTTGGAGCATGTTGCAATCATCTGATTTGAAATTACTGTACATTTAAAAACAATTCAGTTCACAAGGTAAAACATCATAAGATGTTTAGTTGTAGTGCTTTCAATATAGCAAAGGGTTATTATAATTGACAAATCTCTCTTTTTTTCATTAGTTTTTTTCATACTGTCCCAAATTTTTGGGAATTGTGGTTGTATATAGGCAGCATTTCCAACATTGATTATTAGTTTCAACAAATGTTTCTAGAAAAAATGTTTCATTACAACACATTACACAATGCATAAATAACAGTTCAAATGAATGCACAGATAAATAAAAAAAGGATATTCAATGAAGGGATGCCGCGGTGTGAGTTTTTGACAGTTAGATTATTGTCTGAGAAAACAAACGTGGTTAACCGGTTTTACAATTATTTGCACATTTTCTTATTATGCAACAACACTGTTGCAAAAAATGAATATCATGTATCAATGGTCTAAACTGACATATTTCTGGGGGATATGTGGACCCTAAGGGAAGCCCTATAATAAGAAAACTGAGAAATGCACACACACACACACACACACACACACACACACACACACACACACACACACACACACACACACACACACACACACACACACACAAAGTAGGTAATAAGAGATGTTCCAATATAGGGCATGATACTGCTTATGCGTATCCCAAGCTCAGTGATGTGCTTAAGTGTAAACAGAGTGCTTTAAAAGTGCGTAAATGTATGATTATTTGTGGGTGTGCAACATGTGGTTCATGCCATTAAACTGTTTTTTCTTCTGTAAACTGATGTTTATTAAAGCAATCCGTTTTCTGTCACACACCCCAACATAAAGAATCAGCAACAGACTCTAAATACTGTCCACAACACCCTACAAAGAAACCTGTGGACTATGCATAATAATGGGAACATTTCTTACAGCAGGCAATTTAAAATTTACATTTATTGTAGAATTCTGTGAATTTGTACAGAATTAATACTTTAAATAATGAGGACGATTTAAGACACGCAAATGCACCATGCACTCTCAGCACACTTAAACATTACAAAAAGTGGCATCTTTAATTCATCACTTTAAAATCACCACAGCTAAAAATATTAAACTTACTAGCTTGTTGTTGGATGATTAGTGTAGCATCCTGTCCCATTTGTAGGCTGTTGATCTTTCTATGATTTCTGTCTGCTTGTTTGACATCCATCGTTTTCAGTCTGTCATTTAAATGCTGCCAAACAGCCGATTTATGTTGCTTTTGTGATGGATATGTGTCCATTTCTATTCCTCTGCTATATTTTAAATTTGTGTGTTTAAGCTTCAGTTTCACGGAAATTTTAAGTTCAGTTTGCAACACCTGTCCATTAAAGTACCATGCAGCCACCATCCATATCCATAGCAACAGCTCCAGTACCCATACAGGCACTAGAGTTTTCACATTTAGGCTTACAAAATCTTACGAAAAACTATTTTATATTATATATTTATACATGATATATAATATTTTTGCCATGTGTAACAAAGCATTTCACTGTGTTTAATGTGGATTCGAAATTCTTATGGTTAAATTAACTGTGACATATTTAATCACGGTTAATAGTAAAACCGTATAATCGCAACATCCCTATTTCAATGCATACTCTTAAATATTTATACACTGTATCATATCAAACATTCAGAAAAATCATTAGGGTTAATGTTTCAGAAAAATTTTACCCTTTCAGAAAATTACAATTCTTACCTGCTCGCCTGCTTTCCTCACCATAAAAAACAACTGATCATTTCTATAGATGCCTTTAACATCTTCACTGACTCCACATATGACTCATGTGATATATTTCATGTTAATATAATTCATATGAAAGTTTTATGTGGGTGACAGACCTACAGACCAAAATTGCACATGTTGTCAGCCACTGACTGTGTCTTGTGAGACACAAATTTGTATTCCTGCAGGGGGCGCTTTACCCTTCAAAACCGAATCCTCCATGCATCCACATTAAAATCTAAGAATGCTTTTTTGGACACATTTTACACTGGATAGTTAAATTCACCCCCTTCACAGCATTTGGGAGGCATGTGCCCCCCATCTCCCCCAATTCTACAGCACTTACAACAATTATTGAAATGTATTTGAATTTCATTCCATTTGAATTTTAATTCTTCTTCCTTAAACTCAAATTTAAATGACAAATTTTGCATCCTGTTTGCTACCTAAATTTTTCTCATTTAAATTCTGAATGGTGTACAACTGTGGCATCAATACATCTATTGTAAGCATAAAAAAATCATTTAGCATCAATATATTAATTGCATTGATCAACCATTTCAGTTTGGAATTTCAGTTTCAAAGTGGTGATTTGTAGGTTGTTTCTTTAGGTTCCAATAGTTATTATATGGGTTATTCCTGCCTGATTAGGCTAAAGTACCGATGTAGTTTATCTTTCTGTTCAAACACTGTAGGTTAAATCTTATGTGGAGGTGCTAAAAGAACTGGAGACTGAGATTAAGATCTCAATCCTGCCCTGTCACCATTGTGTCCTTGAACAGGGCACAAGATTACTGCAGAGGGAGGGTCCCAGCAATTAATGTAGTAAAAGTTGCTTTGGAACCATCTACTAGAGGACAATTAATTAAATATTAAGCTAGAACAAACCCGCCTTTTATTAGCTGTTCACCTTTTGTATTAGTGTGCTGGTGTCCAGTAAGTGAGCCATTTTTCCTGTTATGTGTGATAGTGAATTGTTTTTGTATACATCATGTTCTAAACAGTCCAAATCAAACAGAGATGTATCATTTGAGGGTCAATACAGCAATGTGACATTGAATCTGACACAGCCCAACTTGTAACAAAGAATAGACTATAAGTCTATAGACAGCATTTTGCTTCACTTTGTCACAGATGTTCAATTCAAAAATAATGTTGTTTTCGATGGCTCATGGGTGGCTTGTAATAGCTCAACATTTGACCTTTGATCACACCCTGACTTGAAACAAATTACTGTAGCATGAGATGTTGCCACAGGCCTCAAACCTTTTAAAGGGAACCATTCATTTGATTCATCAGAATAATTAAATCTTGAAACTACCAGTCCATTAAATGAGAAGAATACAAAGTAGAAGATGGGCACACATAAGGATACCTGGGTAGTTGGCATTAAATTCTTTTGAGAAATGCACATGTTCTGCAACAGCATTTAACTAATCCTTTGTTGAATGCTTTTGTAGTTAAATGTTTGCCACACCAGAGGACCATATAAAGTTAACTGGTGAATGCAAAAACTTAAAAGATACAGTGAACAGTTACCAGACCCTAAGATATACAGTTCACTTTCCTTGAAAACTTTTAATACATTTTAACCTAAAGCCTTGATATTGATTAAAAAAAAGTCCATGGACATGCATCAACAACCCACAAACTAAGCAAACTCTAGTCAGAGGCAAAGACGTTATACATTAAAAGCACTAGTTTTCCAAAGACATTTGTATCACAGAGTACCACAGTGAATGTCTTGTAACTTAATTGTTATATGTTAATCCACAAAGTTTTTAAGAAGATTTTGCAATACATTCATTGCATAACCAGAAAATACGTTTTTCTGCCAAGCACGTCTTTTTCAAATAAGAGGTGTGCTGTATCTTCCAATCACTCAAGAGTAGGCCTCACCACTCCCCCTTAAGTTTTGATATCACTTAAAAAAAAACTTTTAGGTTCCATAAAGTTTTTATCACATGTAGGCACGCTCAGGTCTGTTTCCAAACACTCCAGGTCTGATAATGTTTAGTAGAATGAAATAATCACCGGTGATTTCAAAGGGAAATTAATTGCACTATAAATCAACCCATTGCGTCCATTGACAAAGACCAGTCACCACCCACAGGAAACTTTTCTATGATACAGATTTTTGCGCACAAGGGGTTAACAGAGAGTATCTGGGAGTTTGAATCTCCTCCCCCCAAACAACACCCCATGAAATGGTCTGCCCCACTCGTTCACATGACATATGTGTGTATGTGTGTATATTTGTGAGTGAGAGAGTGAGTAAAGCTTTGTGTGTGTTTTCTTTCTGCCATATATAGGGGCAAACTTGCTTCAAGACTTGTTTTATAGTCAGTGATCTCTCTGCAAACCTCTATTTCTTTCTATCTTTCCTATACATGAAGTCGTTGAGAGCCTCAGGACTATAAGGAGCTCTGCATTCTTGGCCTACATCAACTATAGTTGGAGGGAATTACAGAGGCTTTGATTGATATATTTTCTGTTATTTACTTTTTAAAGCTCTTTAAAGTTGCTGGCAAACATGGAAGGAATGAATGACGTTCATGATGATGGCTCCTTCATGTTCACTTCAGAGTCGGTGGGAGAAGGGCATCCAGGTGATTTGTTTTTATTTTCATCTACACAAAACTTTATCTGATTTTCAAATTAAAATCTCAAACATCTCTTAAGATTTTTCACTAAAATGTGCTTAACTCTGTACTGTGTAATGACTTCTGTTTCGCTGTACATGCAATGAAAACCCAAAAGACATGTGCCTACTAATAGACTATTTTACCTGCCTCAACAAGTCACATGTTGAAGTGAGGTGGTTAAGCAATAGGTCAATAGATTTCAAAAGCTGACACACACACAGGTAATTCACACATTGAGTAAGTATACTTCCAAAGTACCATGTGCTCCATTGGTATTTCATTGAGTGAGAATGTAGCAGGCATAAATAGTCAATTATGCGGTAGTGACTTTTACAGGGGGTGTTATATTACAGTGTGCCACTGGGAGGGTTTTCTCAGTTACATATTTACCATGCAATTTATTTCATAATAATGTTATGCCTTTAATTTGATACAATGAGACATTTTATGATGGCACTCTCCCAGATCTGTCCTTGAAATGCATGCACAGTAGAAAAAAGTGGGAGTCAATAATGAGCACATAGGTCTACCAAGAGATTTTGCTTCAGTAGTTTATTCTGTCTAGTGTGGGGAAAATGCCAGACCTCAGATTTCTTATCAGCCACATTGCATTTCTCTCACGTCTTTCTACAAGGCCAATGTGGTCAAGACAGGTTCATATTCTACAGGTTCAAATAACCCCAATCTAAATGCATAGGCAAATCTTGTCTGGTTCCATTGCCAGAAGACACATTTTGCAACAATTTCATACTTAACTTCAGTATCTATTAAATTCACCACTCAAACCATGTGAGATTTTCAGAGTCTTGGTAAACATCTTTCATCAGCACAATTTTAAGCAGTTCAATAAAGCAAGACCAATAAAATCTATGCCATAACGTATCCAGCTAAGTTCTAGACCAAAGCGATCTCATAGATTTGACTAGTTTGTCAGTCTTGTGTTATCCCCTGGGATGTTGTTTTTGACAGCGTCAATTCTGATGTAACTCACCTAAGCTGTTGCCTCAGCTAGCAGCCCAAATATAGACTGAGTGAATGATTCTGAAAAGAGAGGACCATTGGTATTGTCCTCCAGTGGCTCAGCTATGGCTTTGATTTGTTTGGATTCCTGTGTATAGTAAAGCACAGCATTCTTAGTCTTACAATAGGAAAGACATTGTAACTATTAAACATAAGCAGGGCATTGGCTGATTAGGTCCCACTTTAGGTGTCTTTAAATACTATGTACTAACATTACAATGTATTTATTGTCAGTGCTGGGTGGATTACTTGTGAATTGTAATCAGGTACTGATTACAAATGACTTGACAAAGAATGCAATCAGTAACTTAATCTCCTAGATTACATTTTTGGGGTAATCTAATCCGATTACATTTGGATTTATTTTGGATTACTTTCAACCTCTTTCTATTTTAATCTTACGTCATGTACATTTGAGTAGAATAATAATTTTAACATTAAAGTACAAAGAGGAAGGAAATGTATTCCATTCTTTATTACTAACAAAATGCCTCACATAAACAGCTTTTTATGACATTTTAAAAAAGTGCATTAAACATTACATGAATGAAATCAACATTAAATATAACAGCAATGACAGTGCATGGCCAAAGTTTATAATTAAGTTCATTTTAACTGCATAAAACAACAGCACTACAAACGTTAATGACCATAAAATCAACATAAATCTATCTAAAATGTCATAATCATAAAACCATGAAATCAACATCCACAACGTTGCTTAGGTCAAAGTTTTAATCTAAAAACACTGAAATACTTTTAACCATTACTGCTTACTGATAGTCCATCGCCTATTCCAAAGCTGAGGTGCAAGATATTATCTTTTGAACATAAAGATTATTCTAAAAGAGCAGAATATTTTAAAACAGCAGAGTTCCACCGAGTCACACAAGGAAACATTTTGTCAAGTATTATGTCAAGTTTCATCCAGTGGACTCCACTGCATCAAAGGCAGCAGAGGAGCGATGGGCTTTGTTTCATATTTCTGCACATTTTGCCACCACTGCCCCCAATTATGAGTATTTGAAAATGCAATTTAATCCAATTACAAGAATTTGATTTTTGTAATCTGATTACATAATCCAGATTACATGTAATCCATTACTACCCAGCACTGTTTATTGTGTAATTAAGGTTGAGGTAAGGGTAGGTTTAGGAGTAGAGTTAGGGTTAGGTTAGAGGTTAGGTTTAAGGAAAGGGTTGGGTAGGGTTAAGTTTAAGGGTTAGGGAAAGGGTTGGGGTAGGGTTAGGTTTAGGATTAGGATTAGAGGTCAGGTTAACAGTGTAACTACAGATGTATTTAGGTACTTTAAATGTAAATAGAATGCAAAAAACATATGTACATAATAAGGTAATTGTATCAAATGCTTAAGTACATAGTAATTAAAGACACATACTATAAAGTGGGTCCGCTGATCATTTTATTGGTGAGTAACCATTCATTTCAGGTGAATTAAATGTAGTTATACTTGAACCTTTATCTGGACTATTATATAACTTTGTTTCATAATACTGCATGTTTATTTTCTATTTCATAGATAAAATTTGTGACCAAATCAGTGACGCAGTCCTTGATGCACACTTGAAGCAGGATCCGGATGCTAAGGTGGGCTGTGGTGAGTGGACATTCCTGATTCAATAACAAAATAAAGACATGAAAGCTCTCAGGGAATATCACAAATGTCCATGAATTATTAGTATAGTATAAGTATAGTCCAAAAATGTATCACTTACATTAACTGTTCTTTGGTTATAAAGTGATCATTGCTTGCACTCTCTCTGTCCTTACTTTTTTTTTTAAATACATTTCCAATAAGGACTAGATAAAGTTTTACAGCCTGACGGTAGAGAAGGACCTTCCACAAAGATCTTTTTATTCTGTTGTTCTTTAGAAAATCATCTGTACTGGTGCATCAAAGAACCCAGCAACCAACATACTGATCTGAAGAACCTTTAAATGTAACATTAACATCTTTTTAAATCTCTGAAGAACCATATAGCCAAAATTAAGAACCCTTGAAATAACCTTTGGAGTAAAATGGTTCTTCAAATGGGCCTAAGGGGCCAAGGAACCATTGAAGACCTTTATTTTTAAGAGTGTAAAGAGTGGTCTTTTTGAAGGGCTTTTGAATAGACAACATCTTCACATTCAAACTCAACATAGCAATGGATTATATAGTATTCATCTACAGAGATGTTCATTTTCATTTCACATGGGTTGTGTGACTAATTAAGCTTATTTTTCTTTATCATTAGAGACAGTTTGTAAGACTGGCATGGTACTCCTGTGTGGTGAGATCACATCTCGGGCCAATGTGGACTACCAAAGGGTTGTCCGTGATACGATTAAACATATTGGTTACGACAACTCTGAAAAAGGTCGAGACCTCTGAATATTTTCATTACTGTGATTACTGTGATATAAGATTTTTACTTGTTCATCAACTTCTTTTGCTTCCTTCCACATATCTGCTCTTTCTCTCCTCACTGTTCAGGTTTTGATTATAAAACCTGCAATGTGCTGGTGGCTCTGGAGCAGCAGTCTCCTGATATAGCACAGGGCGTCCATATTGACAGACATGAGGAAGATATTGGAGCAGGAGACCAGGTCAGAACACTTAGGAAGTGTTAAGATGTGTTTGAGGATCATTTGTAGCAGCTCACATGATAAACATCTTCATTCCTTTATATTGCCTTCCCTTGTGTTTTAGGGACTCATGTTTGGTTATGCCACAGATGAGACAGAAGAGTGTATGCCGCTCACTATCGTCCTCGCTCACAAACTCAATGCCAAAATGGCTGAGCTGCGGCGGGACGGGACTATTCCGTGGCTCCGTCCAGACTCAAAAACCCAGGTTTGTAATGTTACATTAAAAGACAGGGCTCAACAATAAGGGCCAGAGTGAGAGAGTTGCGGGCCATTTGACGTAACGGTAACACTTATACAATGAGGTTCCATTTGTTAACATTAATTAATGCATTAGGTATCATGAACTAACAATAAACACTACATTTGTTATAGCATTTATTAATATTTGTTAATGCTAGTTAATAAAAATACAATTGTTCATTGTTAGTTCATAGTACATTAACTAACACTTAAATACAACTTTTGATTTTACAAATATTTTACTATATTTTGATATGAACATTAATAAATGCTGTAAAATTATTGTTCATTGTTAATTCATGTTAAATAATTGTAACTAATGTTAACAAATGAAAACTTATTGTAAAGTGTTACCAGTGTAACTGTGACTTGCCCTATTGGGCCAGTGCTTCTTTTTTATGTTCTTATGTTTTAGTGATCTTATATTAATTGATCATATACACATGTTGTAAACATATGTAAACATTTGGTTTTCTGGGATATTAAGTTTTGTCAAAATTGTAATTGTAATAGTCTTGGCTGCAAATTATAAACATATCAATAATGCTCTGCACCATATACCCTCATTTTCCAACAAGTATTTGGAAGTATCTTATTTAATGTTCATTTCAACATATAGTAATACATTTTTTAAATCAAAAGATGTGTTTGTTAACATTAGTTAATGCACTTTGAACTAAGATGAACTAACAATGAACAATTGTAGTTTTACTAACATTAACAACGATGACACATCCTGTAAAAAAATACTGTTCATTGTAAGCTAAAGTTCACAAATAGAAGATTGTTTTTAAATGCTACCAAAAAAGAAAATAATAAAGAAATAATATGCAATTTAATGTAAAATGTTATATTTTAAAGAACAATTAAGTTGTAGTAAGAAGCTGATTTTTCACACTTTGTGTCCAGTTGATATAATTGTCAGTTGTACCTTTAGAGGCATATTATGTAGTTTCCAAGCCCCTGACTGACATTGACCATGCTATCTTATCAGTCCGAGTGTTCATTGATCCAGTACATTGGCCAATACATGTGACTGCTGTTGAGCAAGATAGTGACCATGAGGCGGTTTCTTTGAATGCTTGTGAGAAAACGACCCTCGGCATGACATCCAGGGCCTCTGGTGCTTACTTTCCACAGTGGGGAAGAGGACACGATTGTGCACCCGTCATTCTTAGGCACATGTCAGCAACCCAAGCTGGGCAGCTCTCAGGAAGTTGAAACCTCTGGTCTATTTTAGAGTTATGGCATTTTCAGACCATAGAGCAGGAAGTGTCCAAAGTTCTTAACGGTCCCTATGTTGTACACGTATATTGAAATGATGACCTCACAGATTTCCTCTATATGTTTTCCATGACTCCAGGTCACTGTGCACTACAAGCAGTTGAATGGAGCTGTGATTCCTTTGCGTGTTCACACAGTGGTCATCTCTGTCCAACATGACGACTACATTTCACTGGAAGAACAGAAACACATTTTGAAGGAGAAGGTCATCAAGGCAGTGGTGCCTGCAAAATATATTGATGATAAAACCGTCTATCACCTGCAGCCAAGTGGCCGCTTTGTCATTGGAGGGCCTCAGGTGTGTTCCTTCAGCAAGTGTATGGATTTCTATGGAGTTCTAGGGCTTTATCTGTTGTATATGAACAGTGTTGAATAAGTTAATCCAAAAAAAGATCATTCTGTTATTTACACACCCTTATGTCATTCCAAATCCGTATGCTGATATTTTTTCTGTGGAGCACACAAGGAGAATTATTTTAATTATAGGAACAATATGAGGGTGAGTAAATATAGTGCTGGGTAAAAATACTGATTTTACGATTAATTGCAATCTTCATTTGAACAATCCTGATATCAATTCTTAAAATCTCAAGAGCAATCTTTTACTTTAAAGTTCAGTTCAGTTTTGGTTGTGTTGATTTATTATATATTTTAACTTCCTGAGACCCAAGCGTGACTGCTGTGTGCATTTTCCATTTCCCTTTTTGATTTGTAACTAGTAGCACCTTGTAAACATGCATAATAATAATAATAAGAAGAAGAAGAACATTTGTGGACAGTGGGACTAAGTTATGACATTTTAAATTATACCAAGCTATAGAAATATTTTTTTCGTACAAATTGTTATTGTTTTTCCAGGAATGCTGGTTATTTATGTTTTAGACGTAACAGATATTACATCAGAAATTAACATAATTCATTCTGATTCAAAGTAATGGCCAGCATTCATCCAATCACTGCAAACCATGTTAAAATAAAATTATACATGATAAATTCTGAATCTATGAACTGATTACAATCTCCGAACATCATCTGCAGCCTGAAACTGAACTTTTTATATGAAGTTTGGATTGAATGATAGGATGCTCCCTTGCTCCCTATGTAGTGAATGACTTAACCTCCAGTGAGCTGTCTATCTGCACTGATCTTGGAACTGTTAAAAATGCACCTTACCTTCATCCTAACTCCGTACAAATCCTCTGAAAGCAAAAATGTCCAGCTTCTGATTCTCAATGGGAAAATGCACCGTGAATTTAGAAATATAGGAATACATTCACTAATGTTAATGAATAGAACCGTGTTGTACACTGATAAATATATATATAACAAAATTTATATTAAAATGAAGCAAAATTACTCACAGATGTGTTAATGTTGAAAGTTATTCAAAATATCAACATGTTTTTTCAACTTTTCAGGGAATAATGTCGCAAAATCCACTATGTGGACATGTTTGTGGACACCTGAAAAATGAATGAATTTGTTCTTTTCTAGATATGCTACTCTTTATACCCAAACCAGTTGCAATGAAAAACATAAATATGTTTCTTAACAGAGGCACTTTTGCAGGCTCTGCGCCAGTAGAAGCGATTAATGGAAATCGACAGCATAATGTTGTGTCAAGTGACTCAGTGAGGCAGTGGTTTAACCCATAAATGACAGTCTAGAGTCCTGTAAACAGTACTCAATCGGTTTAAATTAATTTAAATGAAAAAATACAATGTCCACGCATTTGGATGCATAGTTGCACGAGGTTAAATAAATAACAATTGAACTGCAAAGTTTGGGCCCTGTTGTTAATTTTGTAAAAAAAAAAAAAAAGGTTCCCTATATAATTTTCAATATTTGTAATGAAAATGGACATTAGAACTCAAACAATCCCAAATGAATCAGAATCTAATCAAATCTTATCTAAATTAGGATTGAATCAAGTTGAGAGCTTGTGAATCAGAATCAAATCAAACCTGGAAATTTGTATCAATCCGCAGCCCAAGTAAATAAGTGCTAAATTTTAGGTTTTGGGTGTTCCTTTAACATTTAAATAATCTTTGCCTTTCAGGGAGATGCTGGTGTTACAGGAAGAAAGATCATTGTGGACACATATGGTGGATGGGGAGCTCATGGTGGTGGAGCTTTCTCTGGAAAGGACTACACCAAGGTGGACCGCTCTGCTGCTTATGCTGCACGATGGGTGGCTAAGTCTCTAGTGAAGGCCAAACTGTGCAGAAGAGTTCTGGTGCAGGTGAGACAAAAGTGAAGACTGTGTCTAGTTAAAAGGTCACAAATAACGCAACACATTATTGAACAATTTGTGTTTGGAGTACATACCACTGTAATGGATAAGCTGGCTGTCTGGACTGGAGCAGTTCCATGTATCATTTATGATGTTATGTTCTGTAGGTGTCTTACGCAATTGGAGTCGCCCACCCACTGTCAATCTCCCTCTTCACCTATGGTTCATCGGAAAAAACAGAGAAGGAATTGCTACAGATTGTCAACAAGAACTTTGACCTCCGACCAGGCGTCATTGTTAGGTAAACAATTAATAAGATAATATGTTCTTATAATATTGTTTTGCCTCTGGAAGAGTAAACAACATTTTGTATTTTTCAGCCTTAAATAATATTTGGTTATCAAGCTTTGTACTTTGTGTGGTGGCGGTTTGATATTTGTAGGTCAATTATTAACATTATTTTCAAGGAATTCAGTTTACTATCAAAAAAGAGGTTTAAAGTTGGCATTATTCCACTAATATTAGATCTATGACAACTGCAAGCAATTGTGCTTGCTTCAAATAGATTGTCCTAGCAATAAGTGTCCAACTAAATATTCAGAGTATAAATAATGGGGATGATGGAAACCTAATGGTCTTGGTAGGACAGGAGCTGTTAATGCAACAGTTGTAAATGTTTAATCTCAAGAATGCAACTGAAGAATTAATTTCATCACAAGAAACCTGCTTTATCACCAGTGGACCATTGTGACATGTGAGCAAGGCATTTTCTCCAGAGGGAGTATCACTTTAGTCAATGCACACTTGAACCCACTATGTATTAAGTGTCTTTAATACCTCTCCAATAGTTCCACACAAATAACACATGCAATTGTAGTACCATTACTGGATAAGTATGAAATGCTGCAAATAAATTACAGAGATACAGATTATCAATTATATAAATTTTGGCAACTATTTGTAGATATAAGTGTATTCTGTTAACTCTAACTGGATTTCACATGGAATGAGAAATTACATCTTTATGAGCTGTAAGTATTATTTTTATCGTATTATAATATAATTTTTATTAAAGTTTTATATTCGATCTGCTTGTTAATATACACTCACTGAGCACTTTATTAGGAACACTATGGTCCTCATAAAGTGCCCAACGTTGTGCCGTTACAGTCCATCCACCTCAAGGTTCGACACTACAGTTGTACAGAGTGGTTACCTGAGTTACCACAGCCTTTCTGTCAGTTCGAACCAGTCTTGCCATTCTCTGTTGACTTCATCAACAAGATGTTTCCGTCCACAGAACTGCTGCTTACTGGATGATTTTTGTTTTTGGCACCATTCGGAGTAAATTCTAGAGACCGTTGTGCTTGAAAATCCCAGGAGATCAACAGTTACAGAAATACCAACAATCATGCCAAAGTCCAAATCACTGAGATCACATTTTGTCCCCATTCTGATGATTGATGTGAACATTAACTGAAGCTCCTGACCCACATCTGCATGATTTGATGCATTTCACTGCTGTCACACGATTGGCTGATCAGATAATCACATGAATAAGTAGGTGTACAGGTGTTCTTTAGAAGGTGCTCAGTGAGTGTACATGTTCAAATACATAAGCTGTAATTAGAGTGTAATAATGCATACTCAGTACACTACACTCACATGTGTAGTAGTTTATGTGCAACAATGCAGGTATGAGAGAAAACATAAAGGGAATAATTTGCTTTTGATTAAAACTGTCTGCTTAATGGCAAACCTTTAACTCCCTTGATTTCCACAAACAGGGACCTAAACCTGAAGAGGCCAATCTATCAGAGCACCGCCTGCTACGGCCATTTTGGCCGATCAGAGTTTCCTTGGGAGGTGGCTAAGAATCTCAAGGTTTAAAATGGTATGCTCATCTGACTTCATCATTCAGCTGTTGCAACTGAAGAGAATATGTTCTCACGCCCTTTATCTCTTTCCTTCAATGCTCTTCTCCCCATACACTTCATTGCAGATTGGAGCAGGATACTGTAAATGTCATGATTAAAAAATTAAGTCCAGCTTTATATTGAAAAGTCTGTCATGAATGGACCCCCCACAATAATGAGCACAATAGTTCCATGTTGATAACCATCATCACACGAGAAAGACTGCTGTTGTACTGAATATACAGTTGAAGTCAGAAGTTTTCATACACCTTAGTCAAATACATTTAAACTCAGTTTTCACAATTCCTGACATTTAATTTTAGAAAACATTCCCTGTCTTAGGTCAGTTAGGATCACTACTAAGAATGTGAAATGACAGAATAATGCAAGAGAGAATTATTTATTTCAGCTTTTATTTCTTTCATCACATTCCCATAACCATTTTGTTGCCTTTCCATTTTTTAACTTGGGTCAAATGCTTTGGGAAGCCTTCCACAACCTTCTCACAAAAAGTTGCTGGAATTTTGGTCCATTCCTCCAGACAGAACTGGTGTAACTGAGTCAGGTTTGTAGGCATCCTTGCTTGCACATGCTTTTTCTATTCTGCCCACAAAATCAAAATCAAAAGTAATAGTCAGTATCTGGTGTGGCCACCAGCTGCATTAAGTACTCAGTGCAACTTCTCCTCATGGACTGCACCAGATTTGCCAGTTCCTGCTGTAAGATTTTACCCCACTCTTCCACCAAGGCACTTGCAAGTTCCCGGACATTTCTGAGGGCAATTGCACTGGCCCTCACCCTCCGATCTAACAGGTCCCAGATGTGCTCAAAGGGATCTGAGATTCGGGATCTTCGCTTGCCATGGCAGAACACTGACATACCTGTCTTGCAGGAATTCATGGACAGATGAACAGTATGGCTGGTGGCACTGTCATGCTGAAGGGTCATGTCAGGATGAGCCTGCAGGAAGGGTACCACATGAGGGAGGAGGGTATCTTCCCTGTAATGCAAAGCATTGAGATTGTCTGCAATGACAACAAGCTCAGTCTGATGATGCGGTTACACACCGGCGGACCCTCCATCTACAAATCGATCCCGCTCCAGAGTACAGGACATGGTGTAATGCTCATTCCTTCGACGATAAATGCAAGTCCAACCATCATCCCTGGTGAGACAAAACCATGACTCGTCACTGAAGAGCACTTTTTGCCAGTCCTGTCTGGTGTAGCGAAGGTGGGATTGTGCCTAGAGGCAACATTGTTGCCAGTGATGTCTGGTAAGGACCTGCCTTACAACAGGACTACAAGCCCTCATTCCATCCTATTGCGGACAGTCTGAGCACTGATGGAGAGATTGTGCATTCCTGGTGTAATTCGGGCAGTTGCTATCCTGTACCTGTCCTACAGATGTGATATTCGGATGTACCAATCCTGTGCAGGTGTTGTTACACGTGGTCTGCCACTGCAAGGTTGATCAGTTGTCCTTCCTGTCTCCCTGTAGCGCTGTCTTAGGTGTCTCACAGTACGGACATTGCAATTTATTGCCCCTGGCCACCTCTGCAGTCCTCATGCCTCCATGCAGCATGCCTAAGGTACATTCACACGGATGAGCAGGGACCCTGGGCATCTTTCTTTTGGTGTTTTACAGAGTCAGTAGAAAGGTCTCTTTGTGTCCTACGTTTTTATAACTGTGACATTAATTGCCTACTGTCTGTAAGCTGTTAGTTTCTTAACAACCGTTCCACAGGTGCATGGTCATTCATTGTTTATGGTTCATTGAACAAGCATGGAAAACATTGTTTAAATCCTTCACAATAAAGATCTGTATAGTTATTTGGATTTTTACTAAATTATCTTTAAAATATAGTGTCCTGAAAAAGGGACGTTCCTTTTTTGCTGAGTTTATTTTGTGAAGTGCACCAGCCACCCCCATGCTTCACAGTTGGGATGGTGTTCTTCAGCTTGCAAGCCTCACCCTTTTTCCCCCAAACTTAATGAACATTATGGCCAGTTCTATTTTTGTTTCATCAAACCAGATGTTTGTAAGATGTCCCCATGTGCACTTGCAAACTGTAGTCTGCTTTTTTATGGTGGTTTTGTAGCAGTGGCTTCTTCCTTGCTGAGCAGCCTTTCAGGTTATGTCAATATAGGACTAATGTTACTGTAGATATAGATACTTGTCTACCTGTTTCCTCCAGCATTTTCACAAGGTCCTTTGCTGTTGTTCTGGGATTGATTTGCACTTTTTGCACCAAACTACATACATCTTTAGGAGACAGAATTTTCCAAGCTGCTTATAGGCACAGCTAGCTTAGCGCATGTATACTTCTGACCGACTGGAATTGTGATATAGTCAATTAAAAGTGAAACAATCTGTCTGTAAACAATTATTGGAAAAATTACTCATCCTGCAGTACATGTCCTAAACGACTTACCAAAACTATAGTTTGCTAATATGAAATCTGTGGAGTGGTTAAAAAAAAAAGTAGTTTTAATGACTTCAACCTAAGTGTATGTAAACTACTGACTTCAACTGTGTATCTATCCATCAATCTATCCGTCTATAAATCACAGCCATGCTGATATTCAGCACAATAAAATCATTGTGCGTGTGATATTGCTTTTATACAGCAGTTCTATAAACAAAAAGGTACTATCAAGTAATTTACATTTCAGACATAGCATGGCCAGTTATTTTGTCTAATTTGGTTCCTCCAATGAAAATATTTTCAAACAAAGCCAAAGCAGGATCAACTATTGCCTGTAACGTGTCTACAAACAGTGCTGATATACTAAATAACAACACTCTTGTAATGACACTTGTCCAATCAGATTTGAGGAATGTTGCTAATTGTTGTCATATTCATCACATCATATATTAAGTCTTAAAAAAGGTCTAATTTGTGTGCCTTTTTTTCTTGCATCAGAAGTAAATTAGCTTTAGAGCCATTTGGATTTTAATGAGTAAGCTATGCCTTCTTGTTTACATGTACATATTGCTGTGCTGATCTTACAAAGTATTTTTCACCACTAGAGAGTGAAGATGTATTTGTGTGCAAGTGTACTGTATGGATGTGTAGTTAATTTAAGAACAAAAGCAAAGCCAAATTATGTTGAGGGGGGTGTGTGCGTGTGTGTATAAGCCACTTTGCAATCTTTTTTCTTTTGACTTGTGTGTGTTCTACAGAGGCATGAACACTTACAAACACTGAAACCCACTATATTCTTACCATTTCCTTTTAGATGGTCAACTTGTCACAGAATTTAAGATCTAATATGTAAATAATTGTGAATAATTAAAGTGTGGAAAATTCTTCATATTTGTGTGGTTTCCATATATATGCATGGCATCAGGAATGACTCTTGATATATTAACCAAACATTACACTTTTCAATAGGTCACATACACTTACTAGAATACCATTCTAGTAAGTCAAACAAGAACACCAAAATTGATTGTGCTTTTAGTTGCGTTATAACTCTAAAGCAAAAGACATGGTGACCATTCACAGGAACGACTTGAATTTAACAGGTGATGCAACAGGCTTTAAAGCAATAATTCACCCCAAAATGAAAATTCAGTTACAATTTATTCACCCTCATGTAATTCCAAACATTATGTTTTATGTCCAAGCTGCTTTTCCATACAATGCCACTAGACTAGCTATCATTTACTTAAGGGCTGTAGTTTTCAATCTTAAAACAGTTTGTTTGTAATTGGATTCATTATTAGTTCCCCCCATGCAAATTATTTTGATGACATTTGCCTTTGTAACATTCTGCTAGATTGTATGTTTGTTGTAAACAAATGCGTTTTCAAGGTTTCAATCGACATGAGGCGAGATAATGATAGGTTATATTTTTTAATGGACTATTCCCTTAAGCAAAGTTCATCGCTCATCAGCAGATATGAAAGAAAATGAAAAGTTCATGAGAGTAATGTCTGATGCTGCTTTATTTCCATAAATTGTATTTAAGCAAATATACAGAACATATACTGCCAAATAAACAAAACATTTCTCCAATGACTGATTAAATCTTTGGTTTAATTGAAACAAAGGCACATGAAGGTACTTTTTGCTCTCTGGTATGTCATTAAATGCTGACATTTGGCAGAGCCTTGTTTTGAAGTAGTAAGTTCTACAACTATTTGTACATGCCATAGGTTTGATTTAGTTATTTCTCTATTTGAAGTATGAACAAACTGTCAGAGTCCAGGTTTTGGCAACAGTTCTGATGGAGGTTAAGTAAACTGGTAGATTAAAAAGAGGAGCACAAATCTAGGCAAAGGGGAATGCAGCAATTTGACTCTTTGAGCTGTATTTTCAGCAATATCCAAGAAAACGTTTCCGAGGTAAGCAAGATGATGCGATGACAAATTATAAGGTTTAACACAGATTTGAGCCAAAAGTTATACAACTGAAGCAAAAAATTGAACATCAAGAAAATTCTTGCTGGTCTGCATGATGGTTTGCTAGTCTTAGCTGGTTTAGATGGGCTGCCAGCTGGTCTTCCAACCTGACCACCTGAACGTTTCTAAAAAAAATCTAAAACCAGCTGGGTGACATGCTAAATATCTTAGGCTGGTTTAAGCAGGTCCGAAGCAGCTGAAGGCAGTGTAAAACGTTGTATCAACTCCGGTTGATCAAATAAGACATAATTTAAAATGTTGTGGAACAGCAAGAAAAAGACTTATCTGAAATTTCTGAGGGCAGAGAATTAGATACAACTTGTAAACGAACATGACATGGAATATTTTTTCAGGACAGCGCTGATAGCATTAGCTGGTGATAAACGGAAATGCAATACAAACATGGTTCTCACCCTGACTGATTAAATGATGCAAACTCCCTTTCTAATGAGGAACAATATAAATGTATGTGTCAGACTGGTAATGTGAACACATTTAACCAATGTATAACAATAATATTTTCAATAATTAATTATGACCTTGCAGTCCAGCTGCATTTATTATTATTTTGTTTTTTCAAACTGTGAGCACATTTCAAACTATTTACTAGGGCCAGGGACAATCTATTCTTTACCTTAAAGGGACACTTTTGAGAAAACTCTTTTAAAGTACAAGATGCTTCCTTGTAACCAACTCTCTCACTTCAACAACACATGACATCGAGTGGGAAGCCTACTCACATTTACCTCAGGACAAAATAGCCAAATTACATTTGGTCACAATGCAAACAACAGTCAGAACTTCTCATATTCATTCTGGAATGGCAACCATTACTGCAGACTTGTGATAAGCTTATGCGCCTGTTTTGCGTGAGGTTTCTGCTGATTTCATTCAGCTTAGAATCAGCATTAATATAAGCTGCATATGATCAAATACACACATATACACACACATATATATATATATATATATATATATATATATATATATATATATATATATATATATATATATATATATTCAAGGCTTGGACAGTTTTTCTACATGTATGACTTTCAACGTATGTCTAGCTCTATTAAATAGCTGTATTTGGTTCTTTGTTATAAGGCACAGTGGTAATGATATTGAACATGGAATTTTAGACGCCATTAAGGTAAAATCAAAACAACCTGATCAGTTAAGTAGATCAGAGATACGTGAAAAGAAAAATGCTATCTCTGCCTTTAAAAAAACAAAAGGCAAAGATAAAAATCAGCATTTTGGTATTCATTGTCTTGCAATGTCTAGAATTGGCACAATAACATCTGTTTTGAGGCACTATGTTAAAATGCTTGAGTATAATATTGATTGCAGAAGGCTTCATCAACAGACACAGGTAGTTTTCAGCTAGCACTCTGTATTTGCTTTTATCCAAGTTACACAGATGCTTTCAAAATCCAGATGAAATCTAACAGAATCTCCAACACATCCAGTCGATATAGTTCCCTTTTCTCAACATGGAAGCTGTTGGATTCAAAGGTCCCTGGTGTGTAAGGAGGCATAGATTTGGTCTCTCAAAAATGTGCAAAATCTGAACTGGATCCTTTGGCAAGGGTAAGCTGGTTGTATGAGAGCAAGGTTCCACTTTCTCTTCTGTTCCCTCTGCAGTTCTTGTGTTGAGACATATTAGCAGTTATTGGACACTGAGGTTACATTACGGACAGACTCTCAGGCTGGTGCTGATTGGCTCCACTAAGCGACTCCATTTTATGATCTCGGCTTGAGGTCAGCAGAGATTGCCCTCGGGCCAGCACCATCATTGTGTCACTGGAAATCCCAGAAAATTCAAAAGCAAATGTGCCGTAGAAGAGCATGATGATGACACAGAAAACCCACTCAAAAATGGCAGATGCGTGTTGCAGAACAAAACTCTCCTGGACAAAAAACACCCCACCTGGAGCACAGTTTGGTCAAGGAATCATAGGAAATTATGTATTAAAAAACAAAAGAAGAACAAAATATCATCTGAGTGTTATCACAACTGAATGTAACAGGACATTCAAAATTTTGGGAGATGTGATATGTGAGAATATTGCCACAATGAACCTTCCTAGAGGTGGGCAGTAAGATGAAAACATCACAGTACAAGTAATCACTGTAACTGTATATCATAGTATAGTTACTTTTGTTGTAAATAAAAAAAAACAAAGTGCGAATGCCTATTTTGGATCATTTGGTGAATTAAATACTTTGCGAGTATTTCATTTAATTTGACTATTTTCTCTATTTTCTTTTTTTTTTTACATGATGGACAAATAGGGTCATTGACAAATGATGTTGTCTGAGGTGATCAAAATTATTATTTTTTTTTTAAACAAAGAAATGTTATCTTTTTAACCATGTTGGTTTCATAAATGTTTGAAAATCACAGCAAAAAAAAAAACATTGAATGGCTTTAAAAATATAAAGTTGTGTAACCATCAAGTAAAAAGGTATTGAAACACTTATCTTACACTTTGAAAACTTTTTGGGAAAATAATATTCAAACTAGAGCACTTCACATTACAGACTGCACATCAACTGAATTCAATAATGTGAAAGCAAGTTGCATAAAACAACTACACTCCATTTGCATTATACAAACACCCCTTAAAAGGATAGTTCACTCAAAAATTAAGAAACTCACTCATCATTTCACCCATCCCAGATGTGTATGACCTTCTCTCTTCTGCAGAACACAAACAGGGATTTTTAGAAGAATATTTCAGCTCTGTAGGTCCATACAATGCAAGAGAATGTTGGCAAAGACATTTAAGGTCCAAAAATCACAAAGACAGCATAACAGTAATCCTTAAGACTCCAGTGGTTAAATTCATGTCTTCAGAACTATAAGTTCTTCTCCCTGCCCAGTAGGTGGCAATGTGCACAAAGAATGCAAATCACCAAAAACTAAAGAAGAATGTGAAAGTGGAGATTTATAGTATAAAATGACTTAAATATGGATCTTTTTCTCACCCACATCTATCATATAACATCTGCTTATATATGATTATAATATGGATTTAACCACTGGAGTCATGGGATTTACTTTCATGCTGCATGTATGTGCTTTTCAGACCTTCAAAGTTCTGGCCACTATTCATTTCCATTGTATGGACCAACAGAGCTGAAATATTATTCTAAAAATCTTACTTTGTGTTCAGCAGAAGGGAGAAAGTCATACATATCTGGGTAAATGATGAGGAAAAACTCATTTTTGGGCAAGCTATACCTTTAATAGGTTCATCTTTGCCTTGGCTTGTTTGTGCCCCACAGTTCTTTGTCACGCTTGCGTATAAATAGTGTTACAGTAGACCCTCCCACTAATAGCCGCACAATGCATTTACGGTGGTATAAACGCAATTGTAAAATCTCTTCCTGTTGACACATTTCTACCATCACATGACATATATGTATATGTATATATAGCGTCACTCCACCCATACCTTAACCAAACAAAAAAATATTGATATAAATATACATTCAATAAGATAAAATAAGGAAGTGTGAGTGGCAAGGATACTAAGCACCAGAGCTACAAAGGCCAGCAGGGTCATAAACAGGCGCAAGTGACCCATATTATATTCTCCCGGGGTCTTGGCCAGGCGGTAGGTCAGCGCAGACTGCAAACACACAAACAGCATACTTGTGGGGAAGGCCACCCCTGCACCAACATAGTGCAGAACCTTGGCATTATCCACCTGTAACACAATGACAGACACCAGTGCATATTAGCGACAGAACCACCAGTGACAACAAAACATACAGTCAGCAACGTGCCATACTCGGGGTGCGCTTTAGCGTGAGGGAAAACAAATTCTGTTTACCGTAGTTACCCATTCATTACTACTGGGTAATCTAAGAGAAATGGCCAATAGATTTTGCAATTTTAAAAAATAAGGGAAAAAAACACTTTTAAAAGTTTGTTGTTTTTACACTTTTGTTTCAACAGTTAAATGTACAATGAATTATGTTGACAAAAAATGCATAGTAAAGTCTGCTGCAGAGATGCATATGTTTAGATGTGTAATTGTCATCCTGTCGCTGAATTGCATGTTTTCACAGTAGTCTTCTTCATTTAGCTTCTTTTATTCGGTTTGCTGGTGATGTTTTTTACTTTGAGTGTTTTGGACTTTTTTATATTTTTCCCCGTAGAAATAGGGGATGGCTAACTACAGTAATCAGGATTTTTTTTTCCCCCAAAAGTGGGCGTGGCCTTATTTGACAACTGTATCTATGGAAAAAACACATTTAGAGAAGCTATAATTTTTTATTGCTAAAAGCATTTCTGTACTCACCACACATGACTGGGTGGCATGTGTTTATGATCTAAGAGCTGAAAACAGAGGAAAGTGAGAAAACAATGCCACATCACTTCCAACTCATGTGGCAGTTTCTAAACAACACCAGCAGAGGGCAGCAGAACAAGCTGCAGTAAACTGCTCCACCTCTACCATAGCACACTGAGGGCAAAACTCCACCACATCATCAGTTTACTGTATATCTCACTCTGGAAATGTTTAGGCTGGTGCTGATACACAAATTTGGATGCAGGTACTGACTTTAAATCTTTCCCACACACACACACACACACACACACACACACACACACACACACTTTTCCTTCCATCAACTCCATTTACTGTTCGGAAAACATCGCTCACATCATCCAAACAAACCCAACTTTGACATAATTCGAACCAGTGTGCACACCAAATGTGCTAGTGTGAAAGCACCCTATATCTCTCCTTCACTCACTTTTTCAATCTATTCTTCCAATCAAATCCTGTTGCATTTACTTTCAATTTTGTATGCAGACAAACGAAAGCTAAATATCAAAGTATTGCAGCAGTAACTCTGGAAACCATCAATCATCTCCAACTATTGTTAGAGAACCATTGATTATCTCTGGAAATGATATCCTGTATGTTCCCTCAAGGCAAGGAATTCCCCTTCATTTGTACATCTAAATATTGAGCTGCGGTTCTCCGTGCTTACACACGCACAGTCATTAGGACAAGGACAAATGTTCTCAGCACTGTAATGTTAGAAATGCTTAAGGACAGGGATCGAAGCCAGAGAATGCTTCCTTGTAATGTGAGTAACAAGCACTGCCACAATGCACATTGGATGAGACTATCATTATGTGACACATGCCATGGACACACGTAGTAATGCCCAATCACCATTCACCTTATTTGTTTCAACCCTGCTGGAAAAAAAATAACTTAAACCAGCCAAAGCTGACCACCAAGCTAGTTTCCACAGGTCAGACTTGACAGGTTTGATGGTTTTTGAAGGGTTTGGTAATTTTTCAGATGGTAAGTGTTGGGTGACCCACTTAAACCAACTTAGATGAGCAAATAAGGCTGGTTTAAGGTTTACAGCAGCGAAGTAAAGAGCTGAGTAACACCCGAGTAAAGAGTGAGCAATTTTTGACATTTTCCATATGGAACTGTGACTAAGATCCAGGCAGGCACACAGACTTCCAGCAGAGCGCAGTTACAGAAGTCTATCCTTGTGTGCGGGTTACAGTCTCATGCCTTGGGTCGCTAAATTAGCGACAGAAGAAATCCCTCATATATATTTTCGAAAACATGTGGTTGAATGCCTGCCTTTCTTCCCTTGTGCAGATAGTAGCAACAACGAAAACACATTCTAGAATTTGTCTTCATATCATAAACAACAGATTTTAAAGATGAAGAGCATCTTTTTTTATGTTAAAATACTTGGTAACACTTTACAAGACTAATAATTAATTTACAAATGTATAATAAATAATGAATACCAAGGTTAATATCGTAAACAAAAATTATTACTTAAACGAAAACAGGTGGATTTAGTTAACTAAAATAAAAATGGGTGTTTTAAGAAAATGAAAACAATAAATGTGCACATCAAAACGAACGAAAACTAAATAGAATCATGGAGAAAATGACTTTAGTTTTTGTTTTTCAATCATTCTTGGAAGATCTGGTTGAAAACAACCAATCACATTTCGCCTGCATACGTGATGCTTAAATGCACGTAAATCTGGGGGCGGGGCTCAGAATGACACCATAAAAACCAGCATGTGAGAAAGCACTGATGGCAAATAAGGTTGCCATTTGAAACAAAAACAGCACAACATAAATTGGGCCCTCTTTTATTTGACCTCAAACTAAACCTCTAAATATATTTCATTCAATGAACTTCGGAAACTGTCAAAGCAGTGACTAGTTCTTTGGTGCGGGCCATCTGAAACAAGACCCGTGTGATTCCATGCTGCTGATACAAAAAGAAAAACAAATGCTGACTTGCTTGCAATACCTGCCAATTAGTGAACCAATTTTACCTTACATGTTATAACTGCTTAGTAATAACTATTCAACATTAGTAAATCTATTAAATTGTTCATTAATGTAAAGTGGACACATGTGAAGCATTTATTAAAGAGTTGCCATCATTAGAAACTTGAACATACCTGAAGGACATCACTGGACCCCTGCTAGACCCCTTCAATTTCTTACGGAGCAAACAGGTCTGTGGATGATGCTGTCAACATGGGACTGCATTATATCCTGCAACACCGACAGACCTGGGACTTATGCAAGGATCCTATTTGTGGACTTTAGTTCAGCCTTCAATACAATCATGCCTGATCTTCTCTCAACCAAACGGACCCAGATTTCCATGCTAACCACAATCTGTCGGTGGATCAGCAGCTTTCGGACTGATATGCAGCAGCTAGTGAGACTGGGGAAAATCACATCCGGGACCCTCACCATTAGCACTGATGCTCCTCAGGGATGCATTCTCCCTCCACTGCTCTTTCCCTTGTACACGAATAACTGCACTGCAAGGACCCTTTTGTCAAGTTTGCAAATGACACCATGGTCATTGGCCTCATCCGCGACTGACGAGTCTGCATACAGATGGGAGGTTGAACAGCTGGCTGCAGTCACAACAACCTTGAGCTGAACACACTCAACAGTGGAGATGATAATGGACTTCAGGGGAAGTCAGTTTTCTCCGCATCTGAGACAGTCAATCCGCACATCTCATAACGTGGCTTGTTGAGCGTGTTAACGCAGAGACATATTGCATGTGGAGGCCCACGCTATTCTCCGCTGCACCAATGCACAAATCACCATGTGCCCCACCAAGAGCAAGAACCACACACAGCAACCACAGGGAGGTTAACCCATTTGACTCTACACTACCAAGCAAACGGGCCAATTTGGTTGCTTAGGAGACCTCGATGGAGTCACTGGATTCAAACTCGTGACTCCAGGGGTGGTAGTCAGCATCAATACTCGCTGAGCTAACCAGGCCACCTAATAAGGATATTATTTAAGCATTTATAACAAGCAAGGAAAAATACTCACTATTTGGAAAGTATTGGATAAAAGTTGCCCTTTTTATGCATACTGCTATAACTGTATTTAAATTATTAATAATGCATTTGTAAATGACTTATTCATCATTAATGAACCCCTTTATGACCCTTAACAAAGGGAATATTAAAGTGTTACCAGATACTTTCTCCTGTCCTAACTTAATTTGCAGAGATGACTATAAATAAGCCATCTGGTTGATTTCTTTGAAAAGTGCAAACACTGGCCCTGTGTTGCTTTCAAATATTGCTCTGTTTGTCGGAGCATACTGACTAGCACGACACAGCACTACTGGCTCAATGGCAGGGCTAGGTGTGTTACGATTCAATCGTTTTCTCTATGCATCAACTCCTTATGGACATTTCACCTCGAAACTGCAGGGATACATGACATGAACCATGTTGTTTAATTTAACAAAAAAAGTCACACAGTTGTGTAATTTTCATGAGATCAGGCTGATATTTTTCGACCGATGACAGACGGGAGTGTTCAGGACAACCATTTAAAAACAAGAGTTTTTGCAATTCAGTTTGATGATGCTAGAGGTGCAGATATTATACATTTTAGCTTTAAATTGACTGAATAACAATTGGGGTTTTGTTTACCATGACCAGGCATAACTCCCCCCCCCCCCCCCATGATCCATCTGGTACCCCATTCTCTGTCCTGGGAATGCAGTGGAAAAGTCCTTCACATGCTGGCACGAGGAATCTGCAGTTTGCTTTGGCAGGTAGTAACTGTCAAGCCCAAGCAAGGGAGAACCCTTTGTGAACACAAGCACATACACACCTACACACACACACACACACACAAACGTGCAAGGTAACATTCCAACACAGGAAGAGCACCATGCTTCATTTATCCAGGATGATTCAATCCAGACTGAGCAAGAACAAACGCTTTCCATTGAGGGATTTTGAGTGTAGTTAAATGTTTATAGGGGACCACACAAGCACACATATAAACAAATACATTAATTCAAATTCATGTATAAAAAAAAATGCATATAAGATTACAGGAACTCTAGCAGCTCTCCAGAAATCTCTAGTACACAAGCAAACATAAGCCAGAAGAGGAGTAACGTGGGGCAGGTTTTTCAGCAAGCTCAGACAGGTTTGCAGCAACGGAGACCCACACACCTCTACCTTTATACTACTAGGCATGGGGGGCAATTCTTTCCCAAATGATTATAGATGCATCCACAAAAATTCCACGATACAAACATAGAAGTGCCATACACTGTGCAACACTGCAGAATGGCACATATATTTATATTACTGTAAAGAATATTTTAAAGAATGTCACGATTGCCGATTTCCATACAAGAGCAGTAGGTAGTGCCTTACTTTAAAGCTTAAAATAAGCACCCAAATGTGTCAAAAGTGGCCCATGTGACTTGTTCATCATATTTCAAATATTCTGAAGGCATACCAATATTTTGTTGGATTAACAGACCAAAATCAAATCATTAATAATTCCAAATCATGTATGGCGACATGTCAATAACATAAAACCTCATTCTTTGTATTATGGCATTTGGTTATGAGACACGCAAGAACCCATGAGGTTTGATGTTATTCAAATGTCGCCATATTTGAGTTGGACTCTAAAGAGGAGTTAATCAATGATTTAATTTGAGAGAATAAAGACTTACATTACAGTCTGTTCGTCATACAAATTATGATCGAATGCCCTTAGAAGTCTTGGAATATGATACACATCAGCATGCACTACTAATCAAACTGTTGGGTGCTTTAAGCTTTAAAGCAAGTCACTATCGAGATCTGTTGGATGTAAATCAGCAACCATGACACTCTTTAAAATATCTCCTTTTGTGTTCCGTAGAAGAAATAGTCATATGGGTTTGGAAGGACATGAAAAGAATTTTGCCCCTTGACCGTTGCTAACAAACTAAAATGCACTGAGGATTGAGATGCCAAAAGATTTGCACCCCTACACACTCTCAAAACAGTACACACACACACACACACACACACATGTTGTGTTTCCATGTTTTATGGGGACTTTCCATAGACATAATGGTTTTTATACTGTACAAACTTTATATTCTATCCCCTAAACCTAACCCTACCCCTAAACCTAACCCTCACAGAAAACTTTCTGCATTTTTACATTTTCAAAAAACATAATTTAGTATGATTTATAAGCTGTTTTCCTCATGGGGACCGACAAAATGTCCCCACAAGGTCAAAAATTTCGGGTTTTACTATCCTTATGGGGACATTTGGTCCCCACAAAGTGATAAATACACGCTCACACACACACACACACACACACACACACACACACACACGCGAGCTCTACACACTATTCATTCATTTCATGCAACTTATCTTCTGTTTCTCTCAAACCACATTCAGAAAAGAAAAAAAGAAAACTCGAAAGTGCCGCAGTTACATAACGTGACTTCCAGTATTTCAGATAGTAATGAGTCTGATGGCACCCTCTTGTCATCCTACACCACAGTGGTGGAGTGCTCCAGAAGGGCAGGCACGCTGATGAGGAGCAGATGTTGTGTTAGGGCCATGTGCTCATTCCTGGCTCTCCTGCCACACACACACACACACAGGAAGAGAGGATGGCGCAATCCCACTTACATTAAAAAATGCCAATTTTGGGATTTGAGCGTTTTGAATGGAACAAGTATGTCTAGAATCAAATGTCCTAATAAAACTATTCAAAGACAAACTACTGACAGGCTGGAAGGTATTGCAATCAAGAGGATTCAAGTTGTATGCCAGGGCAATTCAAATCTGCTCCAGCAGCGTTTAACTCCAACCCTCCCAATCAGTGTTTTCAGGATGTCTTGAAAATTACAGGCAGGTGTGTAAGAGCATGGTTAATACTAAATTCTGCAGGACAGAGGCCCTCCGGGATCAGATTTGAATGGCCCTGTTGTACACAGAATACTTTGAACTTCAAGTCAACATGTAATTAAAATCAACATTATTTACTTTCTTCATTCTAGGTCTTACTGTTTTGATTTATCAGTCCACATTATTATATAAATGTAAAAAAAAGTTTGTTGTGTGTGTTGTCCACATGTACATGGAAATTTCTTTAAAATGCAATGTTTCACCCGCAGACAAAAAATCCTGTCGACAGCGTTTTAGGAAATATCTCAGTCCATACAACAACATAATATCCATTTGTCATTGTATAAAGTCTCTGTTAATACACTGAGCTCTTTACAGTCAGTTATTGATCAAGAACAACAAACAGAAACATTTAGTTCTAATCACAGTATGACAGCGGTTCAATCAGTCCAGTCGCAGTTTCAAGGGTGAGGACAGCAGTGAATGAAATCACTCTCCTAATGGATTTAACAGTTTTTTTTACTGTTTGGCGAAGTTGTTTACCTGCTATACTGCTTGGATATTTTCTGGTAGGGTTGTTGAAGCTTATATTGCTTGTCGTGCTTTAATGAATCGAACATTACTCTTGTATACCGATCAAAAAAAAAAAAAATTAATTTAAGTTACCATTTCAGTCTTCCTAATATTTATGACTTGAGTATTTATAACATTGCTACAGTTTAGAGATTCCTAAATTATGTGTCCCACTGTTTTCTTAGGCTTTTTTCCTCTCATTCTTTACATATTAGTCACAGAAATGCACAAGCTGTTGACACTTCACATTGTTTTTATACCAGAACATTTTTAAATGTTTTTTTTTTTACCTGACAAAGACTTAATGGTCTAAACATTGCGAGCAAGTGTAAGCCAATAAAGTATTTTTGGAGCAATAAATAACATTTTTGATCTATATCACATTCCCAGTGGGTCAGAAGTTTACATACACAAAGTTAAATGTGCCTTTAAGCAGGTAAATTTCAGAAAATGATGTCAAGCCTTTAGACAATTAGCTTCTGATAGGAGACATACTGAATTGGAAATGTACCTGTGGATGTATTTTAAGTCCCATCTTCAAACTCAGTGCCTCTTTGCTTGGCATTATGGGAAAATCAAAAGAAATCAGCAAAGCTCTCAGAAACAAAAATTGTGGACCTCCACAAGTCTGGTTCCTCTTTGGGAGCAATTTCCAAATGCCTTCATCTGTACAAACAATAGTACGCAAGTATAAACACCATGGGCCCATGCAGCCATCATACCGCTCTCGAAAGAAGCACATTCGGTCTCCTAGAGATGAAAGTAATTTGGTGCAAATTATCTTCTGAAGATGCTGGAGGAAACAGGCAGACAAGTATCTATATCTACAGTAAAACAAGTCCTATATCGACATAACATAAAAGGCTGCTCAGCAAGGAAGAAGCCTCTGCTCCAAAACTGCCTTAAAAAGCCAGACTACAGTTTGCAAGTGCACATGGGGACAAAGATCTTACTTTTTGGAGAAATGTCCTCAGGTTTAATGAAACAAAAATTTCACTGTTAGGCCATAATGATTAGCCATAATCATTATGTTTGGAGGAAAAAGGGTGAGGCTTGCAAGCCAAAGAACACCATTCCAACCATCTCATGTTGTGAGGGTGCTTTGCTGCATTAGGCACGTCACAAAAAAGATGGCATCACAAGTAAGGAAAATGATGTTGATATATTGAAGCAACATCTCAAGACATCAGCCAGGAAGTTAAAGCTTGGTCGCAAATGGGTCTTCAAAATGGACAATGACCATAAAAGCATAACTCCAAAGTTGTGGCAAAATGGCTTAAGGACAAAGTCAAGGTACAGGAGTGGCCATCACAAAGCCCTGACCTCATTCCGATAGAAAATATGTGGGCAGATCTGAAAAAGCACGTGCAAGCAAGGATGCCTAGAAACCTGATCTGCCTAGAGTTCTGACTGAAGGAATGGGCAAAATTCCAGCAACTCATTGTGGAAGGCTACACAAAATGTTTGACAACTTAAATGTAAAGGCAATGCTACCAAATACTAACAAAGTCTATGTAAACTTCTGACCCACTGGAAATGTGATGAAAGAAATAAAAGCAGAAATAAATAATTCTCTCTAATATTATTCTGACATCTCACATTCATAAAATAAAGTTGTGATCCTAACTGACCTAAGACAGGGAATATTTTATATGATTAAATGTCAGGAATTGTGAAAAACTGAGTTTAAATGTATTTGGCTAAGATGTATGAAAACTTCTGACTTCGACTAAAAATAGAGTCTCTTTAAATGGATTCATATCAGCCATTTCACAAGTTTCACTTTTTAATATATGTGTAGTACATGACAATAGGGCAGTGCCTAATCACAATTGAGGTAAAGTGTCCTTCTGCAAGGAACTTGCAGTTTTATACTTCAACCGCTAGAGGGCTAAAAGTTACATAGTGTAACTTTAATGTGCACTCAACCAAAAACAAATCCTGTGAGATGCTCACAGATCTGATCCTATTCTGAAAGAGGCAGTACCATTTTAGTACTTGTTTGCGCATATCAATGTAAATACTTACATTGATTTACTTATTAGTAAATGGAAATAGAATGCAATTTGAATTATTTAAAATGGCCGATCTTCGTCTCAAGTCAGCCTTAAATCAGGGCCGATCTTTTTTGCAGCAAGCAGGGAATCACACATGCATACTGCTACTCTAATGAATGAGCGCAGTAGAGCAGAGGAGGGTGGGGCCGGCTGGAACAACGCACGCCCGGTCCCCAATAAAGGAGGCCGGTGACGACAGTTTGAGACATGCAGCTGCTCTGTGTGTTTATGTTTGTGTTTTTAGTTCAGTTTGTTATTAAAATTATCATTTATATTGTCAAGCCAGTTCTTGCCGCTTCCTTTCCCTTAACCCGCTTTACAAGCACTTTCTCAGCCCTTGATTTATGACAGTGTGGCCTCTGAAAGATGAATTGTTGTCAATTTCAAGTATTCACGAATTTAAACTTTCAGACATTTCAGCTATTATTCAGATGAATATGCAGGTTTGTTATTAAAAATATGTAAGAATTACACATGTATGAATATTAAGTTGCCTTCTTACTCGCTGCAATGTGTGCACAGAGAGAATAAAGAAACTGCAAACGGGTATAAAAACTGGATTAAACAACAAATAAACATGCATTTACAAATCTGAGTACATGTGATGTAACACGAGTCTTGACAATCAGACATTGTGTTGAGCGACAGAGATTGTTTGAGCGATCATGAACACTTTTAAGCTTCACTACTTTCAATGTGCTCACTTGCGGTGTCAATTAAACATGCTCGCTCTCCAGGTGCCTCAATATCTCATCATCAGTCACTCATCTCAGCACTATTCAGTGAGGATCCCAATTTAAATCAGATTAATATTGGTCACATTACCACTAATCACAGCAATTCAATTTTAACCATAATGGCACAGTGTCTTCACGCATTTGCTTAATAATTAATTAACAAGACACCAAAGAGAGTAAATAAATCATAGATTTGAATGATTTCTCACTGGAGTAGTTTTAGAGCTTGTAATGGATACATTTTCATATTTTTTTTATGCATCTCTGTTGTGTGCGATGCTCTCATGTTTTTTGGTTGCCAGTATATCACTATGACCTTTTGATACTGACAACAGTTCTGTTAATAACAGTTTCAAAACAAATAAATGTTAGCAATTCACAATTCATGTAATTTTGGTAACTTTATAAAAAGGTTCCATTCATTAACATTAGTTAATGCATTACATATCATGAACAAACCATAAACCATGATGAGCCTTTATGAATTAGGTTATTGAATAAAATTACAATTGTTCATTGTTAGATCATAGTGCATTAAATAATTAATACAACTTTTGATTTTCAAAATGTAATGGTATATGTTGTAACTAACATTAAGTTCATTATTTAACAACGTTACTTTAGTTAACATGAACTAATGTTAACAAATGGAACCTTTTTGTAAAGTGTTATCGTAATTTTACGGTGTGGGTCATAAACGTATAACTGCACAATATAACTTGTAAAAGTGTGGCAAAAGGCACTTTTACAAACATCGGTTTCATCCAATCTTAGTGTAAAAATAATACAACAAAAAAGAAAAAAAGAGAGATCGGTAACGGCTTCAAATTTCCTGATCGGTGCACTACTAATGTATGGAATATACTGTACTAAATTAAATTTCATGGAATACAAGGATTTTGCAAATTTCTAAAAAAGCTAAAATGTCATAAGGAATCTAAATGAATCATGAAATCTGTATCAATACCCAGCCAAAACAGAGAGAAAACTTTTTCAAAAATGTCATATTCGCATGGACTTGGCCTTGGTAACCTCTCAAACGACTTTGAGAGTTTACCAAGACTCCTTGTCACTAATAAGACTCCTTGTCACTTAGCCCTCTTATTTTTCCTACCTTTCACTCCAACCACCTGACCACATTCTGGAATGAATCAGCCACTTTTCATAGATCCAATCAATTCCTGAGATAGGAATTTATAGAGAAAAGGGAGTTACATTTTGGTCACCAAACATTTATATGATCGTTTTAAAAGACATGGATTAAGCCGCCGGAGTCTATTGGATAACATTTGTGCGGACATTATGTGCTTTATGAAGCTCCAAAGTTTTGGTCACCATTCTCTAGCAAAAAAATAAAAAAAAATAAAAAAGGCCTATAGAGCTGCATTATTCTTCCAAAAATCTTTGTGTGTTCTGCAGAAAAAGAAAGTCAAACATCTGGGATGGCATGAGGGTGAATAAATGAGAGAATGTTTATTCTGGAGTGAACTATGCCTTTAAGTCCTGTCCTACATTTTTCACTACGAAACATTTTTATACTGTTTTACTCGGAAATGCTTCGCATTACAGAAGTTAAACGACTTATGAATGCCTTTTATTGTTGACTTAAACACATTTTCTCAAAAATCCACTTGAGAGATTGGCAATACAGCTTTTACACCTCAGAAGTCAAGGAAGTTTTATTTAGCAAACAGCATTCACATTAACAACTCAGCTAATCTTAATGAAGTCCTGACACTGAAGCACAATATGGTGGGCAGTTTCTCTTACACAAGCAAAGCAGAGGCGAGGACGGCAGGGCTGATTTTTTTCTGTCCAGCTCCAGATGGAGGAAAACAGAAAATTGGTGTGGGAGGGGGCTGCAAAATGTGACCTAATAGACTGCAGACATCACATGTTCACCCAAACATGGATCTCTAGTCAGTACAAAATGTTGCTCTCCACACGCAGTGTGGGTGGTCCCTGTATCAGCGTAATGGCTTAAGACATTACAGATACATTACAGCATTGCTGTGGACATACTGAGCAGAGTTTTAAAGTAAAATACAAAACTGTTACAAACTGCAATCTAGCTGACATACTAAGCTTAAAGACCACATAACATCAAAGGTAGGACAAAGGGCTCATCCCATTTTTAATAGCCAATAAGCTATAGTCTATGTCACAGCCATGGACCATGGTGGCACTTGCTATTCAGAGGCAGGTGGTATTTGGAAAGGGCCATTCTTATTCTAGAGAGCATTTGATTGGACAAAAATGTATGTATGCCCCTGAGTGCAAGATGATTCATCAATATTTTATAATATAATATAATTTATAATATAATATCTGGCTGATGTCTTGAGATGTTGCTTCAATATATCCACATAATTTTCCTCCCTCATGATGCCATCTTTTTTAGAAGTGCACCAGTACCTCCTGCAGCAAAGCACCCCCACAACAAGATGCTGCCACCCCCATGCTTCAAGGTTGGGATGGTGTTCTTCGGCTTGCAAGCCTCACCCTTTTTCCTCCAAACATAACAATGGTCATTATGACCAAACAGCTAGAGATTATGGCCTGAGGACATTTCTCCAAAAAGGAAGATCTTTGTCCACATGTGCACTTGCAAACTTTGGAGCCGTGGCTTCTTCATTGCTGAGCAGCCTTTCAGTTTATGTCATTATAGGTCTTGTTTTACTGTGGATATAGATACTTGTCTACCTGCTTCCTCCAGCATCTTCACAAGGAGCTTTGCTGTTGTTCTGGGATTGATTTTGTACTTTTACACCAAACTACATTCACCTCTAGGAGGCAGAACAAATCTCCTTGCTTAGCGTTATGATGGCTGTGTGGTCCCATGGTATTTATACTTGTGTACTATCGTTTGTACAGATGAACCTTTTACCGTCAAGCATTTGGAAATTGCTCCCAATGATGAACCAGACTTGTGGAGGCCCACATTGAGGTCTTGGCTGATTTCTTTACGATGTCAAGCAAAGAGGCACTGAGATTGAAGATAGGCCTTAAAACACATCCACAGGTACACCTTCAATTCAGTATATCCAATTCCTATCAGAAGCAAATTTTTTAATTGACCTCGAAGCTAACAGACATGTACAAATAGCCAAATATTTTGTTTTAATGGAGTTCTGAAGTAATGCAGGGGAGTAACTTTGCTGGATTTGAAACATTTCAAATATGCAGGGGAACAGAACCAAAACCACTCTAAACTAATAACAAAATTGCTAAGATGATGAATAATTAAGTTCATAATGCTGCAGGGGTGAAAGTTCATGCTCCCTCTATAATAGCTGCCTATAATAGTTCAAAAGACATAAATACAGCATGCTTCAGTGAAGGATGGATAAATATATGGACAAACATGTCTAAACCTGTGCTCTCTCTACATTGCTTTTGAAGTAGTACATAGTTAAGATGTAGATGCTTACAGTATCAAGAAAAAGGTTTGCTTCCCCCCCTGTCTCTATGGCAACCAGCCTATAAAAACCTGCGATGCCCCTGTTGACTGACCTCCCCACATCGCTAGCAGTCTGGGCACTCAGCCAATCGTCCAAACATTTTAACCTGCAAAAAGGCTGTCGCCAAGGGCTCACACCGATTCATAAATAATGGTAAAGGATGTAGGTTTCACGTGGCTCGGAGGAGTGTACGGCTTCGCATGAGGGGGTTTATAGAGTTTGCCTTCCCAATGTTACCACACCATCATTCATCTAAACACTTTAGATGAGGATTCAGATTTGAACAGGAGTAGAATATAACTCAAACCAGAAAACAGCTATTCTGAATAAATATTTAACAGAAAACACTCATCCAAACACTCTTATACTGTATATACACATATACACAAAAGCATGCAGAAGATACCCCTACTGAAAAGACCAGCTTAGACCAGCATGGATTTCCCAATCAAGGCTGGTTCAAGCTGTGTTTTGCTGGTTTATGTGTCTCCTCTAGAGTTTCAGATTAAACCTCAACAATGTCAAACTTTGCCAAGATAGCAAAAAAATCAAAAGGTTTCAACATGAGCTCTTGCATTTATCGGATTATTCTAATATAGCCATGCTATCTACAGTAATATTACAGATTTACACTCACTGAGAACTTTATTAGGAACACTATGGTCCCAATAAAGTCCCAACTTGGTCTTCTGCTGTTGTAGCCCATCTGCCTCAAGGTCTGACAAGCTATTGATGCTATTCTGCTCACTACAATTGGACAGAGTGGTTATCTGAGTTACCACAGCCTTTCGGTCAGCTCAAACCAGTCTTGCCATTCTCCATTGACCTCTCTCATCAACAAGGCGTTTCCATTTGCAGAACTGCCGCTCACTGGATATTTATTGATTTTGGCACCATTTGGAGTAAATTCGAGAGACTGTTGTGCATGAAAATCCCAGGAGATCAACAGTTACAGAAATACTTTATTTCTTTGTGCAAATAAATTACTAAAATTTGACTAAACAGAAATAAGAATAAACTGCTATACACCATTTTAAATAATATTTTATTTATTCTTTTTAAGTTAGTTGTGTGTGAAATTTAGTAAATATAGTGCTAAATAAGAGTTTATAATATTTTTTGCAATTTTATGCTTGTATTAATTACTATATTACATTTGTTATATATATATATATATATATATATGCCTTTCGGCTACCCTGCTCTCTGGATATCAGCATCGGCATTTAAAAAACCCATATCGGTCAACCACTACACCTGTAGACACTTAATGCAACATAACTGAAAACGCCTTGAAGTTTCATGAGCTATGAAACAGCAACATTTTAGCAATACACTTTTCCTCTGGGTGAGTACCCCGAATATTCCTTCAGAAAATACAGGTATATACACAATCTTCAACTTAAATGTCAGCCAGGGCATCCCAGAGTATTTCTACAGAAAGACACTGTATGTGAAAGAGAACTGGGGTCTATGGAAGGGAGCTTACTTTTTGTTGTCAAATACATATGGATACTGAAAGAATTCAGTGGAGCCATTTTTGGACACAAGAAAGATTATGAAAGTTATACCTGGAAGTTGCCGACCATGATGAGTCCAGCAGCACAGATCCAGCCAGTGAAGAGACTAGCTGTGTTTAGCACACAGTTTTGGGCCTTCTCTATCACATGGGCATAACGCAGCAACGCAATCACCATCACTGAAACAGAGAGAGAGAGAGAGAAAATCTCTTTATTACCAACAATTGACAAGCATATATTTAAAAGAAAGTGACATGTTAAATTGAACATTGAAATAAAATTTACTTTTGAAAAGGTATTTGTTAAATTATGTAAAATATAAAAGTAGTTAGAGGCAACCATCACTGGCCCTTTAATCTTTTCACTGACAGCATGCATATACAGCATGTCGCTGAAAATTAATGTGTGCGTTTTCATCAGGAGATTGTAATTTTTCCATCTGCATTATGTCACACTGAAATTCCCTATGGAATGCTAATGACATTCAGCAGTTGTTTTCAATGATTTAAAAAGTATCTGTCCTTTCAATTTCCCTGCTGAAAAGACCAGCATAGGCTTCCTGACTAACTTAACCAGCAAAACCTCCTTGGTAAACCGAACAGAATTTGTTTTAGGGATGCATGATATATCGGTCAATATATTATTCGCTGACAACCAGGAATATCTAAATATTATCACACTGATTGTGGAATTACTGCCATTACAATTGCAGATATATATACAGATTTGTAACAGTTTATTTTCTTGTAGCTGAGAATCTCTGACTTCCTGCGGCTTCTTTTCTTCAAGCAGAGACTCTGGCAGTCGCAAGAGACAGTGTGCGTGTGCACACACAGTGTGGTTGTGTGAGATCCAAGCTCATGTTGCTCTGTGAGGATTATTTTAACCATCTCCTTATGTTGTTTTGGGGCTTTTCCCATATTGACACATGCCATCTATCCAATGTTGCATGTGTACATAGACCAACAATTTAAAAAATAACACTAACAGAACTCAACAATATGTCCTGTGTGAACACAGTTTCTCATTTCTAAAGGCTGGACTCGGTACAAACTCAGTTTGACAAAAAATACTATTCCCGTATTCTTTGGACCACAAAATATTCATTGTTTTGCTGGAAAATCTGCAAAGGGAATCTGAGGGGAGAGTGGGACAAGAGAAGGGAATTTGGTAGAAAAGGAGCTATACTTTGATCGTAAATATTGATCTATGTGCCGTGACATACCCAAAGTTGTCTTAACTGATTTTTTGAAAGGCAGACACTATTAAATGGAAAATTCATACAAAAATTTTTAATCTCGGACTTTCTTACTTTAGAAGAACTCTCAGCTCTGTAGGTCCATAAAATGCAAGTGAATGGTGATCAGACCTATGTAGCTCCAAAAATCCCATCAAGGAAAAATATAAGTAATCCATACGACTCCAGTGGTTAAATCTATATCTTCAGAAGTGATATGATAGGTTTCGGTGAGAAGCAGTTTAAAATGTAAGTATTTTTTTTCTCTAAGTGGAAGTACTTCCACACTAGCACTTTTGGTGCACACCCGGGGTCGAATGACATCAAAGTTTGGTTCATTGGATAATGTGAACGCCGTTTTCCGAATTCTGGTGCGCACTTGTGAACTGGGGTCTGCTTGAAAAGGTGGTCTGGGGTACGGTTCATGTGAACTCCAGTACGATCTGCTGTTGATATGAATGTAATAGTACTAAATCACGGAAGTGAACAGCTTGTGATGATGTTAATTTGCACCTCTACAGGCTCGCAATCGCAATTATGGTATAATACATTTCTACTACCTGCTTGTGTCCAAATGCACCGCCTTCAGAGAGCAGCTCACATTCTTTACATCTCTAACAATGCATCTGCGGGCTCGTGGCATACAAATGCTATTATTCATCACATCATTGCACATTCACGGAAGACAAATGCAAGTGTCATTCTGGGCATGGTGAGTTTTCATGTTAAATCCAAAGAGACAAACATTAATACTTCACTTAACACAGTGACGTCTTCAAGTTGTTACCTATACAGTGGTAAACAGCTGCCACTTGTACTCACGTTGATGGTGTAATCAGACCGCGGTTCGGACCCAAAAAATATGATGTGAACAAAGACTAGTGGGGGCAGGGGGAGGAAATAAATTCTGGTTTGGTTCAAGCAATCAAACCAAGTGTGAAAGCACCCTAAATCTCCACTGGGATGGCATGAGTGTGAATAAATGATTAGAGAATTTTAATTTTGGGGTGAACTATCCCTTTAAAAGAGTGCTAGCCATAGTAGGATTCCCACTTATTGCTTGTACACACATTCAGTCCACAGCAGATGCAACTGGCTGGCAGATTTCATGACGTTCTTTGCACAGCTAAGCAAAACAAAACTTTTTAATCTGCCAAAAAGTGGGGGGAAGAAACCTCTACAACTATTATAAATGGTAAAAGGGAATTCATTTTACATATATAGCAATAGAGTTCTATGTAACTTTTGTGGAAGTAACCAACTGAATATGTTTGAAATAACACCGTTTAGGAGAGGTTACGAACATGGAAAAACAAACAAACAAGATTAATCCAGCGGAAATGGTACCACAACGACAAAAATTGTGTAGAGTTATTGTTGTTTACTGCATTAGGCTACAGTCTTCCCTCAAAGCGTCTAATACTGGATGGTGACTTTTAAACTGTTCAGAGACCAGTTTCCTTTAGAGTTCCATTCATCCAAAAACACTGTTGTTTAAACCATTAACTGAATAGGCAGCTGCATAAATGTTTGGATGCAGCCAAAGCTCGTATAAAACAACCCTAACAAAAGTGTTACTCCGAACCCAGCATACTCCGTCAGTGTTGTTGATTTAGTGGTTGTTGCTGTTGCTATTGAATCATGCATGCCAACAATGTCAGAAGAAAAATGGTCAATACTAAATGACGTCACTACGGTGGTAACTTTTGAGAATGCGAATGCAACAAGGGAGAAGTCTCCATGGGTGTTCTGTTCCTCATAAGAGTTTTTATCTAGAAAATTACTAAAGAAAAAGTAACATGACTGTAGGTGTGAAAGGGCCCAATGAATTTTCCTCTATGAATGCAGGCGCAGAAACAATGTGAAATCAGCTTACAGAGCAATCTGTGAACTGCTAAATTGATTTGCTAATCAATGACTGAAATATATGTCAGGAATTTAAAATAAAATATTGTGCTCTGGACAATCCAGACTGCAATTATTTTGATAGCGGGCATAATAGGAAATGGATGGACGACATCTTAAATATCGAAATTTCGATATAACATTTGTTATAGGCCAATAGGTTTTGTGATGTGTCATACAACTTGAAAACAGTTAGAGTCAGAAGGCCCTTCTCAAATGTAAGTGATGCATGTACCAAGAAAATGGTGCTTGTTTAACAAAACAGAGTCGATTATTTTTGCGGTTGTTAGATATTCAGGCTCATACCTAAAGAACGTACCGTTTTGCTGGCAAAGAAGTGCTTCCTTGAACAAATACAGTACATACGGTGACAGAACGCAATTTTGGACACAGGGACAGACTTGCATAACAGTGACACTAGCGCAATCTACTAATGCATACTTGCGTTTAAACACAATTGGGACGGAGTGATATTCTGAATGTAAGGGTCTTGAGATGTGTTTTTCTAAGTTTTAATCCACATTTAACTTCATACAGCGACCGAAAACCACTGCGTTTGTGACGCAACAACCAAATTGAGACAATCCAGTTCATTGACGCGTCCTCAGAAACGTTTTTATAATTAATCTATCTCTGACATATTGACGAATTCAGTAGCTAAATGGATTTCTGTGTACTGTAGGCCAATGGTAAGCTTTTGTTCATTATTATGAAAATAAATAATACATCGACTTCTAATGCCACTTTTTGTATCATCAATGCTTTTCTCATCCGCCACAATAATGTTATGCATTTTAATTATCCAAATTATTATATTTATAACATATTTTATTTACAATTATTTAACCATTATATATTGATTTATATATTTTTGAGAGACCTTCTCTGCAAATATTTATAAATGTGAATTAATTGCATATCCTGTAAAATTATCTATTAACAGCCCTAATTATTATATTCTAAATTATCTTTATTTGATGGCCTTTCACAGTAAATATTGAAATGCGATTAATTACTCAGCACATCATGCAATTAAATGTAATTAATTGATAGCCCTAATATAAAAAAAACACACGAAAATCTCAAAAAATGAGAAGTACCGGTATTGGAATCAATAATATTAGTAGAATGGGAAATACTGGCATTGCATTGAAATGAAAATAAGCGGTCTTGCACATCCCTTGTGCACAATGAAAGCCCACAGGTGTCATGAAAAGTGGCCATTTTTCCAACTAACTGTGTGTGTGTGTGTGTTTGTTTGTTTGAAGGTGCATAGGTGTGCGAGTGTGTTTGTAAGTGCCGTTTCCTGGAAATAGGCTCTACCTCAGATGGGCACAAAAGTGGAGACTCAGAAACACATGGTGTCCATTGGACACGATCCATTATTATTCTGCCTTGTAACTACCAGCACACCTCAGAGACACATTAAACTACGTTACACTCCAATCAAACTTGCACTACATTAATGGCAATGTTTTGCCTTACTCAAAATGTGTCTCTCTTCTGCTAGATATTTCACATTGTAAAAAGGCCAAGGCAAGTATAATTGGCCTTGAGCATGTCACTGGTTTGACATCAACATGACAACAGGATGAACTAGTGCAGTCACAACTAGTTTCTTTGGGATGAATGCATGATGATGTTTGTTCTAAATACATCAGAGCACGTTTTTAGTAATTAGTACACAATGTGAGAATCCTATGCACACACGCCATAGACCAAAATGACTAGTTTCAGTCACACAGGGTGCTTGCAAACAATCTTATTCAATTTGATGAGATATGCTATGGCTAATGCAAATAAGACTGCAATGACTCAAACAGGGCGGATCTACAGTAACATCTACCAACAATCCATAAAAAACCCTTGATGATCAGTGAGACATGGTAAATTACTGTAGCTTGTGAGAAATTACTCTAAATCAGTGGTCATATCTCACTTCTTCTTTTGAGTCCTTTTTTCCAGTAAAAATATCTCTTAAAATAAAAAACTCAGAGAAGGTTCCAGTTAGCGAGGAGTGAAATGTGGCGGAAATGCCATAGTTCAAACACATTAGCGAGACAACAACTGTGTATTTATAGAGCAGGTACGATCACGAGTTTCCAATTTGGTGCAGCACTTTTTCAAGGGAATAAAAAAAAAAACAGATAAAAGTGTACTCAACTGTCCTGTCAGATCTTTAGGAGTCTAAACTAGCTTTGGTCAGTTCCTGCTGTGAACTTTCTCCCCCTGTTTCCTCTCTGTTGAAGCACTACTCTGTTAGGAGATATATGCCATCCAATGCCATACTCACTTAAAAAAAAAGAAAAATGTGAAAACTCTGCTTATATAATGCTGTGTTTCTGAATCTAAAAAAACAAAACAATGCAGCCTTAGTGAACCATTGGTCACCCTTGATCGGATAGTCGCCATGCATATTCAATGCACTGCATACTGTAAACATTTGCCTTCAGATCCTATTGTCTGGGAATGGCGATGCAATAAATCACGTAGCATAAGGAGTTTTTTTCTTTTGATAAAAGTATTATATAATACCCTCTATAAACAGTATTCAAAACCACAACTTTCTTGTATTGTTGGATGAACAACAGTAATTTCCTTCCATAAACAGGCAGAGACCGGGTCTCACAGCAGGATAGCACTCTCACTTAAGAGTTACACAGGGTGGAGAGCTGGACACAACAATACAACCCTTCAGCTCTCAGCATGCACACTGCCACCAGGCCCAGATGCTCAGGTTAAAGGTCACACTGAACCAATGATTCTTTACAAGTCTCTTTTCTCACAGATCTGCTGCATACTTTGCACTTGTCTGTAACTGACAGTATCCAAGCATGATGCGGTGTATGGCACACAGGATACAGCAGGATTTATGATTGTCTCTGCCCATGAGTCTCACGAATGCCATCTAGAGTTGAGAGTGAGCCTTTGTTATCACCTGCAGAGGTTCTGGACTCATGGATCTCAACCCAAAATTGACTCACAGATCTGTTCTGAACTTCTGAAATGGTCGCAGACAGCAGGGGAAGGAAATGCTAAATGCAAATACTAAAATGCAACTAATCATATAACCATGTAAACATGGTTAGCTAAATAAATGGGCTGATCAGACTTAACAACTTTTAATACGCTTTCCATATATTTTGTTGTCGACATCAAAGTCTGTGTCCAATCACACTCTACGTTATTCAGTTGTCACTAGGCAAAAGTTAGCCAAATGAGACAGTGACATAACCTTTACAAATTTAATTCATTAACAAAACAATGTAAAGTACAAAATTATACGACCCAGGTTTATAAAGTAATATCTCTTCAATTGTAGAGACATTTAGAAACCCAAATTGTCAATTTTTCTATTCAGCCAAAGTCATGTTAATAATTTAGCATCGTAATATCAATACATTTCAATGTTTGATTTTAAGGACATTTTTGCTTATATTTGTAGGAGAGGCAATTTTAGAACTGGATTTGGTCACCACTTGATGTCCAAAGTCAAATCTGGGCCGTGAAGCGAAATCAGCTGAGAACTGTCACTCTTGATTTGTTCTTTTTATAGACAAATATGTTTCATATCTGACATGTAAATATCAAAATGTTAACATAAGGATGTTTGTACATTTGTTCTTGTTTATCCACTTTAAAATAACTCTCTAGTCTATATTTTTTATGTGATGTGATTAAAATTCAATTCAGATAATACAGTTTTTGGAGATGATTCATTATTCATCATTATACAGCAACACACTTGTCAATGTTTTGTAATACACAGTGACTTCATCACCCACTCAGTTTTGTAAATGCTTGAGTGCGCATGTATTGCTTTTTTGAGCTGTGAAATATCAAAGTGATGCTGAAAGATTTCTTTTTAAGTGTAGGAAGGAACCGTGTGCATCATCAGTTTTCAGATGGTAATGCCTGCCCCTAAAATTCTGAACGTAAAAAACACATTTATAATGAAGATAGTTGGCCTTGTATAGTTCATCAAGCATTGACTGTGAATATCACACATAAACAAACACAGTAAGCCTATGGTTTCCTCAGCTGATTACTGCCCAGACAGTGAATCATTGGGGCACAGATGGGAATCATTTAGTGGGGTGTCAACTACAGATTGATTTGAAATACCAAAATCTAAATAAGTTCAGGTAACTTTAAATTAGAGTGAAAAGAATGTTGAAGCTTAACCAAATTGAACTATTCAATACTGCTGATAGGATGTAGGGCTGGATGATATGGCCACAAATATTATCACAACATTCTTTTTCATATATTCGATATTTCTCATGATAGACATTCACATTTGTAATTTATTTTTAATTTTCAAGTTGGCAGAAGAGAAGAAAAAAAATCCTAGACAGTCAAAATAGTCTATACAAAACTGCATTAGGGGATCAGAAACAGCCAATGCAGTGGTGTCTGAGGGATCTTAAGTTCTACCAAAATATACAAATATTTTGCAGTTGGATATGAATGTTAAAAGATCATCTGTTCGTTTTGAAGAATAATTACAGCATTTCATTTTTGCATTCAAATTTTTTTTTATTTAGTTATATTCAGATAGCAAGTATGGGGGCATACAAGCCCTTGTGACTGAGGAATGATACTGTATAGTGTATCCCTGAAAATGTAAAACACTTTTTTATATTTTTCATTAAATTGAGAAAGGCTACAAACTAATAATGTTATTGTCTTTCCTTGTCATCCATGCCAGAGATGATGACATCTGATTCATTTCACAAAATTAGAATTTTTGTTTATAATTAATGGTTCATAACATGTGGATTAATAAAGATAAATTTAGAAGGAAAAAAACATTATGGTCTAAATGTGCTCTGGAACCACATTAACTTATGCGGTGCCTCATGTCTACTCACATGCGGGTAAAAGAGGCAACGCGTGCAGAGCGGGACAGGGCATAAATGAAGCGTGTTTGGTGCTAGAGAATAATATTCAAGAGTACAGCGCAGAAAGATCAGATCTGGTGTACACAGCACTGTTGTTTTTCGTGCTGCTCACTAGAGATGATGAGAGGGCGCAACCATCGTCATGATGTCTTGCAGTCCGGATGGAATCATTCCAGGGTCAAGACCCGGACCGCGGTGACTGGCGTAGCCTAACAATTAGCAAGGCAGCTAACGTTAGCAACTACATACAGCCTGAGAAAGCTGACCTCCTTGCGAATTTAGCGACACGCACCTGATCTTCTAGATGTAGAACACGTACATAAATATTGAAAATTACTCAAAAGCTTATCATTGATATTGTGGATTTTTTATAAATCGCAATAAATATCGAGATTGTTTTATCGCCCAGCCAGATGCGATTAGTTTTGAAGAGCAAGTCTTAAAAGGTATAGTACACACAAAATGAAAATTCGATCGTCATCAGCATTGAGCATTGTTATTTTTTCCATGAAACACAAAAGGACACATTATTTACAAGAATCTTTACACAGGAAAAACTCGACAATATTAAATTACAACATTCATTGTGACCAAGGCTAGTCAAGCTCAAAAAACACCTTAAAAACTACTAAAACAACGTAAAATTAGTCCATGCAACTTGTGCCCTATTTTCAAAATCTTATGATAGGTTTGTGTAATCAACAGTCCAATATGTATGTAATTTTTCCACAGATAACCTTGTCCTTTCCCAAAGCTTGCGATTAGCCTATTTTCACATCCAGAATGAAAAAAATATTGCGTCGCGTTTGGTTAACATAACCACAACCACACACACAACCCCACACACAACTGGTGCCAACGACGCTGATGCATCTTTAAATCTGGATGCAGACAAAGGCTAGAAGCAAGCTTTACCAGTGAATAATGACTAAGATTTAAGTTTGTTCCTCACACAAACCTATTAGATGGCTTCAGAAGACTCGGAAAATAGCATATAAGCTGAATGGACTACTTTTATGTTGTTTTTGTTGTTTTATTTGTCCTTTTTAGCACATTACAGACTCCATTAACTGTCGATATGTAATGAGTCTATAAAAATGTCTATTTATGTGTAGCATGGAAAGAATAACAGCATACAGGTTTTCAACTACAAGAGGATCAATAAACAATGGCAGAATTTGAAGATGAAATTGGTACAACATGTTTTGCACTTGTGGGCTGAGGCCAAAGATTTTTCACAGATATGAAAGGCATACAAATGAAAATGAATCAAATATAAATGGGAATCAGGCTTTAAGGGATTTCATATGGGAGATACACATCAAAAACTCACCCATAAATGATCCGGTACTGCAGATGAGACTGAAGAAGCAGCTCTCTGGAGGAAGTGTGCCACATTTACTGCAGATCGGAATATCATAGCAGAGGTTAGATGCCCAGGGTTCTTACCACATCAATACACATACATACACATCTCAAAGAAAAAGGTCCTGAGGGAAAGCCTCCCATTGGCAGCTGACTAAAATAGGCTGTTTGGCCTCTTGGGAGTGCATTGGCAGCTGTGTGTTATTGGGAGAAAGGGGGTTGGAGCTGAAAGAGGGCCACAGGACCCTTAGCATTTATCACACAGCTGTCACACTGTATGGGAAATGACAATAAAGATAAGGTTGTCAGTGATGAAAGATTAAGCAAGTGTCGAACCATGAAAGGAAATCTTCCTCGTAAACACACAGGTAATGATTACTGAAGACTATTCAGCCTTACATAACATGGCACTTTGGCAAGAATCCTTTAAAGGAGATACTATACATAGGGTAAACATATATACATTTACAGGCAATGCACGTAAAAGTGCATACTAACTTAAATGACACTAGTAAAACTGTAAACTCTGGGAAATTAGTGTTTTAAAGTAAAAATATGTAAACATCCTAAAAATAATACACATTTACTTCAGAGGCAAAATTGTGCAAGATAAGACTTTCAGGAAATAGATCTTGAATTTCACACAATTTTGCTTCAAGTAGATTTACAGTATCTTAAGAAAGATGGTAAGATATCTTTACTAAAACAAAAAGATTGAAAAAATGATTAAAAAAAATATATATTTTTTTTTGCACTCAAAGACCAAATATTCTCTCAAAAATGTACACTCTAAAAATTCTCTGAACACAAGTGACCTACCCTACACCATGCCAAATGCACATTTACTGGATTACAAATAGTATGCTTTCTATAAATACAGCACTCAAGTCTTTCAGATAAGCTTGAATTGTTTATGTGTGTGTGTCCTTAGCTACATTTTGGGAACAATACATGTTAAATAATGATTTTCTTTATTCTAATTATGCTAAGTGCTTTCTGTTAGGGTTGTTTAGGGAGTGGGTTAGGGTTAGTTTATAATAATTATAGCTTTATATAAAAACATATTATTAGTCTATTGTATGTCCCCATTTAGATAGCTGAGCAAACGTGTGTGTGACCCTTCACCCAATTCAGTGCACCTCTGGGCTAGGAACTACACAATATGGTGAGTAGCAGTCAAAACAAGCCACCACACCCCCCCAAACACACACACACACAGATGGCAGCATGAATGCAGACTGAGGACACACCCAAAGGCACAGACCCAACATATAACTCAAATTCTCATTCTCCATCAACCCCACAGCACTGATGGTAAAGGAGACAGATGATCTATTGAGCGACTCGGGGTCAAAGATCCCGAATGTTATTCCAGAATCCACAATATATGCATTGTTGGATTTCTCTTTGATTAGAAAAATGCCTAAGAGGGTCAAAGGTTTTACCAAAAAAATGTATCTGGTAGACAAGTCCATTACTGAGTGGAGAGCAGCTGAGTTCTTCTCCTAGCAGGAAAAATATATCAAACTTAAACTGTTTTGCAAAGGTGCAGGGTAGGTCACATCAAACAATGTCCCTGGATTCCTGTTTTTCCCTGATCCTCTCTTTCTGTCTACTGATGGAGGAAGATAGAAAAGACACACAGGAGAAAAACAAGAGATGCATGCAGAAGAAAGGAAAGGGCAGTCAAATGAAGAATGTACTGACAGACCACTGCCTCAAGGTGAGAAGGCAAGATGAGAAGGGTAACTAATAGGGTGGCACGATTTGGACAAGAAGTCATTTTGTGATAATTTTGACAAATATTGCAATTTGAACGTTACATACAAAAATCATATTTAAACTATAGTTTTAATATTCCACAGGATGTGAAAAACTACAAACTGTCAATAAGCAATATGTTTTGTCACCAAATTGAGTTTTGCCCACACCTGGAATATAGTTAGGCTACTCTTTACGGGTGTTGACATTTAAATCCTCTTAAAGGAATAGTTCAACCAAAAATTACAATTCTGTCATTATTTACTCACCCTCATGCTGTACCAAATACATATGACTTTAAAGGAGAATCTTTAAATAATATATCAGTTGATAGTTATAGTGCCTCACTTAAAGCTAGGGATGTCCCGATACCAATACTGGTAACGGAATCGGTCCGATACCACATTTGTGCTCTTATTCTTAAAAATGCTCCGATACCAAAAACAGATACCATCTGACGTACGAATGGCATTACGCAAACAATCCGCGCACAAATTCTAATCAAGTTATGTCCTAGTGAGATTATTTAACTGCAAAAGCTGCCATTTAATGAGATAAATATACAGTTTACTTTGCATGTGCAGCACGCTTCAAATATAAGCAGAGCAGTGATGAATGCATGAGAAAACACCATCATGAGCATCGAGCGCTCTGTTTGTTGCAGATGACATCGAACGGAGCACAAATACTTTGTAAAGCGGGGCACATACAGAGTACATACATAATTAAATAGCAGGCTCTTGCAGTTTAATAATCCCTCTGAGTCACGTAGCGCACAGCGTTTCTCACCTATAAGTGAGAAAGGACTTCTTTCCGTTCACATTATACATGGACTTGAAAGTGGATCCTAACCTTTTTTTGTCCACTTTAGTTATGATGTTTACGGTTTACTCGCACGGTTATTTTTTGGAACCCACTACACATAAAAATGTTATTACTGTAATATAATACTGACTTGTGAGATGTATTGCATATAAAATATTGATTACAAAGGTGACCAGTGGCTCCTGCTGACAATTCATACTGACCTTATGAGGGGAACATTGTCCAGAGTACAGCATAGTGTTGGTCCCCTCTGCAAGGGCAGATCCATCTCACATGACTGGTTATACATCCTGAAAGTAAACAAATACACAAAGCCCCACACATAAATAGAAACCAACAACAACAAAAAGCATTATGGTGTTGTAACAGAGCCCCATTGACTCCAGACAGGTCTAAATGCATTCAATAGAAAAGCCACATTTGGCTGTTAATTTGAAGAGCAGTCAGTTTATTTACTGCCACATTCCTACTGAACTCAGGATGACATGATCAAAGTTTCAATTCATTTTTCCAAAATAAATATATTTTGACAATTGTCATAATTTTCAATTCATACTATGCCACGCAGATCTTTATGACAATCATATTACCGGTATAGCAAATACATCCTGCACTACAGGGGTAATACTCCTCCCCAAAAGATAAAAAAAAAACCCTGAAAGACCACAGTGCAAAATTATCCAGGAAGGCAAAGCCCAATTCTTGCGCTTGGTGGGCCACATTTCATTAAACAGACTGAAGTCGGTCTTATCCGTTTAACCTTCTGTTCTACTGAACAGAACTTTTATTTTCTTTGGTCTACACGCACCCAGACAGAAAGAGTATATTTGTCACTGATATTGTGAGACAGTGGGTTTTATCAAAGTTTTTTAGCAAGTCAGTTCGCTGTCGGCCATCTTTGGAACGCTGTCGAGAGGCAATTGCCAGTCATGCAAGTGCAGCGCCTATCAACTTGAATGGGGAAAGACAGAAATCTAAAAAAACGGTTGGTCAAGATTACGATCAAAGAATATATATTTCAAATAAGCAGTAAAAACTGACAATACTGAAATCATAAATTGTGCTAATTTACCTCAGATTCTGTATAAATTATTTTAATTTTTTAATAATTTTCCCGTCAAGATATTGCTCATGCTCATTGACTGACAGAAGAGAAGGGGGACATCTTTTCTACATCTGTTGGACGTTACAATTTCTCCCATTAGTTTTAATATAAGTGGCCCATCTCTTCTAAATAGTATTATTCACCAGCAGGGCTATTATAGTTTAATTTAGTTTTTATTTTAATTTTCAATTTGTCCTTTCAGTATAGTTTAGTTTTTGTTAATGTTTCCTTGATGACTGTGTTTTCTAGTTTGTTTAGCTTTAGTTCTTCAGTACATTTAGTTTTTATTTTCATTTTAGTATTATAGGGCTGCCAAAGTTAATGCACTAACTGATATTATTTATCAGTTTAAGGCAGGTTGTAAAGGTTTCAAATATTATAATATACTGTGTATCAAAAAACTCAAACTAAAAATGCATTTTTGGTCATTTTTATTTTATTTTAGCTAGTTTTACATTTATTTTTATTTCATTTTTCCCAGTGATGTTGTATCCATTTAATAAAACTGTTTACTAGTCATTTTAACCCCCTCCAACTGCCACTGCTCATGGATCAACACAGAGCTGCCATTATTACTGCTTTAAATTATTTAGATACCACCTCCAAAAGCAAATGTTTGACTAGACGCTCATAGCACGAAGCAAAAATGAACTTGCAATTAACAAAAAAATAAAATAAACCTTGATTTATATCTTCACAGGCTGATGCATCCTTGAGCCAAATAAAGTTACTGAGAAAGGATTCTGACACTAGTTCAACATCTCACATCAAATACATTACTCATTGTTGGAAGCCAGGGGTGCCAACTCTGAAGTGTGCATTTTAAAAAGGTGTTAGTTCTTAGGTTCTATCAGTAAATGATTAATAGCTTAACTGCACATGTACATATATTATCTTACCATTTTAGTTATAGACAAATTAATAAGCTTATAAAATGAAAAGCATAAACACTTTTATGGTCATGCAAGAAGTACAGAAATAAATTTATCTGAATGTTAGCAGACGGCAAAGATGAGAAGGATCACTGGTATACTTATGAATGGCTCTATAAAGTCCTGCCTTCGCTCTTTGTTTTTTTAAACTCCAATCAGCATTTATGACACAAATGTTGTCAAGATTTTATTGCTGATTTGAAATGCGTTATTTGCTCGTAGACATGGCCAACTGTTTTGAAGATTTTCAAATGGGGTCCTTCCCCATTCAAGAAGATCGGAGCTGTACTTGTATCCATAGAAAATAGTGTCCCGGAGGCATTACAAACGTGGCTACAGAATGACCTGACTTGCCTTGAAGAGACTTTTATACTAGATCCCATAATATTAAATAATAATAAAAAAAGGATGCATTTATTATTAAAAAAGTATTTATTATACTTATATTTTACATGTATTATAAATTAATGATAAATAAAAATATGTATTTTACATTTTGCTAAATTAATATTACATTAAAATGTAGTTTATATTAACATAGTTAAATGAAATAAAAAAAATATGAATAATTCATATAAATCAATTCATTACAAAATAATAGAAAAGAGAAAAAAAAAAAAAAAAAAAAAAAGTACACCTTACTCTATCCAGTTTAAAAAATATATACATTCTTACCAATTGTCCACAGGACAGACATGCTGGTTGTACAAGGCCATAGCATACCTGAATGGGCAAAAATGATTGTAGATTATCACATAATGTCATCAATGCAAACATAAAGGAAAATGAACACTTGTATTTCATTCCATCTACTATTTTGATACGAGACATTTGTCTCCCTTAAAATATACAAATTCTTCAACATTTATGGTTGCATCTGTAGATGATAAACACAATATAAACACATATATAAACATAACAGGCAAGAAGAAGCCAAAATTAACACTATGATCTAAAAACTCTGAATGCAGCCATTATTCTGTCAAAAAAAGGACTGTTTCAAATTACATAAGTCAAAGCTGACCATATGAACATTGTACACCACTAACATCTGACATCACTTTAAATATGCAATGAGCTCAAAACAAAAATGATGCATGTTATGGATGACACTACTGTGGGATGAGGCCAATGAACAGAGAGAAAGTACCTTCTAAAATATGCAGTGGAAACCTCTAACACAGCAGTGTCATCTCTGATAAAATGAATATCAATTTGATGTGACTTTCTGTTTGCAACATAAAACCAAATAACCGGACAGCTCTGGAATGGTAGTCGATATGACCGGTACATCTTTATCAGACACATGCTGGCATTATGTGTCACTCTCTTCACAAGCTGATGAAACAAGAGCAACAACCTCCTGATTCAGTCACACTGACCCTCAAAAGATGTCAATGAACACAGGGGCATCAGATAACAGTCAAAGCAAATGTTTGCTTCCTATTTTTGGACTTATTTGGAATCTGAAGGAAAATCACTTTCAAGCAAGCAACATTTTTTTTATAATTGACCAATGAGATAAGGGAAGAGTATTGCCCTGCTGAAATGACCAGATTACACCAGCAGTTTTAGGCTAGTTTATGGTGGTTCAATGAAAGACATTGGCGACCGAGGCTACCATACAGCCTAACATCTCCTTTTGTGTTCCACAGAAGAAACAAAAGTCATATGGGTTTGGAACAACAAGAGGGTGAATTGCTAAAACACCTACCAGCATCGAAAACACAAAATATACTGGCAAGCAGTTATGCTAGTCTTTTCAGAAGGGTAAGCAGCACTAAATGGACCATAAATACACCCACCGCACTTACAGTTGGATATCATGTCATTTGTCTTTCACTCATGCTGTTTTAACGGTTGGCATACATAAATACAAACACATTTGCATTTGTCCAGTGTAACTGCATCTGACAGCATGAAGGGTCATCAATGGGCTAAGCAGCAATTAGCTTTGTTTTCATCTCTTGTAAATGTGTGTGTGTTTGTCTACAGCGAGACAGCCCACCTAAGCTGTGCACTACACTTAGCATGACACCGAGAGAAATTACATTTGGTAAACAAACATTCTACCATCTGCCCTGGCTGGTGTTGTGAATAATCACACAGGCCGTTACCAGGTCACTCTCAACATCACAGAGAAGGGGACAACTTGTGACAAGAGGGTATAGTGACTTCCTGTGGAATGTTTAGGACATTTGTCATCACATTTAGGTTTTTTATTTTGAGCATGGCACAACATTGCATAAAAACAAAAAAAATTCTAAACCAGAATGTCTTTTTTTCCAGTAAAATATCTTTAAAATATATTTATTGCATGATTCTTTTACTTGAGAAGCAAAACTCATTCATAACATAATAAATTAAGACTGGTTTTAAGAAAATATATCTTGAATTAAGTTATTAATAATATTATTATATAATATAGATTTTTTTACAGGTTCAATACAATCATTTGTGGCATAATGTTGATAAAAAAAGAAATAATTTGACTCGTTTATTTAAAAAACAAAAACAACTAAAGCACTTACAATGGAATTGTATGGGGGACAATCTGTCAACATAAAACACACTATTTCAAAGTAAAGCCACAAGATGTAAACATTACATGCTTTAACATGACGTAAAGCTGTTCAATGGAAAGGAAGCGAGAACCGGCTTGTCAATATAAATAATATTTTAATAATAAACTTAAACAAAAGACGACAACACACACACGACGGACATGTCTGTAAACGATCTCTCTCTCCCGCATCATCCTCCGCAGTCAGCCTTTATCCCGCTCGGAGGCTTGATTAGCCTGATAAGGGACCAGGTGTGTAGAATCACAACCTGCCACACATAATTTAAGTTTACCGGCATTACATCGCCATGACAATGGAGTTTTAATATTCGATATAACTTTAAACACAAGGTTGAGAAATTATATCATCATCATAAAATCATGTTAACAAATATATTGTTTACTACGGCTGGGTATTGATGCAGATTTCACAGATTCAATCAGATTCCGATTCACAAGCTCTTGTTTCAATTAGATTTGATACATATTAATTTGGGTATATTTCTGTTATAATGTCTCTTTTGTTTACATATGAAATTCTCTCCCATCTAATGCTGTTAATTATACAGGGGACATTATAAATATATACATTTTACTAATTAAATTGTATTAGTTTTTCATCATTTTGTTTGATCAGTTTCATCTGTTTTTTTGCATAGTCAGTTCAGAATATCTTTACATATTAAGGAGTACTCCCAATTATTTACACACAATAATGTAAAGAAACACAAACCTCTAACTACACATTATTTAAATATAAATAGTACAGTATAATTCATTAAGAAACACTTTATTATTAACTAGTATAGTATACTGGATAATGTAGCAGCAAAATTAACAGTAATTCCAGTCTTCAGTAGAAAAAGAAGCATTTTTATTTTTTTGCAAAAACAATTTAACTTGTATCTGGACTTTAAATTATTCAGATCTCTTTTTGTTCAATTTAGTTGTAAGACATCAGTCCACTTTTCATTCACGGTTATTTTTCGGAACTCCGTAAACTTAAATATTATTATAATTTGTAAAGGACCCGTCAATTTACATCGGCATCAGACATGCTTGTGTTGCGTCTCGGGTGCGTTGCGTCAAACATTTCAAAATTGTTAGGCCACTGTGTCAAGTTAAATATAGTTTAATACTTAGAACACATCTTGAGATCTCGTAGTTCAGATTTACGCTCAATCAAGTGTTTTGAACGCAAGAATGTAACGCATGTTTGTGTTGTTCTGTCAGCTGGATGGTTGTTTTCATCACTGTATAAACTGCGCGTTGCCCACACATCTGAAGTTTCACTTACTGCCCTCTGGAGTAAATAGGTGGTACTACAAGCTTGCATTTCTCAGGAATCTTCCTTATTACAGTCCGGGGGCATTGTGATTAATTGTGTAAAATTTTTTAACGTGTTATTTTAATACAATTAATCACACTGAATTAACGCTTTAAATCGACAGCCCTAGTTTTTATGGTTCTTTTATGACATTTTTTTAGCTTCACAGTAACAAACTACTAAGAGTATCGGATTTGGATCGGGCTCGTCGGACCAATACCCGATCCGTCTAAAAGCTTCTGTATCAGAGCCGAATAAGTGTAGTAGAGGGCTGAGCATAGAGTAAAAGATTGATCTTGTGATTTAAGAATCGATATCGTGAATGTTCAAATAAACATTTCAATGCATCAGAAAATCAATATTTTTACCCACCCTTAAAGTATATATCCTGTGGTTAAACTTTAAGAAATGTAATTTAATGTTTATAGACTGGCCACATTCACTTCTATTGTAAGTGCCTTACTGTAACAGCAATTTTCGCTTTTGTTTAAAGCAAGTCGAAACAAAGTCTTTTTAGTGAGTCAGTCCACGCGGCGGCCATCTTTGGAATGCTCTTGGGCAGATATTTTTTTATATAAACAAGCGGCATACAAGTGCAGCTCCCATCTACTTTAATGGGGAAAGACAGAAATCTCAAAAACGGTTGTTCAAGATTATGATCAAAGAACATATTTCAAATCAACAGTAAAATCTCACAACACTGGTATTATAAATTGTGCTACTTTATCTCAGATTATTAAAAAAAAATTCAATATTCCGGTTGGTATAGCTAATGCGCATGCACATTCTCGAGTTGATTAATGGGCGAGGTCTGTATCTAAAAGGTGATTGGCTCTTTTACCTGTAAGGCGGGACTTCCTTTTCTACATCTGTTGACAGTTGGGCATTCCAATTTCTCCCATTCATTTTAATAGAAGTGACCTGTCTCTGGTAAATACACTCTGGTGAAATTTGTATGGTAATCACCAGTGCCATGCCAACAAATGCAACTGATTGAATTTAACTTGTATTGAACCCAGAACATTTCTTTAAGAACAGGAAAAACTATTTGCCAATGGGGTAAGAAAAATAAACAAGTCTAATAATTGTATACAATTCTGCTAATGAAGTGAAAATAAATTAACATATATAGACATTGTTACTGGAAAACAAGATAAAAATGCTGGGATTTTTTTACTCAACGAACTTGTTTGTTCTTTCAAAACGCAGTTTAAAAAAAAGGGAGACCATTATAAACAAACTAAAATGAAGACAAATCCCATCTTTTTAATGAACCCTCTGGAGACTAATTGATTTTGTTGTTGTTTTTTAAACAAATCTCAGAGACAGATGGCATTCTCCATACCTCCTTTCAACATCATGTACTCGGTTCACACACAAAGACCTTGTGCTGTCTCTGCAGCAAGCCTGTGTATGTGTGAAAAATTAATGACCAGGAGCTTCAGCTCTGATCAAACCAGGGACCAGACCTGTGATTTGATAAAAACAGCCAACATCTCTATCCAGAGAGGTAGACTGCTTTATTTCCAAATCAATTTCACAGCCACTGAGGACATAGATGTAACGCATATTTTCAGCTTTTGGCTAGCACACTCAAGCAATATAAATCTTTCAAAAAAATACATATGAATAAACATTATCAGTATATTTAATCCCACAGAAATTACATAATTGTGGGATAACTGAGCCAAGTTATCCAGATTCATAAACAACTGAGCCTGAACGTAAAGTAAGTAAGTCTAAATGAAAATTTGCCCCGGATAATGACCCTTCCCTAAATGGAAATGTTTTACAATGTACCCAGAATATTTCAAAGCCACCAACTAACGTTCCACTGGGGTGTAACAGCGGGCTGTGCACTGTGAACTACTAAAAATTGCCTCCAATTAAGAATTTTACAAACAGATGACTACCATTATGAAACAATTCAGTGTGAAAACATACCAAACAACTATTTGCAGTTTCCGTTGTGCTTTGAACTTTTTCGGGTAAAATCAGTTTCTTTTGTAGGTCCCAAGTATAGATTCCATTTTCAGCCATAAAAACATGTGCTTTCTTGTATAGAAACTAAAAGGAAAAGTCACTGGAACAGGACAAATTTAGTCCATGTTGTACTGGGAACTTCTCCCAGACTCTCACTACAGGAGTCATGGAAAGAATAAACTAAATATTCTCTCCCTTCATCTCTCTCTCTCGCATAGTAAATGAGAAGTCGCTGATGCTGCTCTCTCTGTTTTGGATTTATGTAACCACTTCAGTCAGTTCACTCTAAAGGCTCTACAGCAGAGGAAGTGGACCTGTTGAAACAGGGCACCTGCAGGTGTTCCAGAGCAAGAAAATGGGGACAAGAAATGAAAGGCCAGCACAGTGCTTCACCTTAAAGCAAATAAAAATGAATAAAAGGTATTCTGTATCCCTGGGTCTTCTAATACCATTGATCACATATTGGAGCCAAAGTCCCTCATCCTGATCTCCTAATCTACTAAACTGGACCGTTCATCACCTAGATCTTAGCATTTACATGCTTGCTCGTGCATAGTGTTATGCATCTCTCCATTGCTGTGCCATGAAAATGTTACTAATAATGACCTTGAAGTCCTCAGCATTTTTCAGGCAAGCTCAGATGAGACCGCTATGGGCAAGTTAGTGGCAGTTTTATATGAATAACCAGCTCCCCAAAGAGAAGGTTTAGGAACATGGATATACATTTGAAAGAATACGGCACTTCAGATCATCTGGCTAATATTTAATCCTCATTCAAATAATATACCTTTCATAAGAAGTTACATTGAAAACATGAATGTTTGCAAAAGAGCTTTGAGATTTTGTGTATCAAAATAAACAAAATAGCCTTTTCTTGGTAGGGAGAGGGAAAACTTGGTCACAACATTCCATAATAAGTATATCAAAAACTATGCTAAATGTATGCAGTCTTACAGTATCCATATTTACTTACATTGTAAGTTCCTTACTGTAACCACGATTTTTGCTTCTTTTTTTTTTAATAAACGAGGTGCAAGTTGAAAATATTGTTTGCGGTAATCAATATTATGCCACGCATTATGCAAAATTTTACCCAGATCATTGCTTTAACTGGCAAAACTGGATGAAATGTTCAGTGATGGGTGTAATCCAATTACAAAGTAATCAGTTACTGTAATCTAATTATGTTTTTTTATTTCTGTTATGCATTACATTTACAATGATCGTAATCAGATTACAGTTACTGACTTTCAATTAATTTTACTACTTTTAAGCATATTATAGGGTTATGCTTATTATATATCATTAATTACGTATGTAAAATACATGAATCATGGCCCCGTAAAGAGTCATTGTGAAGAAGTTTGAGGTACTAAAGTTTTTTCACATAAGTAATTGCTAAAGTAATCTGATTCCAATTCAAGGGAAATAATTAGTATTTGTAGTGGATTACTATTTTTAAGTAATTTACCCAACATTTGTAGTATTTTTCTGCTAATGCTGGTCAACCAAGGAAGTCTTGCTGGTTAAGCTAGTCAAAAAGCCTTGTTGGAAGACGAGCTTCCTATGTTGTGGACCGCCATTCAAAATGTAACAGATCCAGGGATAACTGTATAAAAGTGCACTGATTGCAGCATATTGGCTACATCACACGGCGACGAGGAGGAGGGAGGGCTGTGAGGACACCTGCCAGGCCCTAAATTAGGCTAATCAGCTGGGAGGGGTATTAAGATGAGCCAGAGGTGCCAGTTCGAGAGAGACATATGCGGCCGTTGTGTGTGTCTATGTGTTTTAAGGTCATTTCTGTCATTAAAGTTAAGTTGACTGTTCTGACGGTTCCCGCCGCCTCCTTGCCCCATACAGAAAGGGGGTTTCCCCGGCCTGAGTCAGGTGATGGAGGAGTGTGAGGAGGAGGAGGGTGGGGTAATCAGCCGGGAGGGATAAGACAAGCCGGAGGTACCAGTTAGAGAGAGACTGAGACAAACGTGGCCACTGTTTGTATGCGCGTGTCTGGGTTTTATGTTGTTTTAAGTTAATTTCTGTCATTAAAGTTTCCATTGACTGTTCTGCCAGTTTCCGTCTCCTCCTTGCCCATCCCTTACCCGTTACACACACATTATTAACATAATCAGTGACATATAAAAATATAAGGCTGTCTTGACATGTTTAATAGGCCCATAAAGTTGAAGTTCACCAAATTTATGTGTAGTATGTTTAATCTAAGGACATAAGGATGTCCATAAAATTGGATGTTGGATGATATTTTAAATCAAGTAAGGGTCTGAAGGGATGTAATCTTAAATCAAAGCACACATGGCATTTCACCCACATTTATTTCAATCAGAATCTTTCCATTTGACATGAAATTAAGATTGACTTACACAACCCATATTCCAGTGATGGTGAGAGCTGGAAGGCTGACGGGTAAGATCATCCACAGAGACATCTCCAGCACACGATCTTCAGCGCCCCTCAAAACATCCACTTCTTTCGCCTTCGCCAGCCTTTCTCTTTTTGCTCATCAATGTGCATTTATACTCTTTGCACGACCCCAAACTTAAACATCATATCTGCGAGAAAAAGGGAATAATAAGCTTTAGACTGAGGAGAACACTGATGTCAATGTTTGGACTATTAATTCAAACGGAAAGAGAACCAATTTCATATCCATGCAGAAACGTATCTTTTTGGAAACAAGGCAAAATACAATCGAGTGAAGTTAAGAAATAGACGTGTATTTATCTCACCTTCCCCCTTGGACATGGGACAACAGTAGATTGTTCAGAGGCAGATAACATCAGACTTAACAAACTGCTACAGGTTTAGCATTACTCCTCAAAAATCCAGCTGACTGTTTCTATGAGTCGTTTTCCTTTGCTCTCGGTCTCGAGCACTGAACACACGACTTCTAGTATCGGTCGACTCCGTTCATGTGATCAGCGCTGTCTCGTGTCCCGCTGTATGTGAACTGAATGCGATCTTAAACCAGTCCAGCTGTTCGCTCAGCTCCGCCTCCCTCCTCCATGCTTGCAAGTGACACACATTTACACACACCTACATCGATTCCTCATAGTACTTCATTGGTTTAGAAGCGTAGTAGTATAGAACATTACACTGCATTTTGTGAGAAGAGGTTGCTTGAAGGGGTCGTTTGACGTAATGTCATGACGTGCTTGTTGAAATGTATCTGAATTAAAGATGGTGTAAGATTTGTTTATGTAATGGTATGCAGAAAATGTTTGTTCTCCCTGAAAGATATCACTGAAATAAGTGTCCTGAGATATCTCAGCGGTTTCTGTGATAGCACTAGACTATTTAATGAGTTAACAAAAAGGAAACCGTGGGTCGCGGGCATTCTTTGATCAGCCAATCGGAAGCCTTTGATGTGCTTCCATCCTGTCAATCATTTTGCATGGTGTTTTCATGGTGTAGTAGTTGACACAGACAATACAGGTTTAATGTCATATTCAGTTACATAACAGTTGTCAACTGGTGCAACATCTGTCTATATAGCATGTTTACATACAAAAACATTTAAAATAGTAGCACAGACGGACAGAAATTCTACTTTACTGTGAGATCTATAGATCCAGTTTTGTGAGGTCCACTTTTTCATTTTTAGCCTAATCATGGAAAAAACATTTATATTAAATTTTTAACAAAATGAAGTTTTTGTCTTAAAAGGAGAAGTATTACAAATTTGGCACTTTTTCATGGTCACAAATCAGGTGTAAGCACATTTTAGATTTTGCACATTGTAAGACCATCCCTTCCACAAGATGCTCTTTGCAATATTCTCAAATCATGCTGGGATAATATGGATCATGAAGTTTTGCACATATTTGTCATTAAATAAAAATGGGGAAAAGAAATTCTAAAATTCTAAATAAAAACATTTCAATTGATCTTTTCACTTGCATAGTTTTGCTGATAAAATAATTTGTAACACAAAATATTGTATTCAATAAGAAAATGCAAAGTAGATCCAAAACCAGTGGTCTACATTAAACCCCACTTTATACTATGACCAATAAGAAGTTACAACCTGGAAGCAATATCATATGACTTTTATTTTGATGACCAATATGCTTATTATCTTGCTTCAATCCACTTAGGTCTATTTGGTCCTGTTGCATAAAACATCTGCCAAATGTTATGAAAAAGATGTCTTTAGTTCGAGTAATAGTTACAGTATGTTCTGCTAACAAAATGCACTATTCTTCTTATTAAAGTGGTTGTACATCCTGGTAATTATATATATATATTTTTTTTGTTAGTTTGTTTGTTTCTTCTGCTAGACAAGATAAACAGACCTCTGATTTCGGATAGGAGTTTATTACTGATAAGATCTGCTACCAGTGTTGTATTGTTAAAGGTATGTCATCTTGTTTAAAAGTTTATTTTATCAGACAAGCTTGACAGCTCACACTACTGCTATCAGGTCAGCAGTGGTAATCATTTCCTAGTCCTCTCCCGTAGCGTCTGTATTCACATATCAAGTGTAAATTATGTTTCAAAGGTAGTATCTCAGAACACTATTGAATAAACAAACCTAATCAATGTTTGTGGGTGTTCTTCATCATCTGTCTCCTCATTTTCTTTTGATGTTCTCAGTGAACAGGCTGTTTATATTGTGCTGCCAAATAGATAGTTAAATACTGATTGTGAAAAGTTTGTGGGCAAATCATTAGACCTATTTCTCAAGCCTCACAATGATGTAGACATTTAATTAGGTACACCTGTACATCTACTTTTCATGTGATTATCTAATCAGCTAATTGTGTGGAAGCAGTGTAATGTATAAAATAATGCAGATATGGGTCGGGAGCTTCAGGTAATGTTCACATCAACCATAATAATGGGGAAAAAGTGTGATCTCAGTGATTTTGACTGTGGTATGATTGTTGGTGCCAGATAGGCTGGTTTGAGTATTTCTGTAACTGCTGATCTCCAGGGATTTTCACGCATAACAGTCTCTAGAGTGTAAAGAAAATGGTGTGGAAAAAAAACATCTAATGACAGAGGTCAGAGGAGAATGGCCAGACTAGTCCAAGCTGACAGGAATGTGACAGTAACCTAAATAAAAAAGCGTTACAACAGATTTCTGAATGTACAACATGTCAAACATTGAGGCAGATGGGCTACAGCAGCAAAAGACCCCTCCAGGTACCACAACTGTCAGCTTAGAACAGGAATCTGAGGCTGCAATGGGCACAGGCTTACCAAAACTGGACAGTAGATGATTGAAAAACAATCGCCTGGTCTGGCAAATCTGGATTTCTTCTGAGGTACACAAATGGTAGGAACTCTGTAGCCTCAGTTTAATGTGGAACCCAACATATTTCTGCTGTTGTAGCCCATCCGCCTCAAGGTTTGACATGTTGTGCATTCTGAGATGCTATTCTGCTCACTACAATTGTACAGAGTGGTTATCTGAGTTACCGTAGCCTTTCTGTCAGCATGAACCAGTCTGACCATTCTCTCATCAACAAGGCGTTTCTGTCGGCTGAACCGCCGCTCACTGGATGTTCAGGCACCATTCTGAGTAAATTTTAGAGATTGTTGTGCATGAAAATCCCAGGAGATCAGCAGTAACAAACATTATTTAAAAATCAGCCCATCTGGCATCAACAATCATGCACGTTCAAAATCACTGAGATCACATTTTTTTGCCATTCTGATGGTTGATGTGAATCTTAACTGAAGCTCCTGACCTGTATCTGCATGATTTTATACATTACACTGCTGCCAAACGATTGGCTTGTTAGATAATCGCATGAATACGTAGATGTACAGGTGTACCTAATAAAGAGTCTGGTGATTAAAGTAACTTGAATTTAAGATGAAAGATGTGAAAATGACAATCCAGTTTACTGAGTTTATTACAGTTGTGGAGCTCTGTGCTCTAGGCCAGTGTTCTCAACCTTTTTGACTCCAAGGCCCCCCACTGACCATATTTGAAGCCCCCCGCCGAAATGTTCCGATGACATCATCCGATCTTACTTCATCACGTGACAGCATCAAATCAAATCCCAAATATTTTAATTAATACCTGACAATACCATCCTCAAATATTACATTGAAGCACCTATTTACACACTACTCTATTGAAAAGCAGCTTCATATGACAACTGTAAATACTGTAAATACTGAAGTCATATGACAAATTGAAATGCAAGCAGAGGCAAATGATAATGTTATCAAAAATATTAACGGCACTAGCCTTAAAATACGACACACGTGTCTGAATATAAATCACATAGCTTTGTTCATAACCCAGCAAATTAGAAAGTTGCTGTTATAAGAATGACTAAAAAATGTACTATAAAGCAATGTCTTCTCTTATGACGATATTAATTTCTTTTCATTTGAAAAGCAATCAATTAATCAATTTATTTACATGTATTTTTTTGGCTCATTTATTTAAAATAGTTTAATACTGATGTAAATATAAACTAATTAAATTAAAACAATATAACCTTCAAGTGTTTCTCCTAAACATGGTTTCAAGTTTTTAAAGTAATTATTCAAGAGCCAGTAATAAAGCAGAGTAATAAAATAAAATAAAAGTTATATAAAAACATTAAAAAGTAATCTTATATAAAAATATTGACATAATCTTTCATGCGTGACTATTCTATTTACATTAATACAGAACAAGTGCATTCCCAGTTTGACTGATAAGCAGACCTGTCAATGACATTTATTGGGGTTAATGATACTAAAGTTATCTAGCAAAGGACGTTGAGTTATTTTCTGTTTTTCTTATAACAGCTGCAGCATGTCACAGATCAGATATTTTGAGATATAAGATTTTTGTCCTGTCCAGCCTTTGAATTATGTAGGATTATTTTAATATTTCTTATAAAAAATATTAAGTCATCTTGAGGCCCACTTGCAAGTGTGCTGATGCCCCCTAGTGGGTCCCGGTCCCCTGGTTGAGAACCACTGCTCTAGAATGAAGTCTAACAAATCTTTAATTTTCAAAACGTTTGGAATAGCTTCATCTAGTGGTGAGATTTAGCATGTGCACCACACAGTATGGGCTTTTGACTTTCTGATTGTCAAGGCCAGTCACAATTCACCTTCATTGTATGGAAAAAGTGTTCATTTCTCCTCTTGTGTTCCACGGAAGAATAAAGTCATACAGGTTTGGAACGGCATGAAGATGAGGAAATGGCAACAGAATTATCATTTCAAGTCAAGTCAAGTCAAGTGGTTTTTATTGTCGTTTCAACCATACACAGTTAGTACAGTACACAGCAAAACGAGACAACGTTCCTCCAGGACCATGGTGCTACATAAAAACAACAAAGGACCAACATAGGACCACATGAGACTACACAACGAAATAAAATACCTATATAAACTACCTATATATACCTATATAAAGTGCACGCGCAAACATGTGCAAAAAGTACAGGACAGTACAACAAATTACTGACAATGAACAGCACAATAGACAGTGCAGCGCCGACCAGTACTCAGTAGTGCAAAAAGATGACAGTTTCTAAAAATGTAAACATAACATACTATGAGATAATGTTCTATACACATAGCAGTTATTGAGGTAGCAGACAGTTATAAAGTGACAGTAATTAAATGCAACTCAGGACACGTGTGTGTCAAACCAGTCTCTGAGTATTGAGGAGTCTGATGGCTTGGGGGAAGAAGCTGTTACACAGTCTGGCCGTGAGGGCCCGAATGCTTCGGTACCTCTTGCCAGACGGGAGGAGGGTAAAGAGTTTGTGTGAGGGGTGTGTGGGGTCGTCCACAATGCTGGTTGCTTTATGGATACAGTGTTTTTGTAAATGTCTTTGATGGAGGGAAGAGAGACCCCAATGATCTTCTCAGCTGTCCTCACTATCCTCTGCAGGGCTTTGCGGTCCGAAACGGTGCAAGTCCCAAACCAGGCAGTGATGCAGCTGCTCAGGATGCTCTCAATAGTCCCTCTATAGAATGTAGTGAGGATGGGGGTTGGGAGATGTGCTTTCCTCAGCCTTCGAAGAAAGTAGAGACGCTGCTGGGCTTTCTTGGTGATAGAGCTGGTGTTGAGGGACCAGGTGAGGTTCTCCGCCAAGTGAACACCAAGGAATTTGGTGCTTTGACGATCTCCACAGAGGAGCCGTCGATGTTCAGCGGAGTGTGTTCACCTTGTGCTCTCCTAAAGTCAACAACCATCTCTTTTGTTTTGTCGACATTCAGGGACAGGTTGTTGGCTCTACACCAGTTCGTCAGCCGCTGCACCTCCTCTCTGTATGCTGACTCGTTGTTCTTGCTGATGAGACCCACCACGGTCGTGTCATCGGCGAACTTGATGATGTGATTCGAGCTGTGCATTGCTGCACAGTCGTGAGTCAGCAGAGTGAACAGCAGTGGACTGAGCACACAGCCCTGGGGGCCCCAGTGCTCAGTGTGGTGGTGGTGGAGATGCTGTTCCCGATCCGGACTGACTGAGGTCTCCCAGTCAGGAAGTCCAGGATCCAGTTGCAGAGGGAGGTGTCCAGGCCCAGCAGGTTCAGCTGTCCAATCAGGTGCTGGGGAATGATTGTGTTGAATGCTGAGCTGAAATCTATGAACAGCATTCGAACGTATGAGTCCTTATTGTCTAGGTGGGTGAGGGCCAGATGGAGGGTTGTGGTGATGGCATCGTCCGTTGAACGGTTTGAACGATCACGCAAACTGCAGTGGGTCTAGTGAGGGGGCAGCTGGGTCTTAATCTGCCTCATGACGAGCCTCTCGAAGCACTTCATGATGATGGGTGTAAGTGCGACGGGACGGTAGTCGTTGAGGCAGGACACTGAAGACTTCTTTGGCATGGGGATGATGGTGGTGGCCTTGAAGCACGTTGGAACAACGGCGCTGCTCAGAGAGATGTTGAAGATGTCGGTAAGAACATCTGCTAGCTGGTCTGCACATCCTCTGAGCACTCTGCCAGGAATGTTGTCTGGTCCAGCAGCCTTCCGTGGGTTGACTCTACGTAGAGTTTTCCTCACATCTGCCATGGTAAGACAGAGCACCTGGTCGTTGGGAGGAGGGGTGGACTTCCTCGCCATCACGTCGTTCTGCACTTCAAACCGAGCGTAGAAGTCGTTCAGCGCATCTGGAAGGGAGGCATCTTTGTCACAGGCAACTGATGTTGTCCTGTAGTTGGTGATGGCCTGGATGCCCTGCCACAAGCGCCGCATGTCACCGCTGTCCTGGAAGTGACTGTGGATTCTCTGGGCGTGTGCGCGCTTTGCCTCTCTGATTGCCCATGACAGTTTGGCCCTAGCTGTTCTTAGGGCTGCCTTATCGCCTGCTCTGAAGGCGGAGTCTCGGGACCTCAGCAGCGTGCGCACCTCCGCAGTCATCCACGGCTTCTGGTTGGAGCGTGTGGTGATGGTCTTGGAGAAAGTGACATCATCAATGCACTTGCTGATGTAGCTGGTCACTGATGCTGTGTATTCCTCCAAGTTGGTAGAATCGCCATATGTTGCAGCCTCCCTGAACATGTGCCAGTCAGTACACTCAAAACAGTCCTGAAGAGCAGAGATGGCTCCTGCTGGCCAGGTTTTTGGGTGAACTATCCCTTTAAAATAAAATCGAAACTGCAATTTAAGAGTGAAGCATTTTTATTTGAATAAAATTCCTTTCAGATATTTTGCCTAATAAAAGATCGTATAGCTACTAAATACAATAAATGCAAACGATCTTGAGCTGTATTATGATATTATAGAAACATGTAAACCATTGCAACAAAGCATTACATTGAAGGATCTACAATAATACATAACTTGTCACAGATAACATGTTTTTATCTGCCATTTTTTTCCCCATCTTTATTAATTAAAAGTTTGCAAATTATTCTTACCCTATGCTATTCTCCTCGTTGCTAGCATACTGGAAGTGTCACGTGTTTCTGACACATAAAGCAGAATGGGTTGGGAGGATTAGACAGAGTTGAAGTGGTGGTCTAGCGTGTTTAGAGTCAAGCGATAATAAATCAATAAGCTAGTTAGTGGTTTACACATGAAAAATATCAGTATTGCTTTGCTGTTAGAGATAAGCCACTGTTAATACAGGATGCAGTGATAAAAGTGTGGTTGATAGTGTCTCAGTCTGGCCTGACTGTCAGTTTGGCTGGGTCTCGTTTGAAAGGCTGCGTCCTCCGGAGGTCGCATTTGTCGGCCGCATAAGTCATTTGGCGGTCTCGTTTCAGAAAAGCGAGTAGGACGACCTTCTGGGAATGCATGAGACGTATCCTTCGTGGGCACTCACAACCCACAATTCTTTGCTTCAACGGAAATGTCTAAAAATAATGACGACAATTTGCCAGTAAATATGATGTTCAAACGCAAGTAATGTTACTTCCAAAGTTGAAGTAGGCTACCTCAGTAGATCTATGTGTGCAGAGTATATAATATGTATAATTATGTTCATATATAATTAAGTCCATTGTATGGACCTACAGCTGAGATATTCTTCTACTCTGCCATAAAGCCCAGATCGGTGGAGTGTTGCAGAGATGGTTGTCCTTCCGGAAGTTTCTCCCATCTCCACACATGATCTCAGGAGCTCAACCAGAGTGACCATCGGGTTCTTGGTCACCTCTCTTACTAAGGCCCTTCTCCTCTGATTGCTCACTTTGGCTGGGAAGCCAGCTCTAGGAAGAGTTCTGGTAGTTCCAAACTTCTTCCATTTAAGAATAATGGAGGCCACTGTGCTCTTGGGAACCTTCAGTGCAGCCAAATTTTTTTTGTATCCTTCCCCAGATCTGTGCCTCAACACAAATCTCTCTGAGCTCTGCAGGCAGATCCTTTGACCTTATGCCTTGGTTTTTGCTTTGATGTGCATTTTCAGCTGTAAGACCTAATAAAGACAGGTGCCTTTCCCAATCAATTGAATTTGCCACAGGTGTACTCCAATCAAAGTGTAGAAACATCTCAAAGATGATCCAGAGAAATGTGATGCACCAAGTGTCTGAATACTTATGTCAATGTGATATTACATTTTTTTCTTTTAATAAATTTGCAAAGTTATAAAAAATCAGTTTTTTGCATTGTCATTATGGGGTATGGAGTGTAGATTGATATGAAAAAAGTAATTTAAAGCATTTTAGCATAAGGCTGCAACATAACAAAATGTGGGGGAAAAAAATTAAAGGGTTTGAATACTTTCTGAATGCACTGTATGTTTCAAAGAAGCCGATGGCTCTGCACTGAGCCAAGTGCGAAGAAGTGGCTCAGATGTACTTTAATAAAGATGACACCAATGCTACAATAATCTCCAATTTATGCAAATTGGCCTTTAAATATAACAGAAATACTTGCTATACAAAATCATTTAATATGCACCTGCTGGCACTATTTAGTGATTTTCAATATGATCAGAATAACTTTGTGTGTTTGGACCAAGTGTGCCGCACAAGACGTCTCGATCGCCCCCTGGTTACTGGTCCTAGTATAGGTCATAAACCCTGCCTCCCCATGTTATTCAACGGGACGTGAGACCAACTAAACAATTAAATTACACTTCACATATTTTTTTTTCCAAAGACAGTTTCTGTCATTTACTGTAGTTTCTATCACATTGATGTAATTTCAAGTGTTTGTTTTCAAAATAAGTTTGTTTTTAGTCAGTTATTTGATGCTATAAAAACAGTGCTGTGACACCATGATTGACAGCTGTGATTGACAGGTTCACTGAGCGAAGTAGTCACTGAAGCACCAACAGACTTTTTTTTGGGATCTTCGGAGGACTGAGGAGATTGGAGCTTTAAATTTAATATCTTTAATTATAGTGTAATTATTTCACACCGTCATAAGTAAAAAGTCAAAAGTGCAGGGGCGTGTGCTTGCAATTGATTCAGCGAGAGTGAGGGCGGGGCCTTGATTTCGCGGCTTTACTTCCTGCTCACTACTGCGCAGGTCTGGTCCCGAAATCGCAACTGCGCAGACTCAAGTCCCAAGATGTCTGCACCATACCGGGACACTGGCGGCTTCAATTATCACCAATGGAAAAGAGCGAAGGGGCGTCGTCCATCTTTTTTTACAGTCTATGGTTTGGACATTTGACCTAGTTGCTGTTTGCTCCTTCAAGAAAGTTAGAAAAGCGCTTCAAGTAGGATTATGATGACATGACAGAATACATCACTATCCTGCACACTAGATCCAGTTGTAATCATCTTTACAAGCAGCTTCAAGAGAATGGGAAACTGCCTGGTGGGATGCTAGTAATGCTGTTTCTATCAACATAAACTGTCTTCTCTGTCTGCTCGTATGAATGTAACACATCATAAGAAAGTGTTTCACCGCTGTTCAAATGCACTTTGGATCACATCATTTATATGTATAAATGTTTTCCATCTGAAAGGACTACATTTTAAATGAAACAAATGACAATAAAAAAAAAATGCAACGTAATCTCTACTGTAATCAAAATACTTTTTGAATGTAACTGTATTCTAATTACCAATGATTTAAATTGTAACTGTAGTGGAATACAGTTACTTATATTTTGTATTTTAAATATGTAATCCCATTACATGTATTCCCTTACTCCCCAACACTGATCAAATGTCACCACTGAAACAGTTTCCTGCCATTTTAAGCACAGTCAGATTGCTCAAATCATGAAAAGTCATGTAACTTGTGAAAGTGATACTCGTATAGGAAATATAGAAATACTGTAAATTCTTCAAGCCATGTAAATCTCCATAGTGGAAAAACTACCTAGTTTAGTACAGCGTAATTCCAACACTTCAAGCAAGTCAAGTCCAAAAAATGGCTTACTGGCCATTCCTATTTCTGAGTTTTCTAAAATTCATGTATCGAAGATTTGGTGTGCTCATGAAAAATTTGGAACAGAATTCCTTTTAAATCTAAAGATTTCCACTCAGATCTACATACCGAAGAAGAGGTAAATCACTAATGCCATAAAATGTCATAGGTATTTTTCACCACCAGTTTTTCTAAGTTCTGTATCTTTTAAATAGATTGTATGACAGACACTGAAGTGGCAGCTACATAAAATTCCTTAAGATAGTGAAATGGAACATATAAAATGTTTTGGGGACATTTCCTGTTTTCACAGTGATTTTTGTTGCATTGACCATACAGCGGAAGACGTGCCTTTCAGAGTCATTTCAGAACATTCTTTCTGAACAAAATGTACTTTATTCAAATTAAATGAGCACAGACCATCAAGATTCAATATCTGACATCTTAATTCCCCATTTTATTCTGTAGTTTCCAATGAACAGCTTGTCAACAGTGAGACTAGCAAGTGCTTGTAGACATGACTTTTGTGCATGCAATGAATCAAAGGCAGCTTGAATGTGAAGCTCCCTGAGATACAGGTCTTTAAAAGCTCCTAATTCTATGTGAAATAATGGATTCCTAGAGAGTATTAAAGTTATGTTTCTGCCCATCTCTCGAAACACAACAGTGTGATGGTTTTTTATTATGGATAGTATCATTGGCATGTAGATCAAGTAAAGTGAGGTCTTTGAAGGTGCTCATAAATTAAGGGAGAGTCATGAATTGAATGTTATTTGTTCCAAATTTAAGTTCCTGTAACTTGGTTACATTATTAATTTGAAGCTGTAGGGAAGCAAGACCAACATCCAGAAGAACTGGACACAGTAGATTTTGTAAATTCTTCACATTGTAGAAAGCATCATCATCATCATCATCAATATAATGGATATGGCATCTGAAAGGCCAAAAGATGTCAAGACATTAGCAAACATTAACATATTTTCAAATTATAATTTAATAATGATTGGAGATCACTAGCATTGATTTACCTTGTGAGGTCCAAGACTTTTTACAACAGAGGAAATACACACTTATGAAAAGGGTTCAAGAAATTAAATCTGAAATCCAGTCATCACAGTGATGGAAGATTAGAACAGATGGCAGGAATATTAGTCAAATTTCTCCCAGTACATGAGTAGTCGATTTATTATTATCTAGAAATGGATCAAAAGAACATCCATTTATCCATCCATCTTCTTTAGCCGCTTGTCCCATGTAGGGTTGCAGGTAGTGCTGGAGCCTATCCCATCTATCTTGGGCCGAAGGCAGGGAAACACCCTGGACATGTGGCCAGTCCATCACAGGGCAACACACACAGATATACCCATTCTCATTCACACTTCAATTTAGATTGCTTAACCTGTGTGTCTTTTAGACTGTGGGGGGAAACAAGAGCACCCGGAAGAAATCCACATGAACACAACATGCAAACTCTACACAGAAAGGCCCAGTTGAGCCAGGACTCGATCCTACCCACTGTGCCCCCATTTTTTGTTTGAGAGACCACAAGGCCTTTTAATATAACAAAAAACAATCCATTAACATAGAAATCCAGTTTCTACATTAGAACTTTTAGTTCCCTTTCAAGTCACTTCAAAGCTGCACCTGCATCTGGTCAGCAAATAGAACTCCTTCTCCCTGCATGCTCCAGCAAAAAAAGTGTATCCTTTGAACACTTCTGTGTAATTATATTGATTGATTTTAGTAGATTTGGGAGAGATTGTCACTGGCTCAAGTCTTTCATGCCTGCTCTTTTCAGTGTCAAGCAGTTCACCTGTTCAGTACGAGCCATGTATATATAGCCTATATAGCCAGGCATATATAGCCTGGGCTGAGACCTCGCTGACACAGCACTCACTGAGATTTATTGTTTTCATTGCGAACTCATGAAACTCAACATCCTTCGCTCTCGACTCGTTTTCGTTCTGAAAGCCGAAGCCCCTCCCCTCTCCTACTGCTTGCTCCTTTATACAGGGATATAGAGCACAGATATTTGGATGGTTTGAAGCCAGCTCAAGCCTTTCATGCCTCCTTTTCTCCACATCAAGCAGCTTTACCTGGACATGATGAGTTGTGGAACACGTGTTCGACGCACGCTGCCCATAGAGTCATTTTCCAGCAGAGTGAGCAGACCTCATCCAGTGCCTAAGGAAGGAGCTAAGTTCCTTGGAGAAAACGGTAAGGATTCAATTTGTATAACTCCTTTATATTTAATTAAAAACTTTTGATATGTTACTGCCAACTTCAAGAAAAAACGCGACAAACGCGATATGACGTTCGGCTACTTTGGATATTGATAGCGTAGTTGAAGTTGCATTATCACAGCAGAAGGGTTGCCATCATGTCACAATAAGTAAGCAAGAATTTTGCAATTACAGACAGTGAATCTGAGACTTTTATTTGTTCTGTTTGTGTGTCTTATATTTGAGAGGGTTGTCACTCAATGCAGAGAAATAAGTAATAAAAAAGATACCAATGCACTATAGGCTATTGAAGGACTGGCTTTGGTAAGCTCGGACGTTATCGGTTCTGCTGTCGGTACTGGAGAAATTAAGAAAATACATTTATTATTGCTATAAAGAGAAAATTATTTTATCTCACCAGCCATTTCTATGTATAATAATATGAAAACATTTGTCTGTGATGCAATTTAGCTATTCACAGTCAGAGAGAGAGAGAGAGAGAGAGAGAGAGAGAGAGAGAGAGAGAGATCTCTCACGCGGTGCCACAGCGAGCACAACACGAGCCATTCTTAATGAGTGACGACGGAGGACAGAACTGGTTACACTTTAGATCTGTGATATTAGTCTGATTTTATTTTAGATTTCGCCTTCCAAAGATTATAAAAATAATATTTATACATAAGCCGCATTCTGTCTAGCACAACTTCCTTCCCTTCACAGCGGTGCACTGACATTTCTCCCTAAAACTCAAACTTAACGTCAGAATCAGCACGATCGGTGATTGTTGTAAAATGCAGTCTAGCTACTGTTGCTAAACTGCGGAACACATTTAATAATAAAAAGAACGCCACAGATCTTGTGCTTGAACATCCTGCTCCCCTGAATTTGGAAACATGTTAAGACATTGGGACGGATATGACTATAAAGACATACCTGGTATGGCTAGTGTCTATGTCTTGGAATCAAGTCATATGGTTCAGTAGTTCGTATGTTAATTTAATCCTGTTTTGAAGGTGTAAATGTATTTGGCTTGCTGTCCATATACTGGAGGGCTCGGAGCTCGAGACTCGACTCGAGTCCTTGAAAGATGTCTGTATCGAGAATGATACCTAGGAATTCTATGGAAGAGGAGGGACCTGCTGTTATCTCATGGGAAATTGGAATTCCTAAATCGGCAAAAAGTTTCTTAAAGCACCTTAAATCTGTCGTCCTCCATTCCGGCATCCCAGCAAAATTTTACTCATTCATTCTGTATTGGCACAGCAACCACAGCTGCCCAAAAAGAATGTAAGTATTTTGCTATCACGTTTTCAGGGGTTTTAGAGGTAGAAAGAATGTCATGTTGGGAATAGCCATATAAATAATATAATTGGATTTTGCTCAGCCTACGAGAAAAGTGGATGTTAGAAGCGGCTACAGCTTGGCAAAGTGTATTAACTGTCCATTTTGAAATGACAGGTACATTTGGGTGGTCGGCAGAGGTCGAAGATCTGAGTGATCTGGACGGCAGAGGAGAGGGCTGATTCCTACGTCTTGGAGTGCGGGTTTCTGAGCGAGAAGCTCTGCGTCCTCGGCTTGGAGGAGCCGGATCGATAACGGCAATGGACGGAGAACTGTCTTTGCCAGGATCGGATGGCTGCGATGAAGTATTAATGGGAGAGTTTAAGAGTTCCTCGTCGGATGGAAAGAGATCCAGTTCAGACAACTTGCTGGCTTGAGGGTGGGACCCAATTATCAGGAGAGTTGTCACAGGAAGCAGGTAAGCAGCGGCTTATATACTCCTGCTCGTTGGCTGTGATTTGTCAGATTTTTCAGTATAAAAGTGTGCTTATAGCGATGCCTTTTTACTTCTCTGTTGGCTAGTGGGCATTGCCCATTCAGTAGCACAGCATTATGGTATACGGCTCCCAAAGCATTAGCAACTGAGGCAGCGTCGAAGTGACTGACTTGAAAGGGAACACCTCGGTTACTGGTGTAGTTTATCACCCCTAGGAGGAGCTCCCATAGTGTCAGCTACTGACACAGCATCTCATTCCCTCCTTTCAGAATACCAAGATTACATCAGTAACCGAGACATTATTTAAGGAGAACTGGTAATAAACTAAATTCCAACTTGATAACATGCTTTCAGCATCCTCCTTGAAATATTATTTTATGTCTGAAGTTTGTTAGACTCCAGGTTAATAGCATGAATAAATGCTATGCATATTCACATGCTACTTCTTTCTGATTTGTGTACATAGCTACATGTTCACTCCTGAAAATTGTTTACATTTTAGTTTTATTGTATTCTTCTACAGTCATTTTGCTGGGGTCAAATCAACCCTAAATAGAAACAATGTAACTTGATTGGATAACACTCTATAAAAGTGCTGATGTCTGCTTTGTGATAGTGTGTTAAACGTTCAATACTCTCAGTCTACAGGGTTTTGATTTAGTCAGAAGAACATACTATAAAATAATTTGTTAATTAAGAATTGCCAATTATATTTTTTCATGTACTGTACAGTATTGTGGTCTAACCCTAACACAAAACATCAAGAGAGTTAAATTAACAAAAAATGAGAATTGCATTAATATAAAATGACAATAATAAGTTACAAAATACTACATATTCTCAGAGATGCTTGCTTTAAAACACACTATAACAATACATTGCTATCCTTACTGTGGTACATTCCTTTCCTGGTTCAGCATTAAGATTGATACAAGGAAAAACATCTTTTCATTTTGTGACACAATCATTTAAAAAAATTACCCTGTGTGATATATGGAAAACTCCTACCATGCAATGAAGTGACAAAGAACAAACCATTTGTCAGGATGGTGAAAATTTGGCTACAGTATCATCATCCAGCTACTGTAACTTTTTTTTAGAATATGACTTAATTAATTTATTTATCAGCAGCTGTGGAGCTCTAATCTATTTCACTCTAAAGCACAAATCTTTTGAGATAAAACAAACTTTTTATTGTCTATTGTCTTGTTTTTATATGTGTGCATGCAACTCTCACTTCTCCCTTTTGTTTTCTAAAGAGAAGTTAAACATTTTAGAGGTGACTTCCCAAGAAGACCTGAAAGTCCTTTTGTTTGCTAAAACAATTTAATCAAATAGTATTATAGTGGGTTTGTCCAATGAATAATAGTTGAATACAACATAAAAAGCAATAGATCCTCTTCAAATTATTGTAGTTTGTGCAATCCTAAAAGTTTAAATGCAATATTTTTGTTTTCCGGCAATAATAGCTTTTCGCAGCCGAATCCAGAATCTCATACTACTTAAAGTGTCCCTGCTCCACTTCAGGTATGTGTTAGTTTTCAGATGCTTATGAAGACCAATCATTTTCTTCATCTTCTTCTCTTCCACATCTTCCAGAATAATGATGATGATGTTGGCATTGCGTTCCATCACAAACCAGGACTGAGCCAATTCAAACTCAAAGCGACACCAGGCACTTTCAATGAAGTGTTGAGACACAACCACAATGACCTTACGGCTACCCATTATTCCTTCATCAATAATGTTGGAGGTGATGGACTTCCCTGCTTGAAAGTCACGCATGTGAAGGCAAAGCTGAATAGGTGGAAACCCGTTCTCCAGATTTTCCACTAATTCATTCATGACCCAGACTTCATCATAACTTGAGAAAATCACAAATGCATCATAGGAACATTCTTGTTGTCTGGCAGACCTATAACCTCTCAAAAGTATACAGCAATACTGAAGATAAAACTGGAACCTATAAACAATGATTGATAAAATAACTATTACTGTAAGAAAACATATCAATATAATAATTGTAATCCTTTTTTTGTTCACACATCTGTCAACGTCAAAGTCAGTTGCTCTAAAATCTGAGTTTGCTGACAACATTGTACAGATAATGTCATTTGGTTCCTTCAAAACTTTCTGGTTTTCAATAATCCACAAAATTAAATCTGTTTGGGAGCAGGAGCAATCAATAGGGTTAGAGGACAAATCAAACACCGAAAGGTTAGTGGGCAACTTTTGAAGAACATTAAGTGGGATGCTAGTAATGCTGTTTTTAGCTACATAAACTGATGTTAATTTATTCAGGTTTGAGTAGGCTAGAAAATCTAGAATCATTAATTTGTTTCCACTGAGATTCAAAAGTTGAAGCCTCTGAAGATCTTTGAAAGAGCTGGGGTGTAATTCTACAATACGACAGTATGACATGTCAAGGTGCTCTAAACTTGTGAGATTATTAAATATATATCTTGACACATCTCTCTGAAAATTATTGCCAGCTATCTTAAGAACATTAAGACTGCTCAGCCCATAAAAGCAATATATGTTACCAAATGTGATACTTGAATAGGAGACATCCAGATACCTCAAATACTTTAAGTTAGATAAATACGAATTAAACCCTATACCTACAACCCTTGTATGATGGAAATCCAGAATCTCAAGGTAATCAAGTCCTTCAAAGCCTCTGTCAGAAAGACTAACGAGCAAATTTAGACTCAAATTCAAGTACCTGATTTGAGGGGTGCCAATCAGAAGAGACGGGCAGCAATCGAAATACCATGTAATTTGGTTAGAACTCAAATCTATGTATTGAAGCTTAGGGATGTCTACTAACCTTTCAACACCAAGTACTTTATTGTTGTGCGTTATTACTAGTTTTTCCAAAGTATGGAGATGTGAAAGTTGTTTACCTGGCAAAATATCTAAATGACTGGAAATCAAGTTAAGCTCCTTAATTTTATAAAATGGCATGGACGCCCCATTAGGAATAAGAACACCCTTTACCGATACATTTGTGGCGTTAATCATACAGCGAAAGATATTATCTTGCTGGTTAGGCTTGTCTTTTATGAAATAATATACCTCCTGGAAATAAATAGAGCAAAGGCCATCTAGAAAGTCAGTATCTGATAAGTAAATCTTGTAATCATCCCAGAATTTTCCAAATATGAGTCTTTTGACATAAAGACCATAGAGAGCATTTAGACCAACGTTCTGAGCAGCAACTGAAACAAAGGAAGATCGTATGTCCAACTTCCTCAGATACATTCCTTTGAAAGCTCCTGGTTCTATATGTAATAAAGGATTCCTAGAGAGTATTAAAGTTATGTTTCTGCTCATCTCTCGCAACACAACGGTGTGATAGTTTTTTATGATAGATATATTATTGGCATGTAGATCAAGTAAGGTGAAGTCTTTGAAGGTGCTCATAAATGATGGGAGAGTCATAAATTGAATGTTATTTGTTCCAACTTTAAGTTCCTGTAGCTTGGTCAGATTATTCATATGAAGCTGTAAGGAAGTGAGACCAACATCCACAAGCATGAGTCTTTGTATATTACATAAAGTATTAAAGCATCCAGGTCCAATATGTGTAATAGGATTTCCAGTGAGAATCAAAGTAGTCAAATTCTGCACATTGTAGAAAGCATCATTTTCAATGCCCTTGATGTAGCATCTAAAACCAAGTACATAAACTCAATATTACTTACTGGTACATAACTTTTTACAAGGTAAATGGTTCAACAACAACATTTCAATGGTAAAGACTGCTATGTGCTTACCTTGATAGATCAAGGAGGTGCAGAAAAGACAAAACTGGAAATACAGTCTTCTGTAAGTATTTCAAGACATTAAAACTGAAATCCAACTTTTGAACTGAGGAAGGTATACTGAGTGGTATATAGCTGAGGTTTCTTCCCATGCATGAGTAGTGCAGATTTTCAGTAATCTAAGGTTTTGAATTTTTATATCAAAATTAAAACAATTACACAGAAAAACACTGCCAGAATGCAAATGCAAAAAAACAATTGTCACAACAGTAATTTCAAAAGTCAAATTCAAGATACTTACTTTTGTGCATGTTTCTTCAGCACCTATGGAAAAAAATACCATAAAGGCAATTAAAGTGAAGATATTCATCGCAAATTCTCTTTCTAGATGCTCTCGATCTGTCATAAAAGTGTCTGCTCTGAAAAATGTAAATGAATATAAGGAAGAAATGCCATGGTTTTCATCAAAGGGGAACTATTGGCATAAAGATGTCATAGAAATGTATGAGCCTATGCTTAATTTGGTAAATCTTGAATGAAGAAGTAACTTTCTGAATAGCCCAAATGAATTAACAAGGGGAAACAACTTCATAAATATTATCAATTATAACACACTGAAATAAGGAATTCAAAGAAAGATTTTAACTGCCTCTGTAATTCATTAATCATAAATATAATAATTGGAATATTTAAATATTTATACCTTGACATATTTTATAAATGGCTAAAGCTCCAAAGAAAGCAGGGAAAATGTGGAAAATCCATAATTGTTACGCTTGAGTAACGAGGCAGACGAGGAGATGCGGATCCAAACGCAGTTGAACTTTATTAAATGAACCAAACAGGAAAACACAAAGGAACAACCCACGAAGGGGAAATGAAACATAAACTGAATGAGCTGACCAAGGTAGACACGAACAGGGAACTCGGGAAGGAAAGATACACCAGGTTAACATCGAACAACGATCGACGAAGACTGAACAAAGACACGGGGTATAAATACACAAACATGGGAAAAGGGGCCAATGAAAGAACAGAACTCAAACAAGATAACAAGGTGATTAACAGAAACCAAAGGCAAATTAACAAGGGAAGGTGCAAACAATGAACAGTGAACACAAGACTATGGAGGTACAAGCGTGACAAAAGTGAAAACTAAGGAATACCAAAAGTGACAAAATCACAAACAAAGGGCAACAGTGAGACAAGACAGGGTAACCGTTACATAGCCCCCCCCTCAAGGATCGGATACCAGACGATCCTTGACAACAAACAACAAAAGACAAAAATCCACAAGGACAACATGAGGGCACCAGGGGCAAACAGACAGTACAAGTGGGCACATGGGCAGGCAGGCAGACCAGGGGGGCACACTGGGCAGGCAGGAAGTCCGGGGGGCACAGAGGGCAAGACAGGCAGGTCCGGGAGGTGCCAGGGGCAGACAGGAAGTCCGGGGGGGAAATGAGACAGTCCACGAGGGCACGAACGAAGGTGAGACAGTCCACGGGGGCACAAGTGGAGATGAGGGTTAGGGGCCCAGGGAGGTATCGACCGGGCAGGGACAGGTTTGGGGAGCCTGGGAGGAGGCCACTGGACGGGGACTGGGTCAGGAGGCCAGGAGGGGGGACTCAGGACGGGAACAGGGTCAGGAGGCCTGGGTGGAGGCCACAGGACAGGGACTGGATCAGGGGGCCTGGGAAGAGGCCACGGGACTGGGGCTGGGTCAGGAGGTCTGGGGAGAAGCCACAGGACAGGGACTGGGTCAGGGGGCCTGGGAAGAGGCCACAGGACGGGAACAGGGTCAGAAGCCCTGGGAGGAGGCCACAAGACAGGGACCGGGTCAGGAGGCCTGGGAGGAGGCCACAGGATAGAGGCCGGCTTTGGTGGCCTGGGAGGTGGTCGTAGGCCAAGGGCCGGATCAGGGGACCTGGGAGATGACCACAGGACAGAGGCCGGTTTTGGTGGCCTAGGAGATGGAGTGGCCACAGGGGAGGCCGGCGGAGCCGCGTGAGGCGGAGCCAAGGAGGACCTCTGAGGCGGAGCCGAGGGAGGTGATGGGTCAGAAGGCCCAGAAGGCGGAGCTGAGGGAGGCTCAGGAGGTGGAACCGAAGGAGGCTCAGGAGGCGGAGCCGGGGGAGGCTCTAGGAGCGGAGACCAGGAAGACTCTGGAGTCTCTGGGGGCAGAGACGTAGGAGGCTCTGAGGGTGGAGCCGTCGAAGGCTTGAGTGGCTTGAGAGGCGGTGCCGGAGGAGGCTCGGGAGGCGGAGCCATAGGAGGCTCGGGAGGCTCTGAGGGCGGAGCCGTCGAAGGCTTGAGTGGCTCGAGCGGCGGAGCCGTAGGAGGCTCGGGAGGCTCGGAGGGCGGTGCCGTCGAAGGCTTGAGTGGCTCGAGAGGCGGAGCCGTGGGAGGCTCGGGAGGCTCTGAGGGCAGAGCCGTCGAAGGCTTGAGTGGCTCGAGAGGCGGAGCCGTAGAAGGCTCAAGAGGCTCTGGGGGCGGAGCCGTCAAAGGCTTGAGTGGATCGAGAGGTGGAGCAATAGGAGGTTCTGGAGGCGGAGCCGTAGGAGGCTCTGGGGGCGGAGCCGCAGGAGGCCCCGTAGGCGGAGCTGCAGGAGGCTCGAGAGGCTCTGGGGGTGGAGCCGTAGGAGGCTCAAGAGACTCTGGGGGCGGAGCCCTGGAAGGCTCGAGAGGCGGAGCCCTGGAAGGCTCGAGAGGTTCGAGAGGCGGAGCCCTGGGGGGCTCGAGAGGCTTTAGGGGCGGAGCCCTGGCAGGCTCGAGAGGCTTGAGGGGCGGAGCCCTGGCAGGCTCGAGAGGCTTGAGGGGCGGAGCCCTGGAAGGCTTGAGAGGCGGAGCTCTGGGAAGCTCAGGGGGCGGAGCTCTGGAAAGCTTGGGAGGCTTGAGAGACGGAGCCCTGGAAGACTCGAGAGACTTGAGGGGCAGAGCCCTGGAAGACTCGAGAGACTTGAGAGGCGGAGCCCTGGAAGGCTCGAGGGGCTTGAGGGGCGGAGCCCTGGTAGGCTCAAGAGGCTTGAGAGGCGGAGCCCTAGAAGGCCCGAGAGGCTTGAGAGGCGGAGCTCTGAGATGCTCGGAGGGCGGAGCTCTGGAAAGCTCGGGAAACTCGGACGGCGGAGCTCTGGAAAGCTCGGGAAACTCGGAAGGCGGAGCTCTGGAAAGCTCGGGAAACTCGGAAGGCGGAGCTCTGGAAAGCTCGGGAACTTCGGATGGCGGAGCTCTGGAAAGCTCGGAAACTTCGGATGGCGGAGCTCTGGAAAGCTCGGGAAACTCGGAAGGCGGAGCTCTGGAAAGCTCGGGAGACTTCGGATGGCGGAGCTCTGGAAAGCTCGGGAAACTCGGATGGCGGAGCTCTGGAAAGCTCGGAAACTTCGGATGGCGGAGCTCTGGAAAGCTCGGGAAACTTCGGAAGGCGGAGCTCTGAAAGCTCGGGAGGAGGAGCCCTGGGAGACTCGAGAGGTGCTGGCTCTTGGACGATCGAGGCTTCTGGTGCTGGCTCTTGGACGGTCATGGCTACTGGCACTGGCTCTTGGACGGTCTTGGCTACTGGCACTGGCTCTTGGACGGTCATGGCTACTGGCACTGGCTCGTGGACGGTCATGGCTACTGGCACTGGCTCTTGGACGGTCACGGCTACTGGCACTGGCTCTTGGACGGTCATGGCTACTGGCACTGGCTCTTGGACGGTCTTGGCTACTGGCACTGGCTCTTGGACGGTCATGGCTACTGGCACTGGCTCTTGGACGGTCATGGCTTTAGGCACTGGCTCTTGGACGGTCACGGCTACTGGCTCTGGCTCTTGGACGGTCATGGCTACTGGCACTGGCTCTTGGACGGTCATGGCTACTGGCACTGGCTCTTGGACGGTCGAGGCCACAGGCGCTGGCTCAGGGACGGTCGAGGCTACAGGCGCTGGCTCAGGGACGGTCGAGGCTACAGGCGCTGGCTCAGGGACGTCTGAGGCTACAGGCACTGGCTCATTGACGTTTGAGGCTAACGGCACTGGCTCACTGACGTCTGAGGCTACAGGCTCTGGCTGGGTTACCGTGGTATGTGCCGGCTTAGGTTCGCCGGGCGCTGAGGGCAGAGTCAAGGGGGGTTTAGGGCATGGGGCTGCGGCAGGCGGAGGCTGGAGCACAGAGACCACTCCCCTTCTCCTCTTCCTCCGGGCTGATGCGACTGGCGAGGCTGGGACGCTGTTCCTGGTCAGCGTGGGTTCAGGCTCGCTGGCCGTGGTTGACGAGGGCTCAGGCTTGCTGATGGTAGAGGCCGTAGGCGCTGGTTCGCTCACTGTGACATACGTGGCCGCTGGCTTGCTCACTGTGACATGCGTGGCCGCTGGCTCGCTCACTGTGACATGCGTGGGCCCAGGCTTGCAGACCGGGGCAGGCGTGGGTTCTGGCTCGCAGACCGGGGCAGGCGTGGGCTCTGGTTCGCAGACCGGGGCAGGCGTGGGTTCTGGCTCGCAGACCGGGGCAGGCGTGGGCTCTGGCTTGCAGACTGGGGCAGGCGTGACAGGAAGAGCCCCGGACAGCTGAAGGGTCTCCACAGTGGGTGGAGGGGTAGGGTCCTCCTCTACGACGCCCACGGTGAGCTGTGAGCCGCAAACTAGTAGGGTCGCCTCCAGGAAGTCGCAGAGCGTCCAGCCGTGCGTTGCCTGTGGCAACCGCTCCCTCAGCGCCGCGTTCAGATTGCCCCTAAAGAAGGCCACCAAGGCTGAGTCCGGGAAGTCTGAGACACTCGCCAGGTTCAGGAAGTCGTGGATGTGGTCTTCAATAGGGCGGTCCTCTTGCTTTAAGCAGAGCAGATGGTAGTTCAGCACGTTGAACTGCTGGATCCATGGGTGGTCGATCGTTCTGTTACGCTTGAGTAACGAGGCAGACGAGGAGATGCGGATCCAAACGCAGTTGAACTTTATTAAATGAACCAAACAGGAAAACACAAAGGAACAACCCACGAAGGGAAATGAAACATAAACTGAATGAGCTGACCAAGGTAGACACGTAACAGGGAACTCGGGAAGGAAAGATACACCAGGTTAACATCGAACAACGATCGACGAAGACTGAACAAAGACACGGGTATAAATACACAAACATGGGAAAAGGGGCCAATGAAAGAACAGAACTCAAACAAGATAACAAGGTGATTAACAGAAACCAAAGGCAAATTAACAAGGGCAGGTGCAAACAATGAACAGTGAACACAAGACTATGGAGGTACAAGCGTGACAAAAGTGAAAACTAAGGAATACCAAAAGTGACAAAATCACAAACAAAGGGCAACAGTGAGACAAGACAGGGTAACCGTTACAATAATGACCATTAACAGTAATTCTAAACAAAAGACACCTAATATTTTAAGGAATTATTATTATCGAAACCAGCTCACCGCCAATTTGCGTGCTTATGTAATGACATATTATCATTGGGCCAGATCAATAATAAAGTTCAGAAAACAAATACGATAACAGATTTTTCTTTACATAAAATCTAAGGTAGCTGTGGACTCAGGTAGACAAAAAGGGATCCCTTATGACTCAGTCCACTTGACATAGCATAGTAATGCATATGGGGAGTGCCATCATACATTACCTATTTGAAGCCCCTCCTGTTTTGGCACAAAACTGACCGCTATAAAAACAGGTGCACAGACACGATTTCCTCACAATTACTTCCTTCAAGACAGCGATCATCTCTTGTCTCGAAGCCCTCTATCCTTTGTCGTCGATACACACGAGTCAGTGGACAGAATCTTCATGGCAGCGAGAAGACTCTCCACTCCCCTGCAATGCTCCGGCAAACATCTCTCTGCCTCGTCGCTTCGCTGGTGAACGGACCTCAGCATCTTGGTTCACCACAGCGTGTCGGCAGGTGTAGAGTATATGTGTGATATAACATCGCACAAATCACAACTCATCGCTTTTATGCAGGACCCATCCGCACACATTCCCTTCAGTACATTTGTAAATTCAGGCCAATTAGTCCCCAAAATCAGCGGATGGGTGAGGTGGGAACTAACCGCGGCCTGCACTCTATGCTTTGTTCCCTTAAATTTAATCACCAAGGTCACTACAGGGTATTTGTGAATATCCCCATGCACACACCTCACACTCAACATTTTAGCTGTGCCCAACGCCTCAGGTTGAACCAAGCGTTGGTGGATTGTGGTTTGATTGCAACCAGTGTCCACGAACGCTTGGTGAGTACCCCTCTTGGCCCTTATCTGGTACGCTCCGGCTCGGTCGGGGGCAGCCTGCGGGATGTGGGGATCTGGACCACAGTCCCTAGCTCCATCACCGGCACTGATCCCGGACGCCACGCCCACACCTGTGTCGGCGGACACTTCCACCTGAGGGCGGTGGGGTGCTGTAGATGCGGGGGATGTCCACCGCCTTGCGCGGGGAACTGGTCGCGTTGGCGGAGCTCCTCGCCTCCGCGGGGCAGGAATGGGCTGAGGGGGAGGAGGGGAACACACAGGGGAGGGGGAAGAGAGAGAGAGAAAGAACAGGGTTTTTCTGCCCTCGGGTATGCAACCAAATAGTCCACTGCAAGCTGGACCTCTGCAAGCTGGACAGCCATTTCCGGCACGTGTCTCGGAGCCGCTGGGAGAAAGCAAACGGGTGGTCATTTTTCCCCAGCTTTAAAGACCGGAACAGCTGGCGACACTGTTCCGCACCACGACCCACCCGCTGCAGGATAGCCTTCTTTAAGTCCGCATAGGCCAGGAGATTAGCCACCAGCAACTGTTGGGCAGCAAGTTGGGCTTCCCTGGACAGTAATAGAAGGAGCCTGGCCGCCCATTGTTCATGCGGCCAGCCCCAGATCTCCGCCGTTCTTTCAAAGTGGTCGATGAAGGCCTCAGCATCATCTTCCGCCCCCATTTTCAGAAGCGTGGGGGGCAGCTGGGTGCGGATGTCGTTTTTCGTGGCCGGGGCTCTCTCCTGACCAAGGAGGCTCCGGATCGCGTGTCGGTCCTCTGCTTGAGCCTGCAGGATTTCAAAGAACCATCGGTCCCGGTCTTGGCGCAGCTCAATCAGGGATTGTTGCTGTGTCTGATGCATCCCGGCAAGGGACTGGAGTATCTCGGCCAACTGGGAGGGCTCCATGGGGTGTATTTGTATCCCGGTTTTTGGCACCAGTGTAAAGACTTGTGAATGATAAGGAGGACCCGAAGACGAGTTGCTCCTCTCAAGTAAGGATTTTAATGGGCATGCAGCAGTGCTCACAGCTTCACAAATAACAAAACTCTCAGTAACACAATAAACACAAACACAAAGTTCTCTAACTTCAGGGAACACGCCAGCACTGGACTGACGTGTTGCTCTCTCTCTCTCTCGCTCCCACTTCCCGTGGCATGGGTATTTTATCCGCTCTCCCCGCGCTCACTGAAATTAGAGACAGGTGTTAGACATAATTTGGCTCAGGTGTAAGTGCCCTTACTGCTTCCCTCTCTCCGGTAGGGCACTTGACCACACCCCCGCTGCCACAGACTTATATTTAGTCCTAAAAGCTCTCGCAGGGCAAAGACTTGTCGATGCACTTATCTTGGCTTATGAATCGCAGGGTCAGAATTGCATGATTGGTGTTAAAGCACACTCAACTAGAGACATGGCCTCCTCATGGGCATGGACGAATTGTGTGTCCTTACAATACATATATTTTGCAGAAGGATGGTCCTCTCAAAACACATTCGCAAGGTTTTACAACCTAGACGTAACGTCTCTTTCTTCACAAGTCCTCTCTGTTTAGAGCACTTTCTATTCATTGACCATATAAATAAATAATGCCCTTCCCTTTAAGTACAGGCTCCCCATCATTATACAACCGCCAGCATTCAGGCCGTTATAATTACCATAAAGTCACAAGCACTTCAATTATAAATAAACTCCCTTCCCGACTGGGTTCAGAAGGAGTTCATTATACTATATGACTATAGTTCATATATTCGTTATGAAATATATCTCCTCTTGGCCATCACGAAGATAACTCAATGCGGCATGCTCATGTCGGTCGTCGTCCCATAAGACTGTGCCGCCATGTTTCCTCTCGGGGAAGTTATGTTGTATAGTGCACCGTGATGGGATTCTGTTCCCCATATGCGTTACTACACAATGTCAAGTGGACTGAGTTATAAGGGAATGTCTCGGTTACGTACGTAGCCTCGGTTCCCTGAGACTAAGGGAACGATACATTGTGAACACTAGCCACACTACAAGACATGGTGTCTGTGCACCTGTTTTTATAGCAGTCAGTTTCAAGCCAAAACAGGCTGGGCTCAAACACCATAGCCAATATTAGAATATTGGCGTTATTATAGAGAGGTTTCAAATAGGTTGTGTATGAAGGCACTGCCCATATGCATTACTATGCAATGTCTCGTTCCCTTTGTCTCAGGGAACCGAGGTTATGTATGTAACCGAGACGATTTGAACTTGGTGAGCTACCAGCAAGTGGCACTGCACAATCCCAAACTCAAGAATTTTGGGACACTTCACTTTATGCTTTTTCTGCTATGAGTGCTATCCTCGTTGACATTGAAACCTGTTATACTGATCTGACCTTTACATTGCAGCCATAAACTTTTTTATTTTGAAAACTAAAACCAAGACCACCTTTCTCATCAATGATAACATCATCATGGTTGGTCCTGTTTGAAATATTTTGCCTTTATTTTGAGGTTTAATTTCATTTAAAAAATGCTGTATTAAAATTTAATTTGCATTAAATTTGTTGGTGCTTATATAAATTTTTAAGTAATTTCAGAACTATTTTCTATTCCTATTATGCTTTAATTTATGCAACTAATGTAAAAATCAATCCCATGACACCATGTTGATATTCATAGAATACACGTCCAATCCTGGTCACCATTAAAAAAGAAAAGAAAATCATTGTATAATATTAATTATTTTGTAAAAAATAGAATTTAAATAAAAACTCAGTTTTGACCTTGATGTTATGGTAGTGGTCTTATTTTCACAGAACACCCTTTACTTTTATGTTTTATACACATCAAGTCACTTAATGACACTTTAATCAGTTCAGGTTTCAGGTACTGAATATTGTGATCTGTTCACCTTCAATTGGCGTAAAAGGTGGAATTGTTTCCCTGCAAAAGGTCTCTATTTTTTTCTGTTTTTCTTCTGCCCTATGCTGTTTTTGACTTGAGCTCCATCTTGCACGTGTGTATGTCTTCTCCCTGTCTGTCAAGTCTTTTATATTTTTAAATGTTCCTTCTTGCTTTTGTCTTAAATTTGTATTCTCTTTCTTTTTGTTAGTTAATTGTTGATATCTTATGAGGTCATCCCTGATCCTCCGCCAGTATTCACATAGGTGCTCAGCTGTACTCTTAGGCATGCTTGCATCTCTTATGTCTATCTGCCTCTATCGGTCAACAAGTACAAAAATGTATAGATTTATACTCACTGAGCAATTTATCAGGAACATTATGATCTTAATTAAGTGTCCGACTAGTTCTTCTGCTGTTATAGCCCATCCACCTCAAGGTTCAACGTGTGTGCATTCTGAGATGCTGTTCTTCTCTCTACAATTGTACAGCGTTATCTGAGTTACTGTAGCCTTTCTGTCAGCTCGAACCAGTCTGGCCATTCTCCATTGACCTCTCATATCAACAGGGCATTTCTGTCCACAGAACTGCCACTCATTGGATGTTTGTTTTGTTTTTGGCACCATTCTGAGTAAAATCTGGAAACTGTTGTGCTTCAGATCAGCAGTTACAGAAATATTCCAACTAGCCCGTCTGGCATCACTGAGATCACATTTTTCCCCATTCTGATGGTTGATGTGACCATTAGCTGAAGCTCATGCATGATTTTATACATTGTGCTGCTGCAACATGATTGGCTGATTAGATATTCACATGAATAAGTAGGTGTACAGGTGTTCCTAATAAAGTGCTTGGTGAGTGTATGTATAAATTATGTATATTGTAAAAAATTTAATCTGAACGAACAACTTAATATCACTACCAAAATAAATATGTCAATACCAAAACAACCATAGCTTGTTCAGTAAGGACAAAAATTATTTTGGTATTGACTGTTTGGGGTTTGACAATTCAAGCTAATTTTGACCTTATATTAAAATGGCAGCACAGTACAGGACAGTCACAAAAAACATGTAATATTTTTCAAATGTCACATTAACAACATGTTTGGTTATGACACTTTTTAAAAACACAGGTTACCAAAGTGCTTTACACTGTGTCTCATTCACCCATACACACACACATTGATTCACACACCAATGACGGCAGAGCTGCCATGCAAGGTGCTAGCATGCCATTGGGAGAAACTTGCGGTTCAGTGTCTTGCCCAAGGACACTCTGGCATGTGGAGTCATGAGGGCAGGGAATCAAACCACCAACCCTGTGATTAGCGCCCCACTCTAACACCTGAGCAACAGCCGCCCTCACATTATTATCATCAACTCATCACATGGTCCAGGGAGAGAAGTTTTGCTTCAGTCCTTTGAGACTTTTTGTGTTTGTTTCAGTATTGACCAAAAGATTTTTTGGAAATCTTCACTCATAATAAATTATAAAAAATGTAAAGGCAGAAAACTCATGTCAACTAAATTTCAGTAGGACTTGACAAGGTGCATTATGTTTAAGTGTTTAAAAAATATCATCATTTAGGCTATAGGTGTATAATTTTTAAGCGTATTTTTCGAGGTTAGATTGAGGAACATGTGCCACCCAATAGAAAAGAACATATAAACCACTATTTTTAAAGATTTGTAAAGTTATTACATCAATTATTTCTATTGCCTCTCAGAACTCAACTTGACTTTTATAAATATGTGTCAGTTGCCTATGAATGCCTTATATACTGTATATATCCACATAAGGTGAATCATCATTCGCGCCAATTTCTTGCCTGCTGCGCGACTCAAATTGGATGCAGATTTTTTTTTGCAATCCGACGAAAAAACAAGAAAATAAAATCGTACGCATATAGCCTATTATTATTTTTATTTTTTTCGTCGGAAGAAATTGGTGCGAATGATGAACTTGACGGTATAGTTCATACTGAGGAGAATTTTGCATCGCATTCAGACGGGAATTAGATTATTTGAGTTAGCCGAAAAAAAGGTCATTTGCTCTGGAATTTTTACAGAGGTTGTGTGTGGAAAAACACAGACTGTCTGATTCGGACGGGATTAAAATCACAACTACGTCTGTGAAACACGAATTTCCCTAACCTAGAAAACTAGCCCCGTCCGAATGTGTGCTTTCAGCCTGTCAAACATTTTGCACGTTTTGATAGTGTAGTAGTTGAAGCGGATCTTTGAGGTTTAATGTCATATTCAGATTCATTCTAGTTGCCAGCTGTGGACGCTACTTTGCCAATGCAAAAATGTGTTTGACAACTATGAGAAGACGCACTGCTCTAGAACGGTGCCTCGGGTTGTTCCTAGCAGGGTACTCGATCAGCCTCGTGGACACCATGTGGTTGGAGCTCTAAAATACCGTTTACTTTTAGGGAGGGTTGATGCCTGCCAGGAACAAATTCGGGTACCTTTATTCACTGGGCGCTGTTCGGTATCAGTTTTAACAATATTCTAGAGCTCCAAGGTCTTAACGGTATCTTTGGAGGACGGTGTTTTGTAAAGAGGGCGTGTCTAATTTAGTAAATTCACATCTTATTTGCCCCGAGGTTAAAAAATGGTCAAAGGCACTTTCTGATGGAATTTATGTCTGCTTCCATATATAATGTAAATTAGATTTCGTGATTAACAAGTTCATAATAGTTCTCAGGGTCGGTGTCCTGAAAATATGCTACCTATCAGGATGTGATGTTCAGCATAGTTTTAGGGTTGAGTTGTGGGGTAGGGTTTAGTAGTCTGATATTTATGCTGGTAGCAAAATCTACCTGACAAGATGTGCTATCTATATTTTTTAACACATTTCATGCTGTTGTAGTACATACCGATAGGTTCTCCCGTGCCTCCCGACATGCACAATATGCTTTTCATATCAGTTTGTACTGCTGGTAGCACATCCTGAGCAGGTAACACTGATCGTCAGAACACTGGCGCTACAGAGAGTTGTATAGGCCTATGCTCATATTGAAGCCAGCAAATCAATCCATAACCACGTACAATAAATTAGCTTTCAAGGATGTATACCATTGTCATGATTAACACAGGCTAACGATTGGGGTAAATTCTGACATGTGACAATGTACTTTTGCATTAATGACAATTCTTTAGACAAAAAGTGTTTCCAAACCAGTTTCTCACAACATTTGAAGTATCGACATAGTTTATGCACTAGAGTTAAATGGAAAAATATTATGTCGACACTTGTGAAATTTTAGCTATAATTTGCGTTTCCATCAGCTTTACTTTGATGCGCTAAAAATTTTCACAAAAAATCCTTGGATGGAAACGTAGTGATGGGTAAAATCAGGAAGGTACTTGTTCTAAACTAAAGATATTATAGAAGCCTGTTGATAGGCATCAACCTTTATTTATCCATATATATGTGAGCCACTCAAAGAAGGGGACTTCTGGGACAATAATTGACCACAGTGGGGGGCAATCAACAAATGGATCAATGGCATTGCAACTTCTTGCTTTAACCTTTAATTTACAAAGAGTCTAGTTGACACACAAGGACATTAAAGACAGAAGTGACAGTGTAAACATTAATGTAGAGAAGCAAAAATAATAAAAAAAAATAATAAAATAGGAAGTCAAATTAAAACATTTATTAGTATGTAACATAGGGAGCAGGAACCAAAACCTTAATTTTTTTTTCTATTAGCTCAGCATACATTTCTACATGGCATGCAATAAGGCACCTAACTAAAACAATGAATCTATTGCTACTTGATGAAGCACAATAATTATCCAATGGAAAAAGAATAATTCCAATACAATGTTCACTCCATAAAAACAGTATTCATTTCATTTCCCTTTCAGATTACCCAAACCTTATTAAAAAAATACATCCGTTTGTAAAAGATTTTATTCATACATTACTGTAAATAGAAAGCTCAAACCCATGGAATTTGGGAAGGAAAAATAATGAAGCAAACATTTTCAAAAATGCAAGCTATATTTTGTATTTGCATTAAAGTATACACAATCTATTTAGTACATGTTGATACACTGCTAAATTTATCTAGAAAACAAGTATTTGCTGTACATGACTGTCTGACAATAGCAATGGCCGAGCGACCTGTCGCAAATGTGCAATCAGCCATTGGTAACAGAGAGAAGTATCAGTGAGAAGCACTGAAGAGATTTTGGGGAATACTTAAGATGTGTAAAAATAAACACAAACTGTCATTTCTAAATAAAGCCAAACAGCATCAACACATTAGAACAATGTTAATTCCAGTTGATTTTGTTAAGTCTACCCTAAATGAACACACTTGGCTGATTGCACAAAATGGTTAATAAATTGGGTTGCAAATGTTAAATTGCTTTGCACTTGACTCAATGGTAAATCAAGTGATCCCCATATTTGCTTAGCTCTCATTAGTCAACTGCTGGGAGTTAGTCAAGTTAGTAGAAGTGATGCTATTTTAGGTTGCATATTCAGTAATTTTAAATCATAAAGATTTACAGTTATTAATATAGCCTTAACTTTCTCAAGACAGCTCATTCCAAACTAGTGACATCCCCAGAAAACACCACCTCATTTGACCTATACGAGATGGATAAGACTAACAGTATCGTACATCAACATTTTCAGAAAAGCACACTACTTACCTATACATATCTATATAACAGAAAATCAACACATATTTACACATGATATCAGCTTCTCAGCCCATTAATGATATAGATACAGGTGGGTAATGATACAGACTAAGGGAGTGACTAATCAAGTAGACATATTTGCTTAATTGTCTGCCATTCAAAACTGACAATACCAAATACTCAGCTCAAAATTGTGCCAGTCTTTACCATTAACTTACAAAAGCTTCCTAAAGCCAGAAGCTTAATATGACTGCCACAAGTCAGTAATGAAGGAATATCAATAACTTTCATCTAGTTTTAATCATACAATTGTCATTGAGGAACATGAAGTATCACGTTAAACTGTATTAGCACATTAAACAGGGAGTTATGAACTCAAAGTCAATCATACCATAATGAAATTAATTGCTCTTGAAAAGATGAAGTACTTGTTTTTAAAATAAGGAGTTCCTTCAGATCAGGTTCACAGCGACTTTTCTTGAATCCATTACTAAGCTGGCCTGAATCAAGGGTGGGATGAACCACTTGTGGGAGGACAAAAACCTTACTGATATTCATTCTTACTAATATGAATTCTGTGATGCCTAGATAGTGAAGAAGAATGATTGAAACCTTTTCCACACTGAGAGCACCTATAGGGTTTCTCACTTTCAAGGATTGTCTGTTTCAAGATGGTAGTGTGGGGGAATCCCTTTCCTGTTGCAATTGCACTATAAGAGGGCTTCTCCTCCAAATGAACCCGTTGGTGTCTTGCAAGAGACGATGGATGATTGAACCTCTTCCCACAGTGTGCACAAGTATAGGACTTTCCATCAGAATGAGTTCTCTGATGTCTGGATAGTGATGACGAGTGATTGAAGCTCTTCTCACAATGGTTGCAGCTGTATGGTTTTTCACCTGTATGCATTCCCCTCTTCATTGGTGTATCAAACGGGAAATCCTTATCACCCTGGGCATACATCTTTGCCTCCAGGTGAACCTTGTGGTGTCTTGACAAAGAAGAGGAATGATTAAATCCCTTGTCGCATTGAGAGCACCGGTACGGCTTTCCACCCTGATGGACTAGCTGGTGCTTCTTGAGATGGCGTTTCCTAACAAAGCTCTTCCTACACTGGTTACACTTGTAGGGCTTCTCTCCAGAGTGAATTCTCTGATGTTCTCTCAATGTGGTTGCAGCTGCGAAACACTTCCCACACTGCGTACACCTGTGTGGCTTCTCACCAGTATGGGTTTTCTGGTGCTGTTTTAGATTGGAAGCCGTGGCAAAGCCTTTACCACACTGTGGGCAGGTAAACGGCTTGTCACGGGCATGCAGCTCTTGATGTTTCTTTAGATGGCGTCTGCGCACAAAACTTTTTCTGCATTGTGTGCATTTGTAGGGTTTGTCGTCAGAATGCATTTTCATGTGCTCTCGAAGAGTAATGGCAGCTGCAAAGCTTTTACCACACTCTGAACATCTGTGTGGCTTTTCAGGAGAGTGCATCAACTGGTGAGGTTTCAAGTTGAATGCATCAATGACTCCTTTGCCAACCATCTCAAGGCCAGTGGTGTAACTTTTCTCTTTCATGTGAATCCTCATGTGACTTCGCAGGCTGGCCTCAATAGCAAAGCTCTCACCACAATGGACACAAATGTAGGGGTGAGTGGCTCTATGGATTTCAAAATGGTCATGGAGATCAGTCATACTGCCAAAAATTTCCCCACACTCACTGCATTGCAGGCCATGGGCCTCATGTATAATGACACCATTTTCTGACTCCACTGTAAGCTCTCCTCCGTGGTCAGACTCCACCTTCACAATATGCTCTCCACCACCGATCTCAGTCTTCAACAGCACCTCGCCGAGCAAATGCTCTGTTTTTATTTCTGCACTGCTGAAGTACTGATGATGATCATGGTGAATTTCAGATTTTATGTAGTCATGGTCCGTCTCGGTTACAATATCCACACATGTCACAGCCCCTAAGTCACCATGAATCGCTTCCAGGTCAAGCCTTTTGTCCTCTTGAGTCATAATCTCAGTCTCTGCTCCATAATGCAAGTCACCAACTTGCGTATGGGCTATGACACACTCAGATCCCAATGTATCGAGACCTGGTGTGTCACAGTCAGTCTCTGACTCTGCCATCAGGACGCACTCCAGCCTTACAACTTCCGTCTTTCCGTTTAAGTGAAACGACGCGTTGCTCAACGAGCCCCGCGCCCTCGAAAAGAAAATTGAATGGTTTTATGTCTCAGGCCGAGTCAGGATCAGTCCTGCCTGTTGGGAGAGAACAAACCTTTAACTCAATTTAAATAATGAAAATTAGATGCTTTATCTGACAGTACAGAATTACCTTTTTACTTGATGCTTGTTAATTTATCATGTTTGAGAAACATTAAAAGAAACCTGTATAGCCTGCAAAAAAAAAATATATATATATATATATATATATATATAGATATAGATATCAGAAACAAATGCAGTCCTCTACATATATTGTGAAACAATTTATATACTGTGTGTGTGTATGTATATATATATATATATATATATATATATATATACACACACACACACACTAATTAAGTCTCTGTGGTAACATGCTCAACAAGCCACGTGATAAGATGCGCGGATTGACGGACTCAAACGTGGAGGCATCTGAGAATCGTCCACAAGGACTTAAGAGCGCATTGGGAATTCCAAATTGGGGAGAAAAAAGGAAAAGACAACAAACTACTATATGCATACTATACTTTATATAATTATCTGTAATGTAGATTGTGAAGAACAGTATTAAAAAAATATATATATATATATATATATATATATTTATCTCTTATTTGTATAAATTATGAAAGGGGTGTGAACATTAATGAGACAAAAGGGAATGCAAACTTATCTTCTCTACTTTATACTGTTTAATACACATCAGATTAATGGGTTATCAACTGTGTTCCTTTTCTTCTGCTTTCTATCTAAATTGAACAATTCTGTGATATGACATCTAAAAACAGCCATTTTGCACCTTAATGTTTCAATTTAGGAGCCAATGGCTTCTTAGTCATTTAGTCTGGAGCCCTGTAGAAAGTAAATAATTGCAACACTGAATGCATTACTAGGGACGTCCCGATACCGATATCGGAATATGGTCTGATACTGGTCTCACGTACTCATAAAAAGGCTCCACTACCAAAAACCGATACCATCAGGCATAGGAAGGTCATTCATTCAGTGCACAAATTAAATCTATGATCTGTCCTAGTGTGATTATTAACCAGCAAAGGCTGCAATTTCATTAAATAAATAAATTGTTTGCATGTTTACATGCATATGTACACATTTAGTTAATTAAATCGCTGCATTTGAGGTTTAAAATCATATTGTCACATAGCGATCATCAGCTTTTCCGGATCTGTGAAGCCGGAAACAAGCATTACTTTTTACCCTTCAAACAGCAAAGGCTGCTGTTCAATTAAATATATCTACCTTTTTCCTACGTGCCGCAATGCTTAGCAAGAAATATGGGTGTTACATCCATTGTCGTTAACACAGCTGTTGTTGCGGCATTTGTCGGTGTGGTGTTGGGATTTAGAAAGCGTGTCTGATTTTGTGATGACATGTCAATCACTATATCAGTGTTACTGAACGATAATAAACTGCAAAAAAGTCAGAAAGCACAAACAAAACCGGTGTGTTGTTTCTCCCAGATGCAGTTGAGATTTAATCTAAGCACAAACACAACATTTCAAGCAAAATCATCGGTTGTTTCATTGGAGTACCTGTGTTAGTTCAGCTTCAGATGTGTGCATGTCATCTTGTCACCCTGCATGTTCCAATCTGACAGACACACTTGGGAAGAGCCATGAAGTTATCATGCTTATGTAATTGCTTTTTCAATATTTCCGATTGGATGGTTATTTCCTTTTAACTCTGCAAGTAGGTTTAAACTTTTTTTAGACGGGTGATTGACAGGTGAGAGGTGGTACTTTGCTGCCGTCCGGGACGCTGCAGGATGGCGTTTTAAACATCAAATCCGATGTGGTTTTTGACTACCTCTGTATGCGTTTTTGTGATACAATCACAAAACACTTTGCAACCCGTTTACAACTATATTTAGCACTGACCATTTGCGATATGATCATCCAAAACGCATCTTATAAGTAGATGTAAACAGGATCTAAAATGATTGCAGCCAGAGCTAGGTAATGCTATAGAGCGACTTCCAGCAGAAGTCCCACCCACATTCGTTTCCCTAGAAAGGTGGAAAGTCTGCATTTGCCCATGCATGTTTATTTGATTAAATCGCAGCATTTGCAGTTTAAAATCACACTGCCAGGCAGTGATAGTCAGCTCTTCCGGGTACGCGTTAAAATTAAATCTTTACCAAATAAAAGCTCCATTTAAATGGACAACAGAAATATATCACTACTATATGGTTATGCAATACTCAATGTAATATTTAATAATTTTGTTATATTTAAGCAATACCTCTCATCTTTATTTGACAAAAATAACTTAAATGTTGTATTTTGAAGGATCTGTATAAAAGCAATTCATATGATAAATATAATTCAATGTAATGTTGAAAATTGCTGGTAATGGTTCTCTTATCATTTGATTAGTTTAATTAAATTCATTTTTAGACACCCTTTAACAATAAAATTGAATTAAACGGTTGAATGTGGAATTCGTATTGTTCACATGCAGATGTACTTCTGTTCATGAAAAATAATCTTCACCTTAAATTTGTAAAAAAAAAAATGCTTAATGTTAGATGAACATTATATCATGGTTTTAATTTTGAGTTACAGTTGCTGAAACCAATAAAGTCAGCAGGTCAGCTCTCTTGGTTTATATATATTAGTTTTGAAAACTGCTAAATTGCAAAACAATAAAACAGGTATCGGCGAGTACTGAAAAAGAAGTATCAGTACTCGTTCTCCATAAAATAGTATCAAGACATCCCTATGCATTACTAATAATACATGTAACAAAGAAACATGGCACTTTAACAAAATGGGCAATAGGCAAGTTAAATGTTTGGCCAAGAAGTTAAAACCTATTTTAAGTTATGAGAAAAGCAAACCAGTTAGGCTACTGCACAAACAAATCTAATATACAATATGCTTTTATGGTAAAAAGAGGTGTATGTAGAAGGACTAAACAGGGACTGAGCTGTAAACACCAGAGCATGCAAAAATAACTCGAAAATGTAGATTGATCTTGAAACAAGTCCAAAGCTAGTTAGCAAAAATGTCTAGCTAATATTGGCTAAGAGTAGCCTATGGACAGTTTATATTTGTCTAACTTATCAGGATGTGTGCATTATAGGTGTAAAGTTCACGTATTCGTTGTGATTAAACTTAGACCTTAGTGGTCAAAAGAACAACGTAAACCAACACTCGCCTATTTCAATATCCAACAGATATAATGAAATGACACCTGTGTTTACAACTTTCTCATACACACAGCTGACCTGTCAATGTTGGCTAGGTTAGCTGGCTAAATAGCTGCTAGTTAGCTTCCTTGAGCATGCATTATCAGCTAACTGTCAGGCTAACTAGCAGTTTAGCTAGTTCATAAAATATTTCACTGTCAACTGACAGTCTGCCTATAATTCCTAACATTACTTCACATTTCTGACTATCACAAACGTTCAAGTGGCCTACAGCCACGTAGAGGATGCCAGGGCAACTTCGACAACACACGTCTTTGACTGTGGGCATCTTGTGCGCGTTGGAACAGCTAACTAGCTGTAAAATGGCCGCCGCGACTAGCTTCCGCCCCTCAAGAGGCATTTAATACGCACCAAGACTATACACGACGTGAACAAATACAAATAATATGGGTCACCCTGTACATTCATCCATTTCAATACTAGCGGCTTAAACATCGCGGTTACCCCCCAAAATTACTCCGAACATAGGCCAACAGCATAAGATCATGGCTACTTAAAATCGCTAAGCATAGATGGACGTTGTTCGCAAAAGCCCGGGAAAGGCGGTCCCTTCTTATATAACAAGTAACGTGATTCGCTTTTGTGGCGTCGAAATAAACGTTAAACCACAATGTATTTAACGTATTTTGTTGATGTGCGTAATTCGGGAAGCAGTCGCTTAATTTAGCACCGACGCAGCATTGCTATAAGCTGCGCTTATCATGCTATCGTCTTAGCCTATTTCTAGCTGCGTGAAACAAACATGGCCTGTCGTCCTGCTAAGATGCCTCGCTAGCGGAACACCGCCATTGCTACAAAACACAACTGAGCTTCAAGAGGCCACAAATATTGCGCCTGATAAGCGCAGCGCGTGCGTACGTCCTGTCTGCCGTTAAACTTCTAAAACAAGCACTAAATAAAACGTGCGCTACTTATCGTGTAACATTAGGTATGAAAGAACACTGTGACAAATATAGCAGGCTAGTTAGCCAGCTAAATTGATTAGCAAGGATAATCTCAAAAACTGGACGCACGTTTATATATACACAAGCAATTTTCTTAAAAATTCCCGACCTCTTTGCCCTTTGATGGATGTTTAGTGAAATGCCCTGCTAGATGTCTCGGCGTAGTCCGCGGCCTGTAGATCTTCGTTCTCTTGTATCTGCACTGCCTAGTTGCGGGTACACACTCTCACTCCTCACTCGCGCCCTTCCTCTATTCGCCGCAGAATGGCGCCACGGATCATCTGGCGCCAACGGTGTCAGGAATTGGCTGGTTAGCAGGTCCCTGTTAGCACCTGCTGGTAGATACGGGAACTACACCATCCGATGGCAAAAAAAAAACATGTTTCTCTAGACAGACATTCAAAAGTAGCCGTTTTATGACGAAATAAAAATGCATTCCAAGAACAAATTCTGTTATAATTATTTAATTACATTATAGAACATCGTTATCCAGGGACAGATTGTTTTTGAAGGGCTCATAAAAGCGTGAAATTTATATATATTTCCCCTAAAAGATGGCAGCTTCCATTTCGCTCGCTTTCTGTGAACACTGCGCTGGCTGAGCACAGCCATAGGCCCAGGCACGGATTTAGAAAGCAGAGGTCCCTGGGCAATAAATCTATATGCTCGCGGCGACAGAGACGTCTGATGGCTCACCCTTTTTATTTTCTTTATTTTACAAAAGCACAAGGTTTTGTTGTTATTGTGAGTGTACACAAATAAATGTAGACCCTTTATAGTCTCTAATGATCTCTTACACTTATCTGTATGCCCCAAAAAGACGGAGAATTTTATGTTGTCTCCGCTGTAATGACGAAAATATCCAGCAGGAGGCGCCGGCGCGTCTGTCGACGCCAGAGGGTTAATCAGCGGAAGGTTCTAAAAATATTAAAAACAACAAAGGGATACTTCTCTGCAGTGAACTGACGGAAAAAGACGAAAGATATAGTCTACTTTTAAAATATTATGTGAAATATTACGTGAAAGTACCCTGAACTAGAGAATTATGGAGCCAGAAAAACAAAACAATTTGAATTTGAATTGTGTAAATCTGAATTATAGACTTTTGAATTTGAATTATAAGTGTGATTTTGCCACGTTTAATATTACGTTGTATTTTAAATAGGTTTGAATTATAATTTTTTAAACTCCAATCCTGGACATTTCATATTTAACCAAATTGAATTGTTTTTTTTTATGGCACAATTTTATAAATATGTATTTTCAAACAGCAAATTTAGCTTACTCTTACGCATACTTTCATACTAAATATAATTTATACCAAAACAAATACCAGAGACCGCTCCTTAGACAAATGTCTCATGTGCTGAGAATGTGCTAACGTGCTAACCATAAAAATACAAATCATAAGTTTAAGAACCACTTCATGGTCAGAATGGTGACCTTTTGAATCACGCTCACCCCAGAGAATTATTCGACCTGTAATTGGCCAAAATGCTCTGTTCGACTTTTCCGAGACCCTCTACTCTTCCCTTTGGAACACGGAAGCTTGATCTCTAACCCACTTTCTGTAGGTTTGAATTTTAGAATATTGAATTTGGTGTTCTGAATTTCTTCTTCATTTTGAAAACTTGAAGCTTTATTTTTTAAAATGGGATATTTACAGTGTAAGAAATTTACACTTGAACAGGTGTCTGTCACTTCAGCCGGGCTGTGGTTCTCTGTCTTGTCATGCTGGTGCTGATGCTCAGGTTCATCTGAAATAGCCAGGCTGGATGATGTGCTAAACTCCTTTTCGCTAGCATCACTGCAAGCACCACCAGGCTCTTTATTTGCGTCAAGCCAACTTTTGAAAAAAGTGGAGATGGTTGGAATATTTCTCCTAATTAAATCCTCTCTGCTATCCTTCTCCCTTTTAGCTTTCCATTTTGTGGCTCCACTGCTCCACCGTTTTTTATCCATGTTGTTTGTTTTTTCGATGTCTTCAATTCTCTTTTTTTCACACTATCTTCTACTGCCGGTCTTGCCACTATCAACAGTTTCCGCGGTAACCTGACTCATTGTCATCATCAGACACAACCGACACAGCCAAAAAACTGATCATGATACTTTTTTGTGGGCAAATCAATTATTGTTAACACACATACACACAAACACACCCTCATTAATTAATTTTATATAAATTTATTTTTAAATAAAATATAAATAAATAAAAAGGATGAGGCCACACAGTTAGTGGGGCCTTGGAGGCCCCCTACACTGGGCACCACCCCAATCGGCCTGGTGGTAAATCCGGCCTTGCATAGGCCCTGTCCCAAAACCCACACTTGCGGTCTTGGCCACTTCAGTGCGCGTGCACGCGAAATGAAGTGTTCAAGACCGTCCCATGTCTAATGTTGCGATCTATTTAAAATTTGTATAACCTTTCCTCGCAAACTTCACTCCATCGAATGTACGTCGCAGCTTATGTTGCGCGAGTGTCCACTACTGGCGGAAGAATATATCCCTCAACGTTACTTTATTTGGAATAACTGTGATATTCAATAATCACAATTGGGTCAAAATAATGTTATTTTGGTCTCAATTAATTCGTGTTGGTGGTCACTTGTATTCTTATTCAGAGTTTTTGAATAGGTATAATATACCTGTCACTCCACGAGAGTTTACTATTGTAATGGACACCATTCCTTATGTGGAAATAACACTTCTTAAAGACTCAGCTAGATCCCAGTTTTCTTTGTCAGTAGCTCATTCTTTTGGAATGAGGTAATATCTCTTTCTTATCTAACTCTTCTGGTAGGAACAGTAGAATTAGATAACTAATTCAGAATGAGATTTCTCTCCCATATATTGTCTGGAATGGCCAGTTTGTCAACATTCCGTGGAAGAAAGTATGGACTTGTCATCTAAATACTTAATAACCAACAAGATCTATCTTAGTAAATTTTTTTCCATCCCGTTAAGCTCTAGGTTAACGGTGTTTCCTGATTGTGGCAGGGCGGAGGGCGGGGCCGGGTCGTGATCCTACTCACCCGGTCCCGTATTAGGCTAATTATGCCTCCGTGAGGGATAAAGGTCGACTGCAGGGGATCGTGCAGGTGAGAGAGATCGTTTACGGACATGTCCGTCATGTGTGTTTGTGTCTTCTTTTAAGTTTATCATTAAACCATTATTTATATTGGAAGCCGGTTCACCCCTCCTCCTTTCCATTGATACCTTTACACTGATATTGACTCTTTATGTTCTTTTTGTGGTAATGAAGATGAAACTATTTCTCATCTCTTCTGGGAATGCACATATACAACTTTGTTCTGGAAGGATTTCTGTAACTTGTACATATATTTTTATCACAGAATTTGTCTTTGTTATACAAAGATGTTTTATTTGGTCATCGCAACTTTGATAAAAGTGTAATGGACCAATATATTTTTATAAACTTATTTATTTTTCAGGCAAAATTCTTCTTACTCAAAAGTACATTTCAGCCTTACTTTTTTTTTTTTTTTTTTTGTAAGGATCTTAAATCCTACCTGGACAGTCTCATTGCCTCCAGCAACTCCAAAGCCCTCAAAACTGTCTCTCTATGGCATTTTTATGATATTTTCCTAATTTTGTAATATGTAATTGCATTCTCAATTGTGCTTACCCCTGACATTGGATTTGTTTGTTCTTAGTATTAATTAAAAATAAAATAAAAATACTGGTGGAAGATTTGCAATGGGTTTAACTGGAACACTCTTAACCCTTGATCACTTGATGTTGAAGGCTGATATCAATTTGTGGAATTATTTATTGATTTTTACACCTGAGAAAACAATGTTTTTGGAGATTAATTTCAGAGGCTTATGTATAAATCTCATATGTTTAATTTTTTTTATTAGAATTAATTGTTAGAAAGCATTCATCAAAATTTAAACAAATAAAAATGTTAACATATCAATAAACACAGGCTATAACTGTGTGATAAATGGTTTAAGATAGCTACAAGTATTATGCTGTTAAATCTCAATCTAACTTTTCTAAATTGCTTAATTGACCTAACTTCACTTTCATCTTACATTAGAGTTGTGTGGGGGTGGGGTTGATGAAGCGTGATATGCTGTAACTATGGAGTTACATTGACCATGGGACATGGATCTGCCTGAAACATACATCAGAGTAGACCAATTCCTAGGTCAAAATCGAGGGGTTGAGGGTCTGTCAACAGAAACTTCCCTCGCTCACTTAACAAAGTGGAACAGACTTCCAAAATGGCGGTGAGGATTCCCCAGAGGGGAAGTGCTTAGGGGATTTAGCGAGTGGATGTTAAAAGTGTAGTGGAACGCAGCCTAAAACATGCCAAAGCTCAGTGCACTTAACTCACACTAAATCCACACTAGCGCGAATACCGCTTCAGAGCGGTCTTTAAGTGTATCCCAGAGTTCATCACGATCAGGAGCCACACCTACCTACCTGAGCGATCGGTGTATTTTCACAATGATGATGTCAAGGAAAGCTTATCAACATAAGTTATTTATTATAATCAGATAGTGAAACATTAGCAAAGCATATATTTATTTTTGTTTAAATGAATATATTCAACATTATGTAACATGTTTGGGATGATCCGGCTGTAATCACTGCTGGTGCTGCTATTGAGAAAGAGATCCTTATGGATTTAAAAACATGAGATGTTCTGCATGATTATGCGATTGATTAATTAAACAGGAAAGGAGGACTGATGTTCACTTCAAGTAAACTGGTAAGTGCTTTTTGCATTGTTATAGCAACATCAGGAGTTTTCTCAGAGTAAATTAGGCTGCTTGAGCATTCAGTGGCGGATCAAGTTTTGAAAAGTTTTGCTGCATTCCATTCAACTCGGAAAGTCGGATTTTACAAATTCCTACCTGGAAAAGCGCAATGGAATGCATCTTTAAGTCAGAATTACAACTTGTAGGCTCATGGAGAAATTCTCAACTCTGATTTCGCAGAGATGTAGAGGCATGATGTCACACAAACATGTCGACACTCAGGGAGATATACAAAGTAAGTGATAAACATTCACTTAATATCGATAAATTAGTTCATTTCCACGTTACATTATATTATAGCTTGTTTAACAAACGCCTGCAGAAACAGGTGTATAAAACTTTATAATCTCTTTTGATAATCATACACCTGAAGCACAAATGCTAGCACTGCAGCATTGTTTATCAGTTGGGTTGCTAGTAGACATCTCTAATGAGAGTCAAACCCCTGCTAAGCTAACGGGAGCATTGCAGTTTTGTTTCCTTAAAAGTCATCTTCCGAATATCGGGGAACGTAATGCATTTATGGGCGGAGATATCAAGTAGGAATATCCCACATCCAAATTGAATGGAACGCAGCATAAACGTGTACCCCGATGAAACAAAATTTATTGCAAGCAACATTTATATCGCAAATATTATTCGATTTTCCAGGAATTATAGACCTCCCTGGTATATAAAAAATTATGATTTTAGAGTGTCTGTTCGGGAGACGTTCATTTCACAAAACAGTCATGCTGCTGTTAAAATTAGACTTGCTTGAGCATTAAGTGGCATTACAAGTTCAGGCTTTCGTGCGTGGACATGTTTTTAAAATGTCAATTGGAATTACTAGTTGCGACCAGGGGTGTAAAGTAACGAATTACAAATACTCATGTTACTGTAATTAACATTAATTAATTGCTAATTCCCTGTCCTGATTTTATTTTTATCTATCAACATGATTGACTAGGGAGAGTCTTGTGACTCCCATCAAATCACAAATAAAAAACTTGAATGGCAGCTGTAGATCTGGTGCCAACTTTGGAGAATGCTTCAAGCACAGTTCAACACCTGAACATCACAGCAGCACCTGAAAAGGCTTTTCACAGTGAAAAAGGCCAATTGCATGATCATGTCATGTGAGTTTAACTTACTCAAGCCAGATATCAGCATTAATCCTGCCTCTAATTTGAAGAAACATATCGAGGTCAATTTCATATTTCTAATTACTAGATTCTGTGTGTCTATAATGTAGTCTGTAATATAACTATACATCACTGAAAATATTGGGCTGCTGTGAGAGATGAATGTAATGTTATCAATAGTACTGGGCAATAAAATGATCTAGATGTTTATCAGAAAAAAGAAAGATCAAACTTTTGAGTAGTTTTCTATATTTAGCCTATGTTTTACATCAGGGGTGTTCATTACATCAATCGTGATAGCAAGAGCACCACTGGTTGGTTGATCTAGATGAAATATAATATATTGACTTTTTCTTTCCTGACATCTGTAGCTGCGTGCTGTTTGATTGACAGACAGCTAATGTTTGTGTGCTAATGCGGGTTCCTGCCTAAATGGTCAAATACACTTTTATAATTCTCCCAATGCCAGTCTTGGTGAGGATTTAATGTAAATGCTGCCGTTTATGTCTAAAGTGGATTTAAACAGTGGGACAAAAAGCATATTAGCATCAAAATGTTGGACTTGAAGTGTACATGTAACCAAACTGAGCACTGTCTAGTAGGCTATGTCATTTAAAGGCTATTAATCAAACAACATGAACAAGGAAACTAGAAAACCACTCACTACATTTGGCCAAATAACTTGAGTAGCTTTAGAAGTATCAATGTAATAGAATAAAACAGTGACATTTTTAATAATAACATTTTTTGAAATATTGTTAGTTTTTTATTAATACTGGCCCCTGATGTAGAGAGTGTGTTAATTGGTATAATAAATTACCAGGAAAGTAGAGATGATAAAATCTTTTATGAAGATCAACATTTGTAGAGCAATACTTCAGCAGAATATTTCACCAGTCACAAAAATTGTGATCATGCATTAGAATGAGACTATTTCTGGGTTTAAAAGATACAAGAACTAAATCATTGTGGAGCATTGTATCTCAAAGGAGGACAATATCGCCTCCCATGTGCTACTTAAATGAAAAAAAGAAATTCTCTAATCATTTACTCACCCATATGCCATCTGTCTATGACTTTCTTCAGAACACAAATTAAGATTTTTAGAAGAATATTTCAGCTCTGTAGGTCCATTCAATGTAAGAGAAGAGGTGCCAAAATTTTGACGCTACAAAAAGCAAGTTAAAGTGGAGATTGACTGAGCAGGGAGGAGAATTAATAGTAAAAAAGGAATTAAATATTAATCTGTTTCTCACCGCATCTATCATATTGTAAGGCGGGTACCAGCAAGTCTGGACTACCCCTCGAGAAAACAAAAGGCTCTCAAGAGAATTAACATTTGAACGCTCTCTTGCATATGTAACAGCAACATCCGAGACGCAGCACACAGTGCAGCTCACACCTCACTTCTACAGTCTCATCATCTCCCCCTACTCCCCCCTTCTCCTCACTTAAAGCTCACTAAAAACCTATGCAATGTTAAGTGTGTACAAAAAAGTAACTATACATGTTTGGTATCATTTAAAGTGTCTCAGTGCGCCTGGTAAACTGGTCTCATTCTCCCAGCCATAATGAAAAGCTAAAAGAAGTTATAAAATGTGAGAAATGTGGTGTGCCCCTTAAAGGTGTGCCCTCCCCCAGATCCTCCATACAAACTATGTAAATCTACATGAATTGTAAAAGCTGTTGCATAAATATTTTGTTTATGATTGATAATTTATTGATAATTGATTCCATAATTTCATGTAATAATTAATATATTTGATGTTTAAAATTCAACTCTGAGGTTATTTGATGTATAATAAATTCATTGTTAACAGATAAAATAAAATAAGGCGCGAAAACACGTCACTGCCTTTAGCAGAAATGAAAGAAAAGTTCCCTATGGACTGCGGATGAGCAGACACTTCACGAGGAAATTTTAGATTTAAGCTCAGAATTACTGATGTCTGAAGTTAAGCAGACATTGAAAAGGAACTTCCGGAAACTTTATAGACTCAAGGACCTCTTTTCATGACAAGCAGCCAACAAGATATTTGTTTTACATGTAGACTTGAATGAAAGCGTCCATAATGGCGCTAAGCGCTCCTTTTTGTATTATGTTTACTTCATGCATGTAATGTGTAACTTGTTGATGTGTTTTGTATTATGTTTATTTACAAATGTAGTTCTCACGGCGTGAACGAAGGGTGTCTAAAGCGTGAGCAAGGAGAGTGGATGCATCGGATACGTGCCCAATTAATAAACACCCGTTTCAAGGAACTGACCTGTCTCTTGTGTTATTGTGAAGAGAGTTACAGGAATCAAGAACCCGTTCAATTACAAATTCTGATCCCACAGTTGTGAACTCCTCAATAGGGGACCAAAATCTAATTATAATGACAGACACCACCATTTGGTGAGCATATTGAATTTTCTGGGTTTATAAGGGAAATGGGCAAAAGGTTCAGGGAGTCTGTAGGTAGACTTCCCACACGATCGCTGTGTGTAGTTTTCGTTGCCAGGTAAATATTTCTATAAATTCCTCGATTTCCGAATTGTAGTTATTATATTTGATTGAACGATGATTTTACTATAATAATTGGATTGTGAATTATTGTTCTATTACGTAGTCAATAAATTGTAAACATTTGATTTTATTCTGACTGACTCTGAAATTGTTTTCCCAAGCAGTTTAAACGATTCGTATGTTACCGCAAGTCTGCGTCAGATTAGTGACGACTAATATTTGGCATCAATTCAAGTGTACTTGGTTTGCAAAGACAAAAAGGGAATTTCCGTTTAGAACAGCAAACGCTGCTTGACCAATCTAAATTCAGGTGTGTCTTACCTCTGTTTTGATTTGATGTTTCTCCAGATAAGTGTATGTGGGAAACCACGCATGGCCAATCCAAAGCTCTTACAAGAGAAGTTATGTTGGTCAACTTATATCTGTAATAGTGGCCGTGACCTCTACTGAAGAAAATATTAAGTTAAATTCAAGTGTATGCAATTCAGTGGGGGCTATACTGAAGTATCTTTGATTGTGTAAACGTGAAAGTGACCGATCTTAGGTATATAGCAATTACCTCTGTTTGAGACCCGTGTAAAAGACAAAAACGTTCCTAATCTGAATGGGTAAAATATCATTAAAGCGTTAAGAATAATCAAACATTCGCTCACTTTTAATAATGCTCAGATATCATTAAAACCTTTTTCATTTATGGAGTCAGATGAAATAACAAGGTAATACATAAGAGAAAATGTATTTCATTTAATCTTGTTGTGTTGCGTAAGAGACCTTCAACCGTATTATTGGAGACTCACGGCCCACTACTGTCAGTGGAACACACTTTATAGAATAAAGTTTTTTTTTATTAAGTTTTATGCAGTGTAATATATTGAGAAACAAAGCAGAAAGTTGGCTAAGCAAAATCCTAAGCAGAAAATTGGTATTTTACAGCAGTAATGGACAACACAATTTTACATTTTTTAAATTAGAAAATATTGAAAATCAAAATGAGTTAAAATAATTAACTTTTACAATTATTTTCACACAATAAAACATTATAAAACATTTTACTTATATATTTTCTACAGTACAATACATTTTCAACAACCAATAGTGTATTAATAAATGAAAAGATGGGTACAAATTTCAGTTATTTATTATTTTAAGTAGGCTATAAAAGTCTATGAGTGTCCCAACGTGCTGTCATTATATTTATGTAGGTATTTTATTATATAAATTAGTTTCTATTCTTTGCAAAGTTTTTCATACACAATGTAAATTTTGCCGTCGCGTGGTTCTCGATCACTCCTCCACCTTCTCAGGCGGATGGCAGCCGCTCCGGGCAGACCGGAGTCAGACCTCTGACCCCCAGCGAACAGAATGCCCCTTCGTGATCCCAGTGTCCCATGGGGACATTCCTTTGCTTCTGGCAGCAGCCCGAACAACCTGCTCAAGATAGGTCTGTCTTTAAAAGTTTATAAGTTATCATTGAAAATCAATTCGTCTATGGGATAAATTAATGGGATTTTTACTTTAGGGAGCTGTTCAGCCATGACTTCAATTTGTAGGCGAACCTGGAAGTCTAATTTAACTTGGGTTTCCTCTGGATTTTCCTATGGGTTTTGAACTTATGAGTTAAATAAGGTCTGTGGTAAACATTCATTGATTATTTGAAAAGTTTAATTTAATGTGACTTCAAAATTAATGTTTGAATTATGGCTGCATGTAATTTATGTTGTAGAACAAAATGTCCACTTATCGTCAAGTAATGTTTACCACAGACATTATTTTTCTCATAAATAATAATAAAAAAAAAATTATTAAAACCCATAGGAATATTCTGAAGGAACCCATAGCAAATTATCTTCCAGGTTTTTGGACTACAAGCTAAACAGCTCTATATGGCGGATTTAGAAAGAAAAAAGTCCCGCCTTAAAGGCAGAGATTCTATTATTTACTGAAACAACAACCTCAGTGCTTTTACCATAAGGAGAGAGCGTAATGGTCAACTAGCGAGTTACAACAGTAAGTCACAGTTTGCTGGGTACCATATAAAAAAACTAAATATGTAGAGCATTAAACTGACCTACCTGTCACAATTCTTTTTTAAACATGCTGAAGATTAGTGGACAGTTGTTCAAATCTTTAAGTGATGAACTGTGCCTCACAAAAGCAGTTTATTCAGTACACTGAAGCATCTCCTCCATAGACATCCATTATTTTTTTTTAAAAAAGTCCATCATGTCTCCTCGCCAGTGTACCTCCCATAGGATGTCAACAGAGCGCAACAGTCTGATTCTGGAAGTAAAAATCCAATATATTTTTCCCATAGAATGGTTGATTTTCAATGATAACTTTTTCACCTTATTTTGCAACGCGGAAATAAGCCGCGGCTGCATTTCCGGTGAATGTGAGAAAGTTCTGCTGGCATTGACCACAGCGGAATCATGTGCCAATATTGGATAATTTTCTAACGTCAGCATTTATAGTAAAAGTGTAAGTAAATCATTCACTTGCTGCTGTGTTTTTGTATCAAAGAGACGGTAATAAAATCTGCTTCTTTCTTTACTGAGATTGTCATTTTGTCTCTAAAAACTCACATTCTGCAGGGAAGAGGGTTTTATATAACCTGCAGCAGTGCTTAATGCATCATATCATTAAACAAGATGAACGTTATATCAAAATATTTATCAAACTGGGGCCTGGGTATCTCAGTGAGTATTGACACTGACAACCACTGACAAGATAAGATTTTGAATCCAGTGTGTGCTAAGTGACTCCAGCCTGGTCTCCAAAGCAACCAAATTGGCCCGGTTGCTAGGGTGGGTGGAGTCTCATGGGTTAACCTCCTCAGGGTTGCTATAATGTGGTTCTCGCTCTCTGTGGAGCACGTGGTAAGTTGTGCGTGAATGCAGCGGAGAATAGTGTGAAGCCTCCACATGTGATATGTCTCCGCGGTAACTGCTCAACAAGCCACATGATAAGATGCGCAGATTGACGTCTCAGACGTGGAGGCAACTGAGATTCGTCCTCCGCCACCTGGATTGAGGCAAGTCACTACGTCACCACTAGGACTTAGAGCGTATTGGGAATTGGGCATTCCAAATTGGGGAGAAAAGAGGAGGAAAAATAAATAATATGTATATTACATATTAATAAAATTAATCACAATGCCCCCGGACTGTAATAAGGAAGATTCCTGAGAAATGCAAGCTTGTGGTACCACCTGTTTACTCCATAGGGAAGTAAGTGAAACTTCAGCTCTATGGGCACCACGCAGTTTATACAGTGAAAAAAAAAAACTTTAGAAGCAGCACAACATAAACATGCGTTACGTTCTTGTGTTCAAAACACTTGATGTAGCGCAAATGCGAACTAAGGGATCTCAACCCAGATAGCAAAAAATATCCGCACGGCTTCTTTTTGCCGCCGTCCCTAAGCTGTCGGCTATAGGTGCGTCCCACTGGCGGGGATGAACCGTTTGCCGCCGAATTCGTCACTCCCATTTCTTGCGAGTGCCGCCCGCGAAAAGCTGGCGGCAAGACGCTTTGAAATGCAAGGATTTCAACTCTCAAAATCGACCAGCCATGTTGGCTATTATTAGTTTTTGCTCCAAAGCCATTAGGGTTTATAACAGAGGCTTGACTCTTGATTCCATGATAAGGTAAGGTTTTGGAAATGACATTTAAATTACTTTGAAACTCTGAAGCGATTATACAGTAATATATGTAAAATATATTGAATTATTTCATGCACTTGAAAATTGTTTACATTTCTTTGATTGCTGCGCATTTGAGACATGCACCAATAAACCAAAAAGAATTCCTTTTGTAAAACTTACTTGGCAATAAATATCTTTATGATTCTGATTAGGTTTTAAAATAGATATTTTATTCATGGTATGAACAATTTAGCAGAATAAATTGATGAAGTTAGACTTTTCACCAATGCCTGACTATCAGTGAACAGTGAAAGACATCTGCAACATGGCCAAAATCTTGGGTATACTTTATTAATTTGCAACCATGGTGATATCTGTCATAAACATGAAAATCCCTGTTTTGACGTGAAGGATAAACTCAATGAAAAAGCGAAATTATCCTCTGGTTTCACAGTTGCGCAGAAATTTCGTTTATGTCTTAAAATTTTTTCCAACCTCGATTTTTTTTGTTATTTTACCTTTTACAGGTTTTTACAGGTTTTGCAATTATGACCTGTACAAATGTTTAAGAAAGTGTTAAAGTCCCTGTAAAGGCAATAAAAAAAAAATCTAAACGCATTATAAATGTTAAAAATGTATTGCTATAACACATTACAAAGACTGAATTGTGAAGTTCCGCTGTCGCCATATCTGTTTCCGGTTTACTTGCGCGTCTCCCAAAATGTCTGTTTTTACTCGATGTCTCCAGAATCTTCAGAAAATACGCGTCAGCGATGTTCATCGCATTGTTGATGCCTGGTCCCCTGCTCTGACAAGCAAGAAGGGCTTTAAACTCTACATATCGAGTTATCTGCACAACTACAAGGGTAAGTATTTTAATCTAATGTGGTGTGCCGGCAGATAGCGGCTAAGCTAGTTCGCCACATGTTCATTTTTAATGTAACGTTAGTATAGAAGCTTGTTTTTTCTTAGTTTTAAAGCAGACTGTTTGTTAATTTTTGTGATAATTGTAATATCAATTATATTAACTTGCTCTCCTCTCAGTTTCTAATAAAGATCAGGACACAGGTGAAGTCACTGTCAGGGCATTGTGCTACAGGTCCACGAGGAAAGCAGATAAACCTCACAGTTTGAGTGTATGGTGAAGCTAGAATTGATAAGACAGCAGTTATAGGCTTGTTACTTTAATAGCCCGATGTTCCTGGGGACTCGGCTAAGGTTATTCATGTTTAATGTAACTCAAATGAAAAAAGTTATTTTAGGCAGGTAAGTTTCCCTAGCTGGTCCCTTCCGGGTAAAATGAGTTCTTATTCAAGTTTTCAACTCAGTCATTCGTTTAAGATGCAATCTTGTGTTATAAGTATTAGGCTATCATGATTATACAGTGAGCAAGCTATATAAATAAGTATTTAATATAATAAAAGTGTAGAGCAACAACCAAGGGTGTAAGGTAAAGGCTGAATATTGTAGATTTATTACAATATGTTGCATGTTTGAATTAAAATACCTGTGGATATGCAACTTCCCACTCGTGAAAGTTGTATGTTATTCAAAGGAGCACACTCTCTACAAAGGCCTGACTGGAGATTTGCTTGATCTATCCGTCCTTCAGGTGAGTAGGGATATAACAATAGCAAATTTCACTGTACAGTATGATATATCAACCAAAATCTGTATACCAATATTTCATTATTTTCTTTTTCCTCCCCTTTTACAAACAAATATTCTGCTTCAAAGAAAAAAAATGAAATTGATGTTCTCATAATGGTCCTTCATTATGAACTTGTATGCCATGCATAACATACTGTGGATAGAAATTACAGGGAAAGTTACTGGTATGATAATTGTGGTTATATTATATTACTATTATATTTAGTGTATTGCTAATCAATATATTGTTACTTCCCAGGTGACAGCGGCTCACTTATAGAGCAGGTGAAGCAAGTTGGGACAATGTTGAAGACATTTGCTCGCACTGGGCAATCAGGTACAACTTGCAAACAACACCTGTGGTTGTTGGTTTAATTCCCATTGGGGCCACCTGTACATGTAGTAGACCTAGATATAAATGTCATAGTTTAGTAGTTGAAGGACCAGGACTGACTACTTTATTCTTTTATTTTGGGAACCCCTGTAGGTGCAGATCAGACCCCAATGCTGCGACGTCTTGGAGAGTTTGGCGATGTTGTGCGTAGCATGGACAACAAAATGCTATGCTGCAACGTTTCAGTGCCAATGTGTCGGTTGGAGAGTTATCCCTGCCAGGGGATCTGTTACTCCCCCCTAGACACCCAGGAAGATTTGGCGTTGCTTGACAACAGTTTGAGGCAGGATAAAGAGCTCCAGCAACGATTTGTAAGTGTGCCGATTTCGTTTATAACGGTATAGGGTAATCTAAAAAGTAAAATTAAGATCGTACACTGCATATTCTACAGTCTGAATCCACAGCCTGTCACATTTTAAATTTATGAGAAGCTTCAGAGAAATGTAATTTGTAACACGTTTTTTTTTTATTTTCAGCTTCGGTTTTTGGCAATCAAATGTGGGAGGGACCTAAAGACAACCGTGTGTCGAATGCTTCAGAGTATCTTCTCTAATCACCTTTCCATCAATACAACCTGGACTGGTGTAGGGGATAAAGCATGTTTTAGAGGCATATCCTGAAGACCATTGTTCAAAGTAAGTTGGATATTTTTTTATATTTAAGTAGATGTGTATGACCTTATACCATTCAAATGGAATGACAGATCTTTATTTTCTACAGGAGCCATCCAGAAGAAGCCGGCAACCCAGGATGCCACTGATGAGGCGATCCAGGTTAACGTTACGCGTTACCTGAAAGGAGCATCTGAACGTGAAGGTGGAAAAAGGCGCCGCACAGCCGACCCCTTAAACCTAGGCTGACTACTGATACCCCAGCATCACTGACAACTGGAACCCTTTCTTTATCCTGCAGTCAGTAACATCAAGACTCCTAAAAAAGCCTGCTAAAAGTGTCAGACTACACTCACCCAATCCACACTGTTCACTGTGGAAATTGCTCTTCTTTTGACCCTGCTTTGAGGGCAGCTTCTTGGATGAATATGGGATGGTTTGTCCTTTTATACAGGCGCACAAGGAATCACTGAAGATATGCCAATTTGCACTGCCTCATTCTGGAGGTCGGGAAAACTGGTGATTCTTAGCCCACTACGCCATGCAGTCCCCAACCTCTCCGGACATTCTGATTGGCTGTGTTCTCTACAGCCAGATTTTCTGCTGTTAATTATATTTATTCCCACTTGTTGTCATGTGTAAGTTGAATGTCAAAATGTATATTATACCTGTTATCCTGCACATTATTTGATACCAAAGATCTCAATTATTTCATATGCAATTTGCTGCTTATTTCATTGTTACAGTGCTTAACTATTCTATTTTTAAATATAGCTTGTAAATCCTAGATTATACATCAAATACTTGATATCTGCACATTATCTGGTATAAAATATTCTACTTACCGTGACTTTAGTATTGGCTTATTTCATTCCGTCAGTGCTTAACGATTCTATTATAGTTTGTAAATCCTATTTCATACCACTGATACTTGATATTGCACATTAACTCGTACCAAAAATTCGACTTTCATTCCGTCACAGTGCTTAACTGTTATTCTATTGTTACATATAGCTTGTAAAGTAAAGGTCAGCATTGCAGTTATAATGGTATATTCTACTCCAGAGCTTTACTCTAAATTATTACCACTTAAGCTATTATTAGAAATGACTTGTAAATATGATGTTATACCTCAATTTATTTGGTATCCTGCACTTTATTTGGTACCAAATATCCTCATTGCTTATGTTTACTGGTAATTCTTTTCATCCCAGAGCTGACCTCTTTATATTATTAACAATTATTGTAAGTGTTACAATAGTGTTTTTAAAAACAAATTTTTTTTTACCAAAATTGAATTGGAAACCTGCATGTTCTTTAGTGTGTGTGTGTGTGTATATATAATGTTTGTATTTTTCTGTTATTTATATTTCAGTGATCTGACATCTTGTTTCTGTTATGAAGGTAAGTGAGGACCCAAAAGTCTTTAATGAAGCTCACAAAATAACGTCAACACAAAGTCTTCTCCTTGAGAGGAATACAAACAAAAGCAGCCCGCAGAGAGGGTGATAACAAAATGGCAAAACAAATGCTTCCCTCGAGCTGTAGTTAGTCCACGGGTAGCTGAAGAGTACCACTCTCTCGTGGCGTCAGGTAACTGGGCACAGAGATAGGGAATGGCCTTTATCGGTGAACAGTTTAGTGACGGCGGATGCCAACAGGACAGGACTCTGGACAGAGACACACACAGGGCTGTAGTTGCTTCTAGAGATAGTAACACAGAGTGAGAATCCGACAGAGAATGTAGTGAGAGCGATGAGAGAAATAGAGAGCTAATCAGAGGAAAGAGGGAACAGGTGGGTTAATGAGGAACTCAGGGAAGATGAGAAACAGCTGGGAGCGGAGGAAAGGAGAGGGAAAGTAACATAGAACGACCAACAGAGGGAGACAGAGTAGAGGGAAAGAACAGAAGTGAGACATAACATGACAGTACCCCTCCTCAACGAAGCCTCCTGGTGCTTCCAAGGAGGAGACCTGGCGGCGACGGAGGAAATCATCGATAAGCTGAACGGTCCAACACGTCCCGAGAGGGAACCCAACTTCTCTCCTCGGGTCCGTAACCCTCCCAATCAACCAGAAACTGATGACCACGACCCCGAGCGCGCATGTCAAGAATCTTGCGGACCCTATAGATAGGAGCGCCTTCAACACGAACGGGAAGAGAGGGGGGACGAGTAGAAGCGCGAATAGCGGGCTTAACACAGGAGACGTGAAAAACTGGGTGGACGCGGCGCAGATAGCGGGGGAAAAGAAGTCGCACCGCGGCGGGGCTAATAACCTGCGAGATGCGGAACGGACCGATGAAGCGCGGAGTTAACTTACGCGAGACAGATTTAAGGGGAAGGTTAAGGGTGGAAAGCCATACCCTCTGGCCACGACAATATCTGGGGCTCTTAGTTCTACGCTTGTTAGCCGCCCTCATAGTCTGTTCCCTATAACGGCAGAGAGCTGATCTAACACCCCTCCAGGTGCGCTCGCAACGTTGGACAAAAGCTTGAGTGGACGGGACGCTGGAGTCGGCGATTTGCAATGAGAACAGCGGAGGTTGGTACCCGAGGCTGCTCTGAAAAGGAGACAGGCCGGTAGCAGACGACAGAAGCGAGTTATGGGCGTATTCAGCCCAGGGAAGGTGTTCGGACCAGGACACGGGGTTACGGAAAGATAGGCTGCGCAAGATGCGGCCGACAGTCTGATTGGCCCGTTCGGCTTGACCGTTAGATTGAGGGTGGAAGCCGGACGAAAGACTGACGGAAGACCCAATTAAGCAACAAAACTCCTTCCAAAACTGGGACGTAAATTGCGGACCTCTATCCGAAACAATATCAGAGGGGAGGCCATGAATCTTGAAAAAATATTCTCGATGACTATTTGTGCCGTCTCTCTGGCACAAGGGAGCTTAGTGAGGGGAATAAAATGGGCCGCTTTAGAAAATCGATCGACGACAGTGAGAATGACAGTATTGCCCGCCGACGCAGGGAGTCCGGTAATGAAATCTAAGGCGATGTGTGACCACGGTCGAGAGGGGATGGGAAGTGGTCTGAGAAGTCCGGCTGGAGGGGAGTTCCCGGATTTAGTCTGCGCGCAGACGGAACAAGCCGCCACGTAACGACGTGTGTCGCGTTCCCGAGTGGGCCACCAAAAACGCTGGCGAATGGAAGCGAGCGTGCCCCGAACGCCGGGGTGACCAGCCAATTTGGCCGAGTGAGCCCACTGAAGAACGGCCAGGCGGTGGGGGCGGAACGAAGAGGAGGTGTCTAGGACAGGTGCGCGGCGAGGGAGTGAGAGCGAGCGCCGTTTAACCTGCCTCTCTATTCCCCAGACAGTTGACACAACGATACGGGCCATAGGGAGAATCTCCACGGGTCCGTGGAGACTTCGGGGAATAGAGACGTGACAGGGCATCGGGATTAGTGTTTTTGGAACCAGGGCGTAGGAAATAACGAAATCGAACCGGCGAAAAACAGAGCCCAACGAGCCTGGCGCTGCTGAGTCGCTTAGCGGAGCGTAATGTATTCCAGGTTCCGTGGTCAGTCCAGACGACAAAAGGAACGGTCGCCTCTCCAACGACTGTCGCCACTCACCTAGAGCTAGGCGGATGGCGAGCAGCTCGCGGTTATCCACGCCATAGTTACGCTCAGGCGGCGACAAGCGTACGCGAAAAGTACGCCGCACGGATGGACCTTGTTGTCCGAGGGAGAGCGCTGGGAGAGGATGGCACCCACGCCCACCTCTGACGCGTCAACCTCGACCACCGAACTGTTTGGACAAATCAGGCATAACAAGGATGGGCGCGGACGTGAAGCGGGTCTTGAGGAGATCAAAGGCCCCTGGGCGAACCGACCATTTGAAGCATGACTTGACAGACGTAAGGGCAGTCAGGGGGGCAGCCACCTGACTGAAATTACGAATGAATCGTCGATAAAAGTTTGCAAAACCGAGAAAGTGCTGCAGCTCGACGCGCGACTTAGGAACGGGCCAGTCTAAAACAGCTTGGACCTTAGCAGAATCCATCTTAATGCCCTCTGCAGAAATGACAGAGCCGAGGAAATTAACGGAGGCGGCATGAAAGGTGCATTTCTCAGCTTTAACGTAAAGACGGTTCTCTAAAAGGCGCTGGAGGACGCGACGCACATGCTGGACATGAATCTGGAGAGACGGAGAGAAAATCAGGATGTCGTCGAGATAAACGAAAACAAAGATGTTTAGCATGTCTCTCAGGACGTCATTAATTAGTGCCTGAAAACGGCAGGGCGTTAACGAGGCCGAACGGGAGAACCCGATATTCAAAATGCCCTAACGGAGTGTTAAACGCAGTCTTCCACTCGCCCCACTCCCTAATGCGCACAAGATGGTAAGCGTTACGCAGATCCAATTTGGTGAAAAATTTGGCTCCATGCAGGATCTCGAAAGCTGATGACATAAGAGGGAGCGGGTAACGATTCTTAACTGTTATGTCATTCAAGCCTCGATAATCAATGCAGGGACGTAAGGAACCGTCCTTCTTCTGCACAAAAAACCCCTGCCCCGGGCGGAGAAGAGGAGGGGACAATAGTACCGGCCTCGAGAGCTACGGATAGATAATCCTCGAGAGCTTGGCGCTCGGGAGCCGACAGCTAGTAAAGTCTACCCCAGGGGGTGGTACCTGGACGAAGTTCGATACTACAATCATAAGAACGATGGGGGAGGAAGTGGCCCGGAACGACAGAACACCGTTCGCAGATCGTGATATTCCTCCGGTACTCCCGACAAATCACCAGGCTCCTCCTGAAAAACAGAGACAGAGGATACAGGGGAACAGCAGACATTAAACATTTAACATGACAAGAGACATTCCACGAAAGGACAGTATTCTTAGCCCAATTAATAGAGGGATTATGTTGAACTAACCAGGGATGGCCTAAAACAATAGGGGCGTAAAGGGGACTGAAAAATAAAAAGAAATGGTCTCGCTGTGATTACCGGAGACAGTGAGGGTAAGGGGTACCATCTCACGCTGAATCTTAGGAAGGGAACTGCCGTCCAGGGCAAACAGGGCTGTGGGCTGACATAAGTCCATGAGAGGGATACCATGTTCCTGAGCCCAGGTGTCGTCCATGAAGCAGCCCTCCGCGCCAGAGTCAACCAACGCCCTGCAGGTGGCAGCAGAGCCCGTCCAGCGGAGATGGACAGGAAGAGTGGTGCAAGACCTCGAAGGAGAGGCCAGAGTAGTAGCGCTCACCAGTAGCTGTTCTCTTACTGGCGAGCACTGGCCCTTTACCGGGCAGGAGGTCACGAAGTGTGCGGCAGAACCGCAGTAGAGGCAGAGACGGTGGGTGATCCTCCGCTCCTTCTCCTTAGCCGGAATGTGAATGCCCCCCAGTTGCATGGGCTCAGGAACCAAGGTGGTGGAGGAGGGTGGTAGTGCAGCGGAGAGGGGTGCAAATGAAAATGTAGCCTCCTGGTCGCGAAGCTCGGCGACGGCGATCGAAACGCCTCTCTAGGCGAATGGCGAGCTCGATCACAGCATCCATGCGGGAGGGTACCTCTCGGGAAAGAATCTCCTCCTTTACCTCCGTGCAGAGACCATCCAAAAAACGCGCGAGCAGCGCTGGCTCGTTCCAGTCACAGGAGGCTGCGAGAGTACGGAACTCAATGGAGTAGTCGGTAATGGACCGCTTACCCTGACACAAAGACAACAGGACCCGGGATGCCTCCTCCCCAAAAACAGAGCGGTCAAAAACCCGTATCATCTCCTCCTTGAAATCCTGATAGCAGTTAGTACATACAGCTTTCGCCTCCCAGATGGTAGTTCCCCACTCTCGAGCCCGTCCAGAAAGGAGAGATATTACGTAGGCGATGCGGGCTCTGCTCTGGGAATAAGTAGTGGGCTGGAGAGAAAAAACTACATCACACTGGGTGAGAAACGCTGCACTCTGTGGGCTCACCAGCATAGCACGGCGGGTTATTGATCCTGGGTTCAGGAGGCACAGGAGTCTTGGAGGCGACCGATGAATCAAGGCGAAGAAGGTGTACCTGACCTGTGAGGTGGGCGACTCGAGCAGCCAGGGTCTCGACGGCATGTTGCGCAGCAGATAGCTCCATCTCGTGTCTGCCCAGCATCGCGCCCTGGAACCTGACGGCAGTCCGTAAAGAATCCGGAGTCGCTGGGTCCATCTTGGTCGGATTCTTCTGTTATGAAGGTAAGTGAGGACCCAAAAGCGATGTATAAAAACAGAGTCTTTAATGAAGCTCAGAAAATAATGTCAACACAAAGTCTTCTCCTTGAGAGGAATACAAACAAAAGCAGCCCGCAGAGAGGGCGATAACAAAATGGCAAAACAAATGCTTCCCTCGAGCTGTAGTTAGTCCACGGGTAGCTGAAGAGTACCACTCTCTCGAGGCGTCAGGTAACTGGGCATAGAGATAGGGAATGGCATTTACCGGTGAACAGTTTAGTGACGGCGGATGCCAACAGGACAGGACTCTGGACAGAGACACACAGGGCTGTAGTTGCTTCTAGAGATAGTAACAGAGTGAGAATCCGACAGAGAATGTAGTGAGAGCGATGAGAGAAACAGAGAGCTAATCAGAGGAAAGAGGGAACAGGTGGATTAATGAGGAACTCAGGGAAGATGAGAAACAGCTGGGAGCGGAGGAAAGGAGAGGGAAAGTAACATAGAACGACCAACAGAGGGAGACAGAGTAGAGGGAAAGAACAGAAGTGAGACATAACATGACAGTTTCAATGACAGTTCCTGTACTTTGAAATGTGGAATTAAAACGCCAAATGGAAATTTGTCTGGTTTGATCAATCATTATTCTTGATAAACTGCATGCTATAAATATATATATATATATATATACAGGTCCTTCTCAAAAAATTAGCATATATATATATAAAATAAGGGGCGGCAGATCGCTCGGAAAAAGCGTTTGCCTCCGACGCTCCGCAGAAGGTCCTTCTTCGATATAATGGCGGCGGAACGGCGGATGGCCAGCGGGCCGGCCGCGGAATGAAGGCGGTAGTAAGGCGGCTGCGCCGTCAAACATGTTTGCGATATCGCCATTCTGCCGCTTCTACTGCCTCCGGAGCACCGCCAGCGGCCCGCCGACTTATTGCTATCTGGGAAGATGTGTTCTAAGTATTAAACTATATTTAACTTGAAACAGTGACCAAAACATTTTATGTTTATGACACAACGCACCCGAGATGCTACACAAGCATGTCTGACGCAGGTGTAAATTGACGGGTCCTTAAACAAGCCCTCATAATAAATCTCCAACTGATTGACAAATTCACTTGTGTAATGGATTGCTGTGAACTGTATGACAATGATTGACTTATGATCAATAATATGATAGTAAACAATACATTGTAAAGCTGCTTTTTGTCTTATCAATGATTAACTCTTCTGCCACAAGAATGTAATGCATTTTAATTATCTGAATATTTTTTAATTTATATATATATATATATATACATATATTAGGGTTGCAACGGTATGAGATTTTCACGGTATGATAACCATCTCAGAAAATATCACGGTAACACGGTATACGGTATTACACAATTACTATTATCAGTGAAAACAGAAGGGTTATTTATTTATTTATTTTTATTAGGCCATATCTATGTGTGTGGTACAGTCAAAATCCATCACGAAACTTTTAACTTCTCCGTCTTGCCTGTATTTGAGTTGACTCAAGTATCTCACACTCCCTGGAGACGGATGATGGAAGCTCCTCTTCGTTCATTCTCATTGATAGTCGCTCGCGAATCTATGATGTAATATTTAGGTGCGCGTATTAACACATAGCCTAATAATTGTGCAGTTTATATTCAAGCGACGCTTTTTGCTGAAATTTAAAGTGGCCTGCTTCATAGCTCATAACAACTTGCTCAGCAGCGTTCTTTAACCAGATATGAAATCCAAAATAATAAAATAAAATGAATTGCATCTGCCCATTAGACCCAATGGTATAATTATTGCACTACCACTAAGGGGCGCCTTTACTATAATAATGCGTGAAGAACTCGGATATCTTTGCTTGTTGACTGTTTCTGTGGAATGGGTAAATGTAAACTAAACGGAGCATTGTTAAGTATACCATTTAAAAAAATAAAATAAAAAAAAACATGAAACTGCTGTAAAACGAATTAAGTTATTCTGTGTGGTCATTTGTAATTATTAAATTTGTTTTACCCTACTCTAAAGCAAAAATAATACAAACTAAACATTATACCGACAGTTTTAACGTCGTTGACCAGGTAAAAACAGTTGTTGTTTGAAGCATACAGTATGTCTGTGCTGTATTTTCCGAACACAGGGGAGGCTTTAGTCTTTGTTCTTTGTCAGTGCAGTCTGAATGAAACATGACACAGTTGGCCATCATTTCATACCTGTCATTCAGCAACCCCATTTGTTGTGCCCATGCATAAACCTGTAGAGCTTCTCACCTCAGCCATGTGTTGAAAGGTGCTGGTATAATAATCTGTTTGTAGTATTTCTTAGAGAATTATCTGAAATAATCGTATACCTGTGACACACACACACACACACACACACACACACACACACATATACAGTACTGTGCAAAAGTCTTAGGCACTTAAGATGTTTTACAAAAATATTTGTCTTAAGATGGTTATTTATATCAGCTACTTGAGTGTGTCAATAGCAAATATATGTTTTATACTCCCAAATATTACTTTTGCTAACTGAATAGAATAGAAGAACATGGATCCCTACAACAGATGGCATGGCCATCACAGAGCCCCCTACTCATCAGGTCAGTCGGGGATTACACAAAGAGACAGAAGTAATTGAGACAGCCTACATAAATAAAAGCACTGAGGCAAATTCTCCAAGAACATCCTATCTGCCAACAACATGTGTCCAGGAGTACTTAAAAGAATTGGTGCTGTTTTGAAGGCAAAGGTGGTCACACCAAATATTGATTTAGCTCTTTTTATGTTTACTGGACTTTATATGATGTTAATTGATCATTAAAACCATTTATGTCATTATTTCTTAAGAAATCTTTTTCACAAGTGCCTAAAACTTTTGCACTGTACTGTATTTACAATACTATTTGTCTGATTTTCACATATCTTTATTTACAACAATATTAGCTTTAGGCCGCCTCATGAATCTTTCATGTCTGACAATGTCAGTGTCAATGCAAATTTAGCCTTTGTTGTAGTAGGCTAACAAAGAACTCTCAGCTCTGATATTTGATGAATTCAGAGTGAATATACAGTATATCCATCAGACTTTTCTGGATAGGCCAAGTCATTCATTTTTAAACATACAAATAGGAAGTATGTAAGGGATGAAAGATATATGGTTATAAACATGTTGACTGTACCATGCTGGTTTATAAGCAAGTAGTCTTCATCTAAAAATGTTTTTGTTGGTTTAAAGGAATAGTTCTCTCATCATTTACTCACCTTTATGTCGTCTCAAACTCAAAATAACTATCTTTTGCGAAACACAAACAAATATATTTTGATGGAGATATATGGTGTTTTTATCCATACAATGCAAGTCAATGTTGTCCAGCCCTTTCAAGCTCCAAAAAGGACATAAAGGCAGCATAAACGTAATCCATAAAACTTGAGAGGTTTAATCCATGTTTTCTGAAGATACGATCGGTTTAGGTGAGAAAAAGACTAAGATGTAACTCCATTCTCAATATAAATCTTGACATCTGCAATCTCTTTGGTGCGATCATGGTTTGAAACTTGCTAACACTTCTTCGCGCTTGATGCATTGCACAGAGGACCTTTTTGAGCTTGAAAGTTTTGGATCCTATTGACTTGCATTGTATGGATATAAACATCAAAAAAATCTTTGTTTGTGTTTTGCAGAAGAAAGAAAGTCATATGAGTTTAAGATGGAATAAGGTGAGTAAAGGATGAAAGAATTTTCATTTTTGTGTGAACTGTTCCTTTAAGGGTTACCATTTTTTTGGGAAAACTATTTACAACTTTGCATTACATTGTGGTCATGTCATTCCATTTCAATAAAAGATAATGACATTCATCTTCTGTTACTGACAGATTTATGTACAATGCTATGTAAATGTGCATCACAGTTTTATGAGGAATACTGTAATTTAATATTTTATTTTATCAAGTAATTTTTATAAGGCTATGTTTGTTCCTCTGCTAAAATTATTTCATTTTGACCCTTTTTGAACCCCCTTCAAAGATTATTTGTTCAAATGACCTTCAGCCAACATGGAGACAAAAATTATGAAGGCATTGTTTTAAGAATATTTTATTTCTGCTAATTACCTATCATCTGCACATACTGTACATCTAAAAGATCATGTAGAGAAGCAATTTAAACAGTTACTCCCCTGTAATGTTCAGATTTTCTCTATAAACAGCCAAGGACCAGTGTACAAAATGATTTTACAGAAAGAATCAGTTCAATTAAACTGTAATGTAAGCATATAAAAAGCTACCTACATTTATTTTTAGTAATTTTGAGGAAATATATTTACATTTGTTTGAGGGAATTATATAATTTGTTTACATGATCTAACTGTGCCCAAATGCAGAGCTATTTTTTATTTGTTTAAACATTCATGACAGGTGTAAGTTTGAGCAGAGAACTCTGAGAATGAATGCCGTTACTCGTGGAGTGGAGTTTTTCAAGGTTCTGCAGGAAACCACGATGCTTCAGTCCTTTAAGGATGGCTGAGTTACTGGAGTTTAAACTGATATGTGTCCTGCAAATAATGAGTAAAAAGATGAAGATGAAGATGATGAAATCATCAGTCAAACCTTCAGATATGAAACTCCAAACACAAGTAAGTGTTTAAATACATACAATCATAAACTTTAATAAGTACTAGTAAGGTGAAGTCGATTGCGGTATGAATACCTCAGTAGATCTTTCAATTACAGTGACATCACATTTGATGGAAACAAGCAAATATGTCAAACGAATGACCTCAAAACATTACCACCATTAACTAACCTTGGAGAGTCAATCCCACTATCTGCTGTGTTACTTTGACTCTCTGCGGTTTCTCCTGTGCGGGCACCTGCATGGTCCTTTATACTTGCATTGTGGATGTTGCCAGCATCCTCTGATGTCTGTAATGTGTTCTGGTGGTAGTCCATTAATTTAGGGTGACATATCCAGTGACTAGATTTGCCATCAGCTTCATCTGCAGACTTATGTAAGGTCTCAGCATCTGACTCCACTTCACTTGTCTGACAGTAGTCAAAAATGCTGCTTTCCAGGACCTCAGTAGGTTCAACATCTCCAAGACTGGTTTTATGTAGTCTTTTCCCCAGACCCTGGGCTTCTTGTCTGGGGCTGGCACCTTTTTGAAGTAGAGGCAAAGACTGGCGATCAGAAGACTGCCACCTATATTCATGCTGTCTTTGTGTGGTTCTGGTGGGTTCGAGATGACTGGTGAATGCATGTTCTTCGAAATTGCCATCCCAGTCTCCATCCAGACAGACAGGCTCACGGCAGCGAGCTGTACTAGTTTGTGATAGCTCACAGTCAAGCACACACTCTTCATTCCGGCACAGGGAGCTACAGCCATGCTCGTCCTCCTCTAGCTTCTGATAGATGCCATGTTCATCATCAGTGTACACCTCGCTCTCAGTCTGGCTTGTGTTTCTGTGTAAGGTCTGACCATCTGATAGTTGCTGGCTGCTTGTCATGTTGCCAGCTTGCTGGTGTGAGGACAACAAATCAGGATGGTAATGAGATTCTTCTTTACTCTTTAATATATGAAGGGAAAGTCTACGCTGAATTGTAGGTTTTGGCCATGAGAGGGGTAATTCTGTTGCGTCACATGAAGGGGTGAGATGATCTACAATGTTCTTTTGGTCAGAAACATTTCTTAAATCTCCATCCTGAAGAGCATTATGTTTCATTTCCTTTCCTCTGCCATTTCTAATCTCTTTGCTTCTGACTTTATTCTCTCTTAGCTTAATTTTGTCATTTATCCTCAATGTGCTGCTATCAGGGTAGACAGAGCTGTAATCTCCACAAAGCTCTTTAATTGGTTTAGCATCCAGGGTGGAGTCCACAGTCAGTGCTCTTTCATGGAGATGTTCGCAGGGTGTGTCCATCAACATGTGAGATTTCTCCACACTATCAGTGATTGCTTTGGCCCTGTGAGGATCCCAGGACTTTGACCTATGACCTGTTCTTTCACGATGTCTGGTGATAGGATTCTTGGCTTCTCTCCTCCTTTGTTCTTTATGGATGATGTTTGGTTCCATGTCTCTTCCTGGTAAACCCATAAATGGGTTCTCTATTCGTTTCTTATAGACACATTTTGAATTCAGAATGGTACTTTCTTCTTGGTTGTCAGGTTCATGCAAACCTAATTCTGGTCTGAGGCGAGACAGAATGAGATCATCTGCCTCTACATTTTCAACACAAGGCAGAGTCTTGCTCTTTGCCCGTTGTTTCTCTTTGGATGAAGGGCCTCTTCTCTTGCTGCAAGTAGCTCTAGGGACAGATTTCTTGCCCCCAACCTTTGAGGTATTGTGCCTCTGCTTAGATACAAGGGCTTCAGTGGAAATGCCCCTGTCCACATCTTTCTCTGTGCCTTTCTCAGCTTTCCCCTCAAGCTTCTTCATTAGAACCGTGTGTCTTACTAGATTGTCCACGGTCAGCTCTGGGTTGATCCGTTTGATGATGGCATGTTCTAGATCCCTAGGGAGGTTATTCAGGTCGTCCTCATCCCTGACCGGCCATTCCTCAGGTGGGAACTGCCCAGAGAATGTGGCATATTCTTTCTTGAGCTGGTTCTCCTTCTTTCCAGTGTTTCGTCGAAATAGGTTAAGCCCAAATTTGCGGCCAGCTTTCTCCTTGTCCTTGCGGCTGGTGGTGGTGGATTTGCTGATCTCACTGGCCTGGTAGTCTGCTGCTGTAGAGGTGGACTGGTGCTGAACAGAGGGCTTGTGTTCTCTCTGCCACTTGAGACTTTTACCAGTGCACTCACTAATGCTGATGGATTCATGGTCCTGAACAGGCGGAGGTAAATTGGACAGAGGGGTGAAGCAGCTGCAAGATTTACAGTGGGCCATAACAGGCACCTCAGTGGAGGTCTCCATGCAACTCTCGTTGCTCACCAAGTATGTGATGGGAGGAGGTGATGGCAGGTCATTGTCACCAGTACTCCACCAATTCCTCTCATTCACCATGTTGTTGGTGATGAAGTATGTTTGAGGAGTGACGACAAAGTAGCCCTCACCAGTGTGATAGATCTTTCTCTCCTTAATAAGAGTTCCCAGAGCATTGTACAAGATATCTTGAGTGGGAATGGTCATTCCTGAAACAAATAGGGATATTGGTCTCAATTTAGCTCTACAGCAAGGTACTGAAGTGTTATGAAGCAGTGTGGCTTGAAATATATACACAATAAAAGGTTTTTCCAAAAGCACAAGTAAGCACAATGGCCCCATATAACACCTGTGATTAAAATGCATTTTCGGTGATGGGATCATTATCTGATAGCACTTAGCTGTAAATGTACCCAAGACGCACTGTGATCAGATCATGATCGGATCACTGAAACTACATTCTAAGGTTGTCAGGGACGGATTATGATTACATTCAAAGAAGGTGTAAATGCAAATGTGTTTTTGTTATCTGGATAACACCGTTTAATGACAGATATCATTAAATTTGCTTTTGTGGCATGAAATTTAGCTTTGGTGGCATTTTAATTATCCATCAATGTTTTTAAAATTCACTAAAAGATTTTAGTTACCACAGCCTCTAATGTAAAATGCAAGCTTTTTCCATTTTAGGCTTGTAAGTGAGTGGAAACATGTTTGACTGCAAGATGTAAATGCAATCCAGCAAGTGTCCAGATATGAAATGCATGTTAAAGGAATAGTTCACCCAAAAATGAAAATTCATGAATTATTTACTCATCCTTGCGTGGTTCTAAACTAATATGCCTTTCTTTTTTCTTTTTGTTCCTCAAAGGGAGAGTGATGTCAAACAATGGCAGTGAACGGTGACCATCTCTTCTAGCTTCAAAAGTATAATTCAGAAGTAAAGAAATTATATAATGTGACACTTGCCTTGTTATGAAAAAGAAATCCAACTTATTATATAGTGGAAATCTTGGCCGACAGTTGCTCCCCGTTCATTTAAGTGCACAAGAGCAGAAGAATATGTAGCCCCCGCTGATGAGATGGGTTGTTTAAGAGAAAAATACTTTGTTTCGCTTCAACCCTAAATCTAGCGATACAGCATTAACAACAGAAAACACAACACAGCTGCACACAAACCAGAGAACCGAACTTACAAAATGTGTCTGTAGTGTTTGAAGTTAACAAATAGATGCATTTCTATGACCAGCCTTATTTGTATAAAACGGAGTACTCAAAAATCAAACTGAGAGAGATGGAGGAGGCTTGAGGAGGCTGAATGCAGACAGTCACACCATGTCCTAACAGACATGACATGCCATGCTGTAAAAAGTTTTATTTTCCCTTAATTACAGCTTTTGTCCTAACCAGCCACAACGAGCAACAGGACATTCTGTAGATCACTTGACTTCTATTTGCTGCATTGCGCGTGTAGCCCTGTCTGCTGTTAACTGGCACGAGTCCAATATCTTTGTCATAACAGTATATTGAAGCTAGCATCTCACTATCTGGACAAAAACAACTTAATTTAGGCTGTGAATGTCACACCTACTGAGTTCTTGCTCTTTGGTATGGTATCAGCTACTTCTGCCTTTCTCACCAATTCTTCCAGTTCACTTTCAGTAAGCTAAATATATATATATATAAAAAAAAAAAAAAACTGTGGTCTCATGTACTCTCTGTCTGACTTTGGCTTCTTTTTGTATGTGCGGCTCTTCAATCTCTCCAAGTTTGTCTTTCAAGAGAGATCAATGGTCAGTCACAGTAAACACAGTTTTTCACAAAAAAATACATTAGATTTCGATTTGTTTCTCACCAAACCTTATCGAATGCCTTCAGAACCAGCCATGAGTCACATTGAATATATTTTTTAATTTCTGATTTATACTTTGCATCCTTTTAAAGCTTGAAGATGTGGTCACCATTCACTGCCATTGTATGACATTACTGAGCAGAATATTTTTTATTTTATTTCTCCCTTTGTCTACCGAAAAAGAAAGTAAGTCATATTGGTTTATAACAACAAGGGGGAGTGAATAAATTTTTTTTGGTGAACTATCCCTTTAATGTCATATGTAAAGTTACCTGGGTGTGCTTTCATCATGTGGTTGATCAATGCTTCCTGGTTTACTACCACATGGGCAACATTCATGTCCGATATAACAGAGCACAATATTTCAGACAGTGGGATGAACTGAGACTGGGAGATTGGTGACATCTGCACTGGAGACAGATCACCTGTAGAAAAAAAGGAAATTTGGGGTCACTATCTTTTCTCACTGAAGTAAAATAAATTTGTGCACAAAATGGGTTTGGATGGGAAAGAGTGGGTGAAAATATCAAACAAAACTAATAGATAAAGCAAATAGTTGGTTTAGGGCACATATGGCCCTCTGAAGTCTGCTTCTAAAGAAACCACAAATAAAAATGTCCCATAAATCTATGATAGTGATGTCTTGAAAGGAAAACAACAACATTCAAAAATGACAGTGTTTGTTCAGTGAGAAGTGAGGTGGAACGTTTTAAACTGTAACCCGCACACACACACACAAGACGAGACAGTCACAATGTGAACAAACACTGCTTTATTTAAAGAGCAGGCGAAGGTACAGTAGGGAAAATCCAGATGGAGAATGGTCGAGGAAAGCGTAGGGTCGAGAGCCGGGGAATCAATATATAAACAAAGGGGCAAATCCGGGAGAGAGAAGTCAAAGGGAGCGTGAGGTCGAAGCCGGGGAATCAATATACAAACAAGACAAGCGAGAGGAAAAGACAGGGGAACAAGGGGGGCTGGCAAGCTAAGGGGTAAACGAGAGGAGTACAAAACTAGACGAGACTAGCGGGGGGCGAAGATGCGGGGTAAACTAGAACAATAACCAACCCGAGTGAGACGAACGGGTTGTGATATATATAGGGGCGAGTGCAGGTGTAAACAATGATAGGTGATGAGACGAGTGCAGGTGAAACTAATGTGGTGACTGAGAGCGGGCACAGGTGTACATAATGTTCTGGCCATTGGGAGCGGGCATGTGAGCCCGAGGGGGGAGATAGTGTACGAGCATGTGAGCTCGTAGGAGTAAAACGAGCGTGCAAGCTCGAGCGAGCAAAACGAGCGTAGAAGCTCGAGGGGGCGGAGCGAGGGAGCGGGAAGCGAGCGAGTACGCTCGCGGAGTGCGTGTGTGTGCTCGGTGAAGCCGAGCGTGCGCGTGAGCTGGACGAAGGGGAGCGCGTGTGCGTGCTCGAGGAAGCGGGGATGGGGCAGAGGAGCGGGGTTCGTGACATAAACTAAGCAGCTAAATTACAATCAGTTTACGAAGACAAAACAAATCTGCAGTTGAATCCCAAATACAAGGATAAAGAACCACAGTAAATTTGCTCAAGGAATTTCATTTGATCTTTCTAAAGGCAGGGAATGTTTCTATTACAAATCAAGCTTGTCGGCAAATTACATTGTCCAAGCTAGGGACTGTGCACATTTATTGCTGTTTGAAATAATCACACATTTCTGTTTTAACCAGTGTTTAAAACAAAGGGGGTTCTTCATTTATACTGTATGTGGTTAAAGACATTGAAGAATTGTCTCAGTGCCTTGCTTCCATTGACAGAGCCACAGACAATAGTAACACAAGCTTGCAAAGTCTTGATGATCATCTAGAGATGGCTACATTAAATCTAGGGCTCTTACTTACACTCTGTTGTTGATTAATTTACCAAAGCCCAGATAAGTCTCCCACCATAGTTCATCTGTAACTGTTTGAAAGGACCCCCAGGGCCAAACTCACTTTTTTGATTGATTCAGCTTTGCACTTTGCATATAGCACACTTAATAAACATGACATAATAAAACAAAATGTGGTAATATAGCAAACTAAAATGCACAGGTAAAGAAACTTAAACTTGGCATACAGTGTGTAAGTCAATGAATGCAGTAGGGTCTTTTATACAGTGGGCTTGTTTTTGTGTGCTTTTCTTAGCAGACCATGGGTTCAAATGAAAATGCCATTTCTTTCAAATAATGTAAACATTAGTGGCCCTCATACACTTGGACCACTTAATTCAATTCCCAGTGTCTGGTGGAAATGTCACCAGATTTCCAAAGGAGGGGGAAAAAAACCCCCCACTTAAAATCACTGCAAGCTAGAAAATATTCTTCTTATTACTCTCTGAAATATTAGATTCTGATTGGTCAATGGAGTAAAAACCCCATATCCAGGGATTAAGTAATATCAAATCCATTATCTGGGTATTGCTAGTCATCTTTACTACCTCTCTGATTACTCTGCGATCTCCAAGTAAACTAATACAATTATTTCCACTCAAATCAATGTTTCATGTCCATTTATTACAAGGCCCCTCTACCCTGTCTGGGTTTATTTTGCGATAACAACCAGCTGACTGTACATTATCCCTTACATATATTACTAGATTTATATAAGTAAAGGGAATGAAAGAAGGATGGTCTTCATATGGTCTCCAAGTCTTATCACACACATTTTATGAAAAGCCACTCCTGTTCTCAGGTTCGCCATTTCTGCATTCATTTTCTATAGTTCCCTTTAAACGTGTGACTCCCTGTGCTCTTAGCAACTATTCCATTCTCTTTTGTCCTAATAGAATGCTCAGAGATAATGGTATGCAGAAACATGCTTTCGTTTCTTCTTGTTTTCAACTTTTGACACTGTTTCCATGGGAAAAACATCCCAGCTGAGGTCTTAGACAGGAAAACATCCTTTCATAGGTCTCTGGCCACATGCAGTCTAAGAGGTCAAACAAGAGGAAAGACTAATGAATAAACTAGATAAATGCATTCTTGTCTTCCTTTATTTTTCAGGAAGTGGTCAAAAGTGACACAAACACATCCTTAGGTTGTCCTTGGGACTTTAAGGCTGCAACAGGGAAGGTGTTTATTACTGTTACAAATGCATTTAATTGACTGAAATGATGCAAGCAAACTTATTAAACAAAACAACAAAAATGTTTTTAGGATAAGTGTGCTTCGAATAGAGTCCTTCCAGAGAGAAAGTGGGAAACGTTTTGCACAACAATTGAGAGTTCCTGTTTTAATTTAACTGGCTAGAGCATTTGGCTGTTACCAAGGACACATGAAGCCTTCCTCTCTCCAAACACTCTGGGCCCATTGTATCATGAGGCTGTTCCGACGACATTAAGACCTTTGTCACAAGAATACCTTACCATGGCAACCACTGGCAATGGCATACTGTGGTCACATTGCAAATAGTGGCATGGAAGGTGTAGAAAGGGGCTAGGAAAAAGTGCAACTCTTGATTTACAAATTACAAAAGAATATGAAAACAATTTCGGGTAACATTTAAGCACAAGAGGTTAAGAAAGAAATTTGAGCAAAGAAGACATGGAAATCACATGGTTGTAGTGCACATACTCAGAAAACCCAATTTTTCCTTATCACATTACCCAACATGCAAAAATATTTAAGTATATGAAAAACCAAGTTGCAAAGACCAAAACAATGAATAAGTGAATATTACAGCACATCAAACAGTTGTTAGGATTTACCTTAAACCAGTGGTTCCAACCAGATCTCATGATTCTCAAGTTAAAATAATATTACAAGATGGCAATATCATAAGAAATCATTAGTTCACATTTGCTTACATTACATCAAAAATGTACAAGTTTTACTCCCATAAAGAAAATTAAACAAACCAATGAACAATGTTATTATTTTTTATCTAAACATAGTCTAACCCCTTACCCAAACCCTAAACCTAACCATAATTTAATAGGAAGTGTTTAAGGTTATTGACATACAGTGCATCAGTCATTTGTCTTCCAAAAATAAATATGGAATGAGTAACCAAATTTGTTTATTTGTGTTTTCTTTCTTAAAATAAAGTGTGGGATAGGAGGCTAGCAAAAATGTGATGCCTGTATTGTTTCAGTTTGCAATTCTTTTTGTTGATTGGTTGTCTCTATGGAAATAAAAGCTGTCTCTTTTCATATGAGCCCTTTTTCCAAGTTGCCATGGGACTATATAAACAATGCTTGATACTTTGCCAGACCCACAAAATATTGAAATATTTGTATTCTTAATTTATGTTGCTTATTTGCAAGATTTCCAAAATTACAAATCTACCTTATTGATCATATTTTGTTCCTTTTAGAACCATGGAAAGACTCATATATTTTGATATTTTATTGTTAGTGCATGTACAATTAAGATATTTCTTTTTAAACATCATGGTGAATTGCTTCATCAAACATCTACCTTGTAATTTCACATTTTTAGAAAAGGTCAGAAAACAGTTGTTGCAGAAGTTTTACAAAAAAAAGAAACGTGTGGCTTTTTGAACAACAAAGGCAGAATGTAAGGCAAAACAGCTTAATTATCGTTTTGATTCCTGTTGGGGGGGCAGTTCACTTCGGTCCACGCTGAAAACTACCTGGTCATTTGTGGGCGTCAAAACTTCACAGAAGGAAACCACAAAGGTAGTTAATGTGCAAGGGCAGTGTTGATTCAAGAAATACACACACACATAAGGAGCTCTTCAGTGATTCATGTCCTTGTACTAATAAATCCAATATTTTAATGTGGTTCATTCATCGTCACAGCTATAACAATTACCTTGATTGTGCTTTCTGAACCATCTTGAGTGGCTGAAATAACAAAAACCCACACTGGGCTGTGATCCCTCTAAAGGAGGTGGGAAATAGAGAGCGAATGAAATATAACCTGATAATGCCACACATGTTGTTTAAACCCCTAAAGCAAATTTCTTCCTCTGAGGAATTATGTGATATATGGGTGGCTGAAATGACATGCTTTTCTTGACATGTCCAGGCTATCATACATAAATAAATAGTGCTAAATTCACTTAAAGTATATGATTACATTGTTTATTAAATAGTGAACTAATAGAATATACTAGTGCTAAATTCACTTAAAGTATATGATTACATTGTTTATTAAATAGTGAACTAATAGAATATACTAGTGCTTTAATACTTTTATCTAGAATTTTGAGCTAAATACAACTACTAACATGGTTTGTCTAATAGAATACAGATAAATTAAAATAGATTCTTTAAGTTTAAAATGCTTCCAAAGTTTTTAAAGTTTAAAATACAAACATGCCATTTAAAATTTACATTTTTAAATGTAACGTTTAAAAACGTTGTTGGTGGTTAAACTGATTTTGACCAAGCAATGTCTAACATATTGTAACGTTTGGTGTCATAGGATTCAAGAGATGCAGGAGTAGGAACTTAAAATCCTTTATTCACAAACATTGGAGCGAGAGCAAACATAACAATACGTGAGCACAAACATATCAATCCAAACGTAACAATCCAATTCAAGGACTGACAACTACTGACAAAACTAGAGGGTATACACTTGGAACTTAGTAAGGAAATGGCATACAGGTGGGGATAACGAGGCAGTGATCAAGGCAGTGACTTCTGGGAAACGTAGTGCAGGAGAGAACTTCAAAATAAGAGTCCTTGAACGTGGAGCAGATAGACTATGACACATATGGTGCAACACTACATTGCAGGTTTTGAATTCAAAATTCAAGTTCATGGTTCAAGGAAATATACCATGCCATAAGCTGGAAATCGAGCAAGCTCACAGGGTTCCCATTTGTTAATCCATGGATGAGGCAGGCCCCGATCAATTCTGGACACATTTCTGAGATCATCCGATAAAGATCTTGTGGTACGTGAGGCGAGGAGAAAAGGAAGTCTTTCTTGGAAGAACCACAGCATGTTCTTGTTTTTGACACACAATAAATTTTTTCTTATATATCAAAATGTCAAATGTTAATATGAGTGGATTGTCTCTCTCCACGTGGAATGTGAAAGGGTTGGGGCACCCGGTAAAAAGAAGGAAGATTATTTATCTTCTTAAGTGTAAGAAATATTATATAGTGTTTCTTCAAGAAACACACATTTCTCTGCAGCAAGCTGAAAAATTTGGGAAGTTATGGGATGGGAATTTGTTTCTCATAACACTGTTAAGTAAACATCTACAAATGTCTCAAACAGATTAAAGATAAATTAGGAAGAGTAATTACTGTTTTAGCTGAAATTCAGGGACAGTCTTATTTCGGCTAATATATATGCACCTAACATTGATTATCAGGGCTTTTTTATATATCTTGAAGGGATGATGCAAGCCGCTGGCACCCCTCATGATATAATATTGGAAGGAAACTTAAATCATTTGATGACTCAGTCATTGATCATAGTGAAGCAAAAGTGTGCAAGCCCCCTAGAGCAACATTGACGCTTCACAGGATGTGTAAATATCTTGGTCTTGCACATATTTGGACACTTTTGAAACCATCTGGTAGGGACTTAAATTTTTTTTCATCAGTCCATAAGATTTACTCTAGAATATATATATTTTTATATCTAAGTTCCTAATTTCATCTGTTGTAGATTGCTCAGTTGGAAAAAAAGATTGTCTCAGATCACGCCCTGGTGTGTTGACACATATGCACTTTAATGTATCCCTTTTGCAAAATCCTGAATTCAAACAAATGTAAAAGGCTGAAATCAATGTCTATATGGAGACCAACTGGTCCTCAGTATTCTCTGTGGGTGTGGCTTGGGAGGCACTTAAGGTGGTTCTTAGGGGCCAGATCATACAGTATGCCGCATTCACCAAAAAATCCAAAGAAAAAGAACAGTTGGAATTGGAAGGGAATATTAAAAGTGCCGAGGCAGAGCTGAAGCAACGAATGTCGCCTAATGGCCTGATTGAAATATATATATAATACTATTTTGTCACGGAAATTGGAGTTGTGGCTATTCAGGGCAAGACAGTCATACTTTGATACAAGGCAGGAAAACTTCTGGCTAGATATATAAAACAGAGAGAGTCTTTTTCTACCATTCTCTCAGTGAAATCTGCTGGTGGTGACATATGTTCCACAGCCATTGATATTAGCAATGCTTTAAAATAATACTATCTTGATCTTTATAGCCCCATGTCTTCGTCTACTGAAGAGGATATTAGAACCATTTTATGATATTTGTGGAATCAGTACAAGTACCTAAACTGAAGACTGAGCAAAAAATCTTAATTCTGAGATAAACTTGGAGGAGCTTGGTGAGGTAATTAAGGCCTTGCCTACAAGCAAGTCTCCGGGGCCAGACGGCTTTGCAGCTGAATTTTCTAGATCTTTGTAGCAAGGTTCACAATGGGAAAGGAGGAGGCCGGAACCGGCTGAACCATCAAAATAATAGTTTCATTAAAACGTAAACAAAAAGACACAGAACACAAACGCACACACTGCAGCTGCGTGTGGTTCTCTCTCTCCCGAACTGCCGCATTCTGCTGCACTTATCCCTCTCCTTGGCTGATTAGCCCGCCCTCCTCCTCGTCACACTCCTCCCTCCTTTCAGGGGGTGCTGCCCTTCTGGCCCTGCCTGCCGGCTGGGGAGGAGGACTAGAGGAGGGAAAAACTAAAACAAAGAGGAGAGGGAAATGGCAAAACTGAGCGACAGTGAGAGAGAGAGAGGAGAGTGAGGAATAACTGGGTTTGCCAGCGCCCAGATATGCTGTCGCCCGGGCCCTCAGCCACTCCCCAACCTCTGGCGGACAACAGCTCGCTCCTCCCCTGGTAGACAGTAGTGGGTCCTCTGGCCCCAGGCAGACAGTTATGATCCTCCACCTATTTTCTGAACTGTCAAAATAATGGTTTAATGAAAACTTAAACAGAATCTATGACTGGGAATGTTAATGCTATTAAAATTAATTGTATTCCAAATATCTGCTACAATCTCCCTATAGATGTCTCCCTCACTTATTTCAAGCAATTTGATAGCATAGTGAAGTCTTTCCTTTGGAATGGTAAACATCCCAGATTACACTTCAATAAATTACATAGGTGGGCAAAGGTGGGCTAGGCCTACACAAGATTTTGTTTTATAATTATGTATTTGGTCTCAGACATTTGGCTCATTGGTTGCTTCCACCAGCATAATCAATCAATTGAGGCTGAACAATACAATACAAAAATAATAAAAGTATTTAACTGAACTCATATAAGCCATATCACGAGTATCACTTCTTAAATTGATAAGTGTAGTACAATCCAAACATTAATAGTAGATAAAACACTTTATGTTAAAATAGACTGGTAGTGATTGAGGTGATTGAATCCCCTGTTCTCTGTAAAAGGTCTTTGAGTGTAGTGTCAGAAAAGAGCTATAAATGTAAAATTAATTAATTCAAAATCGTTAAATAAGAGTGTTTTTTATCTTCATCAAAGCAAGTAACATTTCAGCTTTAAATTTTTATTCGTATAGAATTATATCAACATGAATATAGCATGTTGTGACTCCGGCTCTGAATATCATGATCAAACACAGGCGATGGGCCAGGTAAGCTGAAATCATGAGATTCATCCGCCAGAAGAGCAGTGCCAGAACACAACTGATGTAAGGTATTCTTCTGAAAATTCCCTGCAATTTTAAGTTTCAAACACAGATGATGCTAGAGGGCATAACATTATTTAGTGCAGCTTAAAGAGTGAACTTAAAAATTATTAAGTCAATTCTACATTACATTTTTTTTTAATAATGTTCTAGTTCATAAGTAAATATTATTTGTGATATTTTTACTATGTGTCATCATGTATTAATCCTAAAGTATTAAACCTTGTCATATTTATTTCCTTATTTGAGTAAATTTCACTGGTAAATAAAATAATGGAATTTATTTTACTTTTCGAAGCTGGTGTTTCCGGCATGCACTGTGCTTGAATAATTAATGTGCTAATGTGCATTGTTTCACTGTTTGCAAGTTTATTTACACTGTTTTTATTTTTAATTTTGTTGTTACGTAGATTAAGATACTTAATACCACTGAGATTTACAAAAACTGTGTACAAAAACGTTTTAAATAAATATTAAGTAAATACAATTTTACTATTCGTTTTTTTTTTTTGCAGTGTAGACTGGACAGCCAACGTATGCACTGTATAAAGTTTTCACCCATGGATTTTATCTGAATGAAAGATAATACAACTGATCGTGCCTAAGTCAAATAACAGTTAAAGACATTGTGTCCCATGTTAAGAGATTATATAGAGACAGCTACTGTGGAAAGGGCATAGTTCTCTCTTCCGCTGGAATTCTTATTTGTCTGAAACGTTGATCCCAGTAATCCTTCAAGCCTTCAGGCATCTCTTCAGACCCATGCCAGTCACTGCCCCAATGGCTTTTATCCCCCCACCACACACACTCACTTAATGTGTTTTTACTGATTTTACTGAATAAGACCATGTGTAAATGCCTTCCAAGTCTAATTTCGAGACTCAAACAACCTAAGGGGGTGTCAAAGCATCTGGTTGTTCAGGCTAAATGGAACTACGTATTAATCGGACAGCAATCAGATCGATCAAGATGTGTAAATACCCCCCCTTAAGAACTATGTCAAAGCATGAATCAGCCAAGAAAACAATAAGACTCTTATGTAGTTTTCATCTAAGGAGGGTAGTTTCAGTCCAATATTCAGTTGCAGGATTAGTAAAAGCCACCTGTTTGTCAGGAGTCTTGCAGTATTTGTGTTTTCATGCATGATATGCACACATTCATTTTAGTACTGGTTTGCTTTGTTTTGCATGGTTGGGCAAATAGCGATGTTTTGTGCTCTCATTAGTGCCTGAAGGGTTTGCCACACCTTCTACAGTGGAAGCTTTACAATTTTGTTGCCTGCCATGCTACAAGTAAAAAAATACCCATATATCCACTTAAAAGAGGCTCTAGACATTTACCATTTAAAGCCAACAGCACTCACAAACCTGTATAATAACAATCACACCTTTAAAGCCTTGTTCAGACAGGACCAAAAAAATATGTATATACTGTATATATATATATACTTTTTGGTGTTTCTGATTCATATTTGTTTAGTTGTCTGTAGTCTGATCTCTGAACAGCAAAAAAATGTAATTTTTACAAACCCGATCCAAATAACATCCATATGTGGTTTGAAATACAAATAAAATCAGATGTTTGGAAATTTATTTCAGTCTGAATTTCAAGTATTATATTTTTCTCCATTATTTGGGAAATGTACTGTGTTTAGCTGTGACTAAATTCACTCAATGACCACTGTTTATAGGGGTAAAATACAAGTAGATTTTTGCATGTAAACATCTTTACCGGCTTATCCAATGTGTGCAAGTATTTTGCTCATGACTGTTAATGCTTTGATGTCAAAAGCAGAGAATAAGCTAATGATTTCAAATCTCATATAAATACAATTTACATTTTTTTAAAAGGTGGTTTTTAGAAGTTACCAGTGTGTGCATGTAGAGTTTGTGTGCATGTAAACACACTCATTAACGCACACCAATGTGGCTATAAAACATTCAAATTGCAGAACATATTTGGCCAAGACTCTTCAGATTCTCCCCACACATGCATGATGAATAAATTCTCTAGTTTATTAGACTTATTAAAAGGTTGATATCATTCATGATACTCTGTGCCTACGGCCTCGTCCCTATGGTCTCGTGCCTGCGGCTGAATCCCAGCAGTGCTGATGTAGGGCCATATCGCACTCTTGCTCGTTGTGATATTGCTTAAATATATATATATATATATATATATATATATATATATATATATATATATATATATATATATATATATATATCACACACATTTAAAATTAAACTTCTCTCTCCACTTCCCCTCCAAGAGAGACCTCCAAAAATGCCAAATAGCTGCCCCATTTCCCATTAAACGAATCCCAATAGTTTGATAGAAATGCTTTGCAATGGCGAAATAGGGGCAAGAAATTCCTGTTCAATACAAAACCTGGAAGGGTCTATCTCAGGTGGAAGCGACCAATGAGCCAAATGTCTGAGACCGAATGCATAACAATAAAACAAAATCTTGGGTAGGCCTAGCCCACCTTGGTCAATCAGCCTATGCAATTTACTGAAATGTAACCTGGTACATTTACCATTCCAAATGAAAGACTTCCCTATGCTATCAAATTGCTTGAAATAAAAGCAGGGGACATCTATAAGGATAGACTGTAGCAGGTTGAATTTTGGAATACAATTCATTTTGATCACTTTGATCTTCCCAATCATAGATAAATGTAATGAAGCCCATCTGCCCACATCACTTGAAAACCTTTTATTAAAGGGTCAAATTGAACTCTAAATAAATGACACAAATTTACTGGGAATAAAATACCCAAATACCCTGTTTGGGTGACTAGAAGGCACCTAGCTGAAAAGTAATTACCAGGCAGTACGATGTTAGAGACAAAGCTTTGGATTTAGACCAATTAACTTTATATCCCGAGAACATAGAAAAGGTATTAATAATTCTGTGGAGGCAAGGCATAGATCGATTAGGGTCGGAGACGAAAATTTTTATATAATTTGCGTAAAGCA